>NW_026775574.1:82392250-82889750 GCF_030987335.1 Cornus florida | reverse complement strand
TGTAGCAAAAGCATTGCAGTTAAATTTAGGGATTAGTGAAGATAATGAAGAAATGCAATGGTAAATAGAAACAGGACTGAATTATATATGTATGTGTGCATATATGCGTATGGTTGTTTGTATTTATATTATAAATTTCTAACTAAGTGCATACATCATGACAAAGTTCATATCCCATTAATTACCGAAAAAAAAAAAAAAAAGTTCATATCCCATGCTGATAGTGATTGACCTTCTATTTGACAATGTTTTTTGCCATTTAATATTTTCATAAATTACAAGTTATATTAGTAAAATTGTGACAAGCTTGGATAGCTATATGGACGCTAGAAATTACTTCTCATTCTCTTCCCACATAAAGACCCTTTAAAATTTAATTGTAAATTCCTTGTGTGGTCGCTTTTTTCCTTCCCCCTAGCTCCTTTGTATATTTTATTTATTTATTTATTTTTTTTTGTGAAGCTTACTTTTACTTTTTCTATCATGTCCAAACAGGGATAACAACTCGAGATACTGGCAAGTATGCACGGAGCTACATCCGCCCCCACTAATTTTTTATATATTAAATACATACCTCAATTGAATTTTTGGTAAAGCTCATCTATTTTGGTAGTTTGAATATTTTTTTTTAGTCTTATTATTTTGCTGTCGTTTAAAGTTGTCCTCCTCAAAATAGTTTTCTCACTGATTATTTGCTTGAATAATAGGGACCTCAAGAATTAGCCGAGCAACGTTGAGTGTTGGGTTAGCTTTATGTTTCATTTATCTCTATATTATGCAGTAATGATATTGTGAAGCACTCCAAGCCATTCGCCTTTATTCTCTTGCTTTTATAATGGTTTAAATGTATTTGAACATGTCGATATTTTGACATTGATACTTCCCAAATCATGAATAAAAAACAAGCTTTAGATTTGACTACTTTCAAGTGCGTTTGTTTGTTCTTTAATTGCAGTAAATATATCATTTTCTTAATTGGAAAAAATTTACTACTAAGTTGTAGTTACAAATGGTGAAAGCTATGTTGTTTCATGCTAAGGAAAAGGACTTGGCAGTAAGTTCCATATATCTGTTGGTTTTTGTTCTGATACCACTTTATTGGAAATAGTGAACGGGCTAGAGACACACACAACACAATAATATGAAAGAGGAACTGAGGAAAGGAACACTTAGAAATATATTATATATAGAATACAAAATTTAAGACATAATTTTAGAAAAATAAAAATAAAAATTAGGAGGGGTGGTTGATTATATGAATTTTTTCATATATACATGTAAAAATACATAAATTTACTATATATATTATAGTAAGCAGGGCAGGCAGGGGGGCACGTGCCCCCCGGGCATACACTGGCTCCATCCCTGTATGTGAAGGCAAAAATCAGATTTTGATAATGAAATTATAGAGCTTTGCTCTCCGTTTATCCAACTCATTTCTTGGTTGTGACTTCTTGTTTCGATATTCTTCTTCTTCCCTCTTTATCCATCCGCACCATTTGGTATCAGAGCTTGTATGCTCTCGGGCCGACTTCCATTGTTCTTGTTTTATAGTGGCTACGAGAGGTAGAGGAAGAAATGGCAACCGTATGATGGGAGATTTGAGAGATGAAAGAGATAAAGAACTCCAAGCACTTCGAAGACAATTTGAGCAACTTACCTTGCGGCCTGGATGCCAAGAAGCTCATCTCGAGCATGGTAGATCAAGTCGTGGGTCTTCTAGTGACGAGTCTTATGAGAACCCTTTTGCAAATCGTGTCGAGCCATGGTTGGGAAGGTTCTATCATGATTCCGACAATGTGGAAATTGATTTACCGGAGTTCCATGGTCGTCTTCAGCCCGACGAGTTTCTTGATTGGCTTAGTGCCATTGAGAAATTCTTTAGTTACAAAGAAACACTTGAGAATCAAAAGGTGAAGCTTATGGCAACAAGGTTTTGAGGTTATGTTTCGGCATGGTGGAACAAAGTTTAAGAGAGGAGGATTCGCAAGGGAAAGCCTAAAATTACTTCTTGGAAGAAAATGAAATCTAGGCTTAAGGAGAAATTTCCACCTTTGGATTTTGCACAAATTTATTATTATAATAATAATTATTATTATTTTTTTCACTTTAACAACCATCGTCAAGATTCAAAAAGTGTGCTAGATTACGCCGAAGAGTTTTACAAACTCATGGCCCGAAATGTTATTCAAGAAACCGAAGAACAACTTGTTGCAAGATATATTGGTACGTGGGTTAAAAATCCCAATTCATGATGAAGTAGAAATCCATCCAGTATGGAGGGTTAATGATGCTTACCAATTAGCTTTGAAAGTTGAGGTTAAACTTGCTTGTAGTGGTGTTACAAAGTTTGTGGATGTTCATAGCCTTTATCTTCCTTCAAAATTTAAGAAGTATTTTTGAAAAGATTGATTTATTTTGTTTTGACTTCTTAAATTAGACAAGTATTTTGTAACATCCTAAAATAGAAAATATGGACAACTAATATGAAATGGAGGGAGTACTAAATAGGGGAATTTATTTAAGGTCCAAAACAATTATGCTATATTTGGCGACACTAAATAAGCACATTGAATTTGGAATTGAAAAAAATTTAATACAAAATTTAAATTAAACTTACTCCAATCCAAATCAAAAGCAGTCAGTTACATTACATGCACCCATATCTCTCACCAACATTTTTACATAAATTACACTAACCTCTCCTGAGGTTTGGGCAAATCTCACACAAGTGGAGTGTTTAAAATTTATTACTTTGACCTCCCTTGAGGTTTGGGTGTATGCTCAACAACCTCCCCTCTCTATCAAAACTTGTAAAAAAATTTCATAAAATGACCGAGTTGCCCTTACACATATTTTTATTTATTTACAAGATTTTTTTTTTTAAGAGAGAGTAACTGTGGTGGAGAGGAGAAAAAAATTAATAAGAGAGATTAGATAGAATAATTGATTTTTTTAGATTTTAAAATATATTTTGTATTATAAAAATAAATTACATATATAAGGGTATAATTGACTTTTTAAAGTCTTAAGGGAGGTTAAAGTAATAAATCTTAAACGCTCCACCTATATGAAATTTGCCCAAACGTCAAGAAAGGTAAGTATAATTTATACAAAAAAAAAAAAAAAAAAAAAAAAAAAAAAAAACATATACGAGAACATTTCATCTTAATCAATAATCTACTATTTCTTCGTCAAATACATGAAGTATTAACAATTAATCATTGATCAACTATTTATTAGTAGTAAATTGCAAGTAATATGCATAATCTCACAAAGGAGACATACATATCATCATTAGTTGTCGATACAAATTTTTTTAGGGAATTCATAAACAACCCTCAAACATATAGCCACAATTATGAAGTTTACCGTCCCCTCCAATATCCAAATGGAAATGAATTCAACCTCACACTCCTTCAAGAAATTTCAAATCACCTGCAAATAAACCGTAAGCATTTATGGCATTCAAAGTTTGTTCATAAATTGGTTGCATTAAATTGTCTAATTTTACAAAAGAAAAACAGAATTGCAAAAAATATAATCTACACTTTTGTGTTGGAAGCTGCATGTGCTTTTATCAAAAGCTTAAGGCTCCGTTTGGTTAGATGGAAATAGTAAGAAAATAAATGAAATGAAAAATGAAAAGAAAAGTGAGGTGGATGAAAAGAAAATTGATTTTCTAGTATGTAATTGGTTAAGATGAAAATTTATCCAAGAAAATTGTAGAAAAATATCATGTTATAATTTAGATAGCTAAATCGTCCTTATTTTATAAAAATGGTAAAATAATAAAAAAATTAATAGTAGTATGTATATATAAAAAAAAAATGATGGAGTTTTCAATTTATTTAAACTTTGTAAACTACTATTTATTTCATTCACAAATGTTGGAAAGCAACTAAAAATAAAAGTCAAGTTAATTAAAACCCTATCAATGATAAAGTTGTTGTTGGACAACAATTTTTTGAAACCCATTAAAAAAAATAAAATAGGGTTGTTCTGTAAAATAATATTGTTGGATAAAAAAGGAACACAAAATAAAAAGATATTGCTTTCACGTGAAAATAAAATTTCCTCATGTTTTATGGAGGAAACGTTTTGAGGAAAATAAAGGGTTACGGGAATCTTAATTTTTAAGAACTTTTCCTTTTCTATCTAACCAAATTCTTAAAAAATTTCAAAATTTTCTATTTCCTTTCTTTTCTTGTTGATTCTATCTAACCAAACGAAGCCTAATGGATAAAAAGCAAGGACCCAATGCATGTCCTCTCAGGTTTCCAAATTCCTTTTCCCATCCGTATAGTACATTCCACTTGGAAGCATCCCAGTTGCTGATGGAATTGCCTACAACAACTGCCCCATCATAATACTATGTAAATAAAGCACCTCTTTGTAAATTTAAAACCTTGTTCAACACAAAACTCAAACAACATTTAATTTAATTCAATTTCTTTTATCTTTTACATTTAAGCAATGTCCTTTCAATATATTTAATTTAATTCTACACTTTCCATACATCATTTCCATGACTTTTTTTTTTCAAAGTCTAGCACTTTCAATTCCTTTCCTTTTAGCCATAAGAAAAGTCCTTCATCAAAGGTAAATATAAACTTTAGAGTTGGTCATTCTAGGCCTCTTCTTAGGATCTTACAATTTTCTTTCTGAATATTATTTGGTTACTTTAACCCAGGGCCGGCCCTGGCCCAAGGCGACCAAGGCGGTCGCCTTGGGCCTCAAATTTTGAGGTCCATAGAGGATGGAAAAAAAAAAAATTAAGTTAGGACAAGTCTTGGTTGCCTTGGGCCTCAAATTTTGAGGCCCATAAGGGATGGGAAAAAAAAATACGGAGTATTAAGTTAGGGCAAGTGTCAGACGACACAATTTGCTTCGACACTTCACAGGACGCAGCCTCCGCTATCGCCTCAGGTGACAAGATATGTTCATCAGCCTCTTTCTCTCTTCTCTCTCCTTTTGCATAAATCGATCTTTTATATATGTTTCTTTCTTTGGTTCATCTCATCATTTGATTTGTTCTAACTTTGGTTTGTTTGATTCGGGCCTTTACCTTTGTTCCAATAGTGAAAAGTAGCTTCCAAACTAGGGTTTTTTTTGTGTGTGTGTGTGTCACTATGTGTGATGGCTATCAAAAGCTGAATGAATATATTATGGTTCTCTTAGTATTTTAATAAATGTGTGCCTTTCTACATGTGTCTTTCATGGCGATTGAGTCCATAATCTAGGGCAGGCACTTTTTTTTTTCCTCTCCCTAATTCCACTCCAATCTCACAACAGCAACAATCATACCCCTTTTCCTTATAAGTTTTTGCATTTTCACATTCAATCCTACGAAAATTAAGGATCCCTTCTAGTGTGTTGAGCCGTTGAGGTAATAATTAACTTTTTCGATCTCTAAATTATGCTCATACTTAAAAGTGCCAAATTAAGGGGTTTTTTTATATTTTATTTTTATATGAAGATACATAACACCATTATTGATGTTAGTTGAAGTTGGCTCAGCTAGAATTTCAGTTAATAATACTGTCAAAGCACTTGCCATCAGAATGTACAAACACATGGAAATCAAGAGCAGGCTTTAACAAAACAAAAGTTAATGGTTTTTTCTACTTATTTGCACAGGTCTTCTGTTGCAATGATCAATCAATCACTGCTGTCTGCTACTAAAGTTGATTCCTCATCCTAAAATCAAGAAAAGGGGTAATTGGCTCCCAAAAAAAGCACACACAAAGTGGAGTTAATATAAAGAGTGAAAGACAAAACTATATATGATAGTGGATGCCACATATAACCTAAAAGTCCCACTAATTCTTTAGCAGTACAAGTTCAGCCTCCTATATATATAGTCACCTCATCTCCACATATTTTTGTCATCTGTAGTCATCAAATTTTAGCAGCTATATAAACAATGAATGTAAAAAAGAAGCTGCAGTTTTCTGTTCCCCATTTCCACTTTTGGACTGTATTTTGGATACTCTATTTTGTCTTCTCTCCTCTCTTCCAGATTCCAGTGAAAACTCCAGCCAGGAGATCATTCGACCAAACAACTTGATTTTAGATTTTTTTTTATTATATTTATTGTATGATCGATAATGCTTAGTTATTATTGTTTCTGTTTGATTCTCCATCCATTTTATGTTAATTGTGATCTTCTTTCACATGCTAGCAGGACACTCTTCTTAGGATCTCGTGAGGTTATTTGCCTTGAACTTGAATCAAATCATTGCATATTGAGGTAATATATATTTTCTTTAAACAAAGCAAATTATTATTATTATTTTTTTAAAGTCTAGTTTTATGTTGATTATGGGTCCTGTTATTTAGAGTTCTTTATGTCTACAAGAAAATTTGAATCTGGGCAAAAAAAAAAAAAAAAAAAAAAAAAAAAAAAAAAAAAAAAAAAAAAAAGGAATTGATTCAATCTCAAAAAGGAGATAATCTTAACTTTTTTAGGAGCAATACGAGAGTTTAGTTGAAGATTTGGTGAATGAAGAACATATGAATGCGAAAGCAAATGAAGAAAATCTTAATAAACATGAAGATTTAATGAATGAATATCATAGGAAGTTAGTCAATGAACATGAAGATTTATTGAATGAAGATTATAGTTATTAGTTAGTTGTCTTATGCACATTGCACATGCGCATAATTAAATTAGCTATAGAATTTGAAATCATCGTGTGAAAATTCCACTCTTATAATTTTTTTTGCGTGTGTGAAACTTAAAGGCCTCACATTTGAAAGTTTGCCTAGGGCCTCTCAAAATATTTGGAAACTCAGGGCCGGCCCTGCTTTAACCTGGAACTTCTAAGTTCCCGGAAACCCCACTCAGTTCCATTGGAACCTGGGCGGGAGCCAGGATTTTAGTTTGGGGGGGCACAATGTTAAAAAAAAAAAATTATTTAAAGGAGTTGAAGGGAAAAAAAAAAAAAGTTAAGAAAAATGACAACTTAAAAAGGAAACAATTAAAATTTAATATACAAGGAAAATTTAACTTTTTTTTTTAAGGAATTTGAAGAGTAAATTAGGAAAAAACTAGAAAAATAAGAAATGATTTTAAAAACTAATAATTTCAGGGGGCATTATATAAAGAATTCTATATATGCACATATAAAATTAAAAAAAAAATTCTATATGTATAGTGGGTGGGCAAGCCAGAGGGGGCAAGTGCCCCCTGGGCATATACTGGCTCCGCCCCTGATTGGAACTGTGAATTTTCACAACCCAAACAAAGACTGCTTTATAAACCATTATGCTAGGGGTTCAATTGCATGAAATTAGTGTCTTGAAATTGAAATCCGATAGAAATTAGTTCAAACTTTAAACTATTTTTCTTTTTTAATAAAGTTGTATATTATTCTTACGTCGAACAATATATATATATATATATATATATATATATATATATATAGATATCTTAATTAATAATACCATGTTTTCTGATTATCGTGAAGATTACCTTCTTAAAACATATCGAAATAATAGCCAACTCCTTTTCTCGTCATGAAATACATTTTTCAAAATAGCCCCCATTTGGAACTGCTAGTTACTAACAGATTTATGCCAAGAGAATGTGTAACACCCCATATATATATTGTATATATATTTATTTATTTATGAATTTATGTTTTTATCTATATATTATTTATCTATGTGGAATTATATGAGGTATAGGAGGTTTATCGTATAATTTTAAGAGAGAGATAAGGCTATCAGTTTAGTTTGATTTTTAAAAGAGTCCTTATGGAACTCAACTACTAGTTATATATCTAGACTTGGTGTATCGGCATTTCATTACCTACGATACTATTCTGTGAAGTCTACATGATCATTCAAAGTAACGAAGAAGCTTAAGCAGATTCCATTTTCAAGCAAGATAATTCTTGCTTTGATCTCGTGTATATAGTATAATCTATTATGTCATCTAATAATAATTATAGGATTAATTGACTCATGCTAGGAATGTGATTATGCATATTCGATCATGTGTAGTATTAAAACACCGCGATCACTGGTTTAGTAGCAAATTGAGAAAGATATCAATGTAGAGTGCTTTCTTAGGATTAAAAGGTGTTGTTCTACGCACATATGGAAATTACACCTGGATGGCTCCTTTAATAATACATCTGGGCACATGGAAGAGATATATGAATGATTCTATATATAGGTTCTTTTATTAATTCTTGTGATTAAATAACCTGCTAGGTATATTTGAAGGCACTAGTTTTTGAATGATAATTGGTGGATTATGGAAGTAAGCATTTAATGAAGAATGAAAACCTTAGTTGAGTGGACTGTGGATTTTGACGTGGGTATGTGCATATAGGTTAAGATGGAATTTTTTACTATATAATTATACAGGTGTACAATTGCCTATATATGTGTGTGTGTGTGTATATATATATATATACCAATGTATGTGTGAGATTAAGTTATCATATTCAATAGATATTATAACCAGATTGTGGGTGCAAGTGAAGCTATGTAATCATATGTAATTACGGATATAGTTACATCAGTAAGTCTAGGACTTTGTGATCCATTACTGAGAAATTGGAGTGAAGGAGTCGAGGAAGTAATGTTTTGACAGACATTAATTATGAATAGAACTCCATGCAAATTAGTTGGGTTAGAACATATGTTATTGAGGTTGAAATTTAGAGTATAAGTTTGTAATTTATTGTAATTAGGACTATGAGTTGGTACTGGTATGCTGGTATTTATTTATCAATTAATTAAATATTAATTAACGTGTTTGATAAACTCATGATATAATGAGTAAGAATTAATTAAATGTATTTAGTGTTTAATTAAAGTGAGTAAACTAAATGGAGCAGTAGTCTTGGACTTACCCAATGATGAGTTTGTTGAGCACAATCAGGGACTTTCTACGGGAGTGAATTACTCTTTTGTTATGGCCATTGGGCTAAAGGTGCCCTTAGTATGTGGACATGGTCAGGGGCCATTTGGGTGAGTAGATGTGCAACCCAGCCACATGTATGTATTTGGTAATCAGTAATTATGTAATTCACACCATTTATTTGGAATGGAGCCAGAGGCTCATGTGAGGTATTGGCATTAAAATGCCAACTGGTTAAGGGGAGCCAAGGGCTCATGTGAGGTAAGTGAAATTTTAGTAATTTAAATTCTAGATGGGTTACAAGTTCATAGTTTGAGTTAATGTTATAGAATGACGATGATTAGTAGATATTTCATGGTAACTTATATATGTATATTTATACGGATTATAAGTAAGAATTGATTTGCTGAACGATGATAGTGTTTAACAATTTCTTACTGAGCTTGTGAGCTCACCCCTTTATTACTTTCAGGTGCACATGGATTTAGCTTGCAAAGGAGGCTCAATGGGAGATAGAGATTTTTCGGATTTCCACATATTGATTTTATTATTGTTTCTTAGCAAACATTTTGTAATAAAATTCATTTTGTGGGTGGAATTTTTATTAGTTGGGGATGTAATAAATTTTCTTTGGATTTATAGATTTTTAAATAAAATGTATCCTTACTAATTTAATCATGGTTTTTGGTGGATGTATGATGTGAGTCACGCACTAGATTTTAGTATAAGACAAGGGTTCTTGTGTTAGAATTTTTGGGGCGTGACAGAATGATCTTTACTGCAACAAACAAAAAAACGATTTTGAAGTAGTCAAATATTGAAACCTTGATTACACCATAACTAATTCAAAAAAAAATACTGTTTTAACTTTACTGCATTGAATTTATAAAAACTTAACCATCATCACTTCTGTGTAGACCTACATACTACGAGTAAAATTGGTAATTCATTCGCTATCAATATAATTTTAAAGCATGTTTCTTATGCATCATCACTAGGGGTTTGAGTCACATAGCTAGCACTCTGAAATCACTTTAAAATCCTAACACCACCACCAACCAATCTCAACTATCCAGAAAAAATTGGAAGTAAAAATTTATTTTAGGCTATGCTAAATAATAATACAATTTTCATAATCAACAAAAATAGTCTCGGTTCTCACCAAGTTGAAAAGGGGCATGGCTCTCTAGCAATAAGGTGCAAATTCTCCCTTACAATCTCTATTTTAGAGCACTCCTTCAAATATTACATTACATCTCTTAATAAATTTCTCTATTATTACTAAGTTGAACAATTTCTATTTTTTCTTTTTAGTATCTCTTAATTTTAATGTCGTTTTTCTGTTTGTTCTTTGGACTTACGAAAATTACTGCCAACTCCATTCTGCAAGATGAAACACATTTTTAAATATGGCTTTCACCATTTGTAATGGGTCGTTACTGGTAGATTTTTGCCAAGAGAATGATCTACGACAAAGAATGAAAACATTACTATCTTCTCCTCCGACGAACAAACAAACACATCTGGAAGGAGTTGAATATAGAGTGTGTTTCTTATCATCATAAGATAATAAAATAGACAATTTCTTTCTTTTCCTCGCTAAATGAGAATGACAGTACATGGGAAGTATCAATGCCAAAATATCAGGATGTTCAAATTATTTTAAACCATTATAAAGACGAGAATAAAGACAAACTCCTAGTGTGCCTCACAAATCACAGTTTCATTACTGCAAAAAATAAAAATAAACACCCTATGAAACATAAAGCGAACCCAAAACTTACTGTTTCTCTGCTAATTCCCGATATCGATCTCCATCATTCAAGCAAAGCTAGGTATAGAGCCTGGTGTGTGCTTGCCAATTGATGCCATGTATCTTGAATTGTTATCTCTGTTTGGACATGGTAGGAAAAAAAAAAAAAAAAGCTTCACATTATAAAAATATAAAAGAGGACAGAGGGGAAAAGAAAACATCATACAAGAAATTTAAAATTAAACTTAAAAATGCCTTTATGTCGGAAGGGAATGAGATATAAACTTTGTCAAGATGTATGCATTTAGTTACATACTTACACTATAAACACATACAAACACACATAGCTATACACACAATGTAATTCAGTCATGTTTCTATTTACCATTGCATGCCTTCATTATCTTCACTAATCCCTCAAATTAACTACAATGCTTTAGCTACATATCGATAAGTTGACAGTCTGAGGTTGACACTCTTACAAATAATGGTAACTGTCATTTTAATTACACTAAATTATGAACTAATTAACCCAACAATAACATATTGATTACTTCATTTTTTTTCTCTACCAAAAGAGAAGCTATATGTATTTCTTTTGATAACTAGCTAATATAGAACACAACAATCATAACACGAATTAACTTAGAAATGGCATAGAAGCTAGAAAATAGAGATGATTTGATTTACCTCCTTACAATTTCTTTTTCCTCTTTCCTTTTACTTGAGGTGTACTAATGGGCAAAACCAAACTATCCACGTATAAAACCGCTCTTGAACTCCATTGTTTTTTTAGCCCAATACTCCTGCACTTGTTTTCTTTAGGATTATAGATGACCAAACTATCAAGATTTATCATCATCACAACTTCACCTTTCTTCGTAGCACACAACGGCGTTAAGTAATCTAAGTGTCTTGTTGTCTCAACCCAACGTGGGACGACAATGAACTTGGTCCAAGAATTGTTCTCACCATAGTGCTTCATAGTCCATACCACAACATGTTTCTTATCAATGGAATTACAAATTAAACTAAGGCATCCTCTAATAACCGTCAAACTAAATATATCACCTTCTTTTATATACTTTGGTCGTGGCATCTCCTTGAACCTCTCATCCACCATATCATAGTAAACAATCACATATGTTTTAGTGAAATCATACGCATATTCGAATATATGGGTGTTTGAATTGTATAAAGAGGAACGAGAATAAGGAGGTAGAGTATAGGGTGTTCTGACTGTATCCATTCTAAAATCTTGGGATGGATGAATAAAAGCTGGTCATCAGCTAGAAGAATCGGAAGAGAGGTATCGCCTCACCTTGGCATTTCTTAGTGTAAAAGCAATCCAGTGATCGTAGCACCGCGAAAACCCAAATAAGGGAATTTCCTAGCCTTTGCTCCAACATTGACCTTTGAAACTAAAAACCACAAAAAAAATTCATCTGGTCGAAAAAAATTAGCTTTAGAAATAAATACCACCTTGTAATCATCCATGGAAGAATCATAGCAAAGTCTTTTTGGGTTATATTTTTCATATATATGAGGTGGACATGAGAACTTTTTATAATCTCTGATGGATGGATTCCATAGTACACACATCTTGTCATGGTCAAGACCCAACAGTACAAGACCATTGCAAGTACACACCACTCCAGCCTTCCTATACTTCTTACAAGGAAAGCTTAGTTTTTCCACTGAAATATCAAAACTTTCATAGCCTATGGAGTGGAAAGGGTCGGACAACATCTCCGAGCGAAAGAGTCTTTGACGGTTCAACTTAATTGATTCATTGAAATGCAATTTCACGAATTAGGGTTCGGAGATTGCAGCACGCCATGATTTATAAACGCACTTGAATCGCAGTAGAGACTTGACGGGTAGTTTTGAGAGTATGTTGCATATGATTTCACGTGGAAGATTTGACGTGTCACCTTCAATTGCTGGCTTTCTTTGTTTTCTTTTCCTTCCCATTCTCTCGCAGCACACCAGCGGCAGAAGGGTCTATGCATAAAGGGTTTTTAGGCTATATTAGTTCTGTGTCTTCTATACAAAGACCTACGGGAAAAAAAAGTAGTTACCAAAAAAATCTTTTAAAAAAAATTGGTAATATTGTTTTTTGGTTTATGATCCGAATGTTTATTTTTTATTTTTTTGTTTTTGGTTCTTCCAAGATTTTAATTCTCATATTTTTCAGTAAATATATATATATTTTTTTATGATAAGTATTTTATAAAAGAAATTAGTAATATTCATTTAGAAAACTTAAATAAGGTAGTTCTGTTGTACTAGAAAAAGGAAAAAAAAAGTAGGTTTACAATGCGAGGTTCACTCCAATCAAGATTCTAAATATTAGTTTTGATTAAACTATACTATCAGGTAGATGGTACAGGAAACTTTTTTTACATAGTCTCGGACAATTATCGTCACACACAAGCAATTGTGCCAATTTTATTCATATTTTTACTTATACTGTCAATATGCCTATCAATAATTTTTTGTTACTCCATCACCATTGGTCGGAGTAACCCAATATTTTCCCAAAGAAAGGAATTCAAATTATGGAAATTTGCTTGAATTTTCTCCCAACTCTTAATATTATATCATATATAAAACTTTCCCTATATTATATCTAGAGGCAATTACATTCCAACTTATATTTTAATTTACAGTTCAAAAAAAAAAATTTAAATAAATAAATAAAAATAAAAAAACACCATTCCAACTCAACTTCCAATAACTCTTCTTCCAATGAAATGTCCGGGTAAAGCTATGGGATTTTGATTTTTTCAAACACTTCTCATAAATATATTGGTTCCACAAGAATTTTTTTTTTTTTTTTTAAAGTTATAATTTGGCTAAAACATACCCTTAAAAACCTCCTGTAATTGGTGAACATGGGCTGCTTAAAACACCGTGAGTTGTGGGCTGCTTAAAACACTGTGAGTTGTGTCTTCCAATTAGTTGTCCCAATAAAGGATGACAACCATTTCTTGGCTTGGCTTGTAGTGGTAAATCAAACCATCTGATTTAAGTATCATATTTCAAAGCACAGCTTCATTTCTTGGCTGGCTTGTAGGTAGGGCGGAGGCAGAAATTAATCCGTGGCCACAGTGTAAAAAAAAAATCAATAAACATGACAATAAATATAGATTTTTCAAATCAAAAGGTTAATAAGAAAAATTACTCAAAATAATGTAACAATCAATGAGTCGTTTAAGAAAGATAAATAATTAACAAAAATTTTAAAAATGAAAGAAAAATGAGAAAATTTTGAAAAGGAAAAAATTGAACTTTGATTCAAAAAAGAAAATTTGACTTTTTTAAAAAAAAAAGAAATTAAAAGAATATAAAGAGTAACAAAGAGAAAAAATACAAAATTTAAGAGTTAATTTTAGAAAATAAATTTTTTAGGGATGGCGTATCATGGATTAGCATGAGACTTGATGTTTGGATGGTGTTACTGAAGGATTTATTGGCGCAGGGTTCACTGGTGCTGCTTAAGTATGGGGGCCACTCTTGGTGTATCATGACTAGATTACTCCTCTATGTTGGGATGTTGTGCCTGGTGCTACAAATGCATTTTGCTTATTCTGCATATTCTTCTTGTTAGTTGATACTTGCTTCTGTACACTCATGCTTCTGCGCTATCTTGTTGTTTGGGTATCCTGCTGTTTGAAGGTCCTGCTGTGATTTCTGGTTCTTCTTGCTATTTAAAGGTTACCTTGCAGAATATTGGTTGCCTTATTTCTGGTTGTCATTTGGGGTCTTTTGTGCTATACTGTAACTTGTCTACTGTATGTCATCTGTGCTATGTTTGTATTGTTGTTGATCTTTGGACAACCCTATTGTCCGGGGTCTTGGCTGTATTGTCCTAATTTGGACCTCATGTACATTTTATTTTAATTTATTTAAAGCTTACCCCCTTTTACCAAAAATATATATATATATATAAAATTTCACTACATATAAAAATACATAAATTTAATATATGTATTATAGAAAGCTGGGCCAGGCCATGGGGCATGTGCCTGGGACACACACTGGCTCCGCCCCAGATTGTAGTGGTAGATTGTACACTCTGGATTCTAAACCTATGATGAACAAGCACTACACTAATGCTTGTTACTCTCTAGATAGTGAATTTTCAAGTGTAGGTACAGTGACATCATTTGGGAGTTTATCAGCGCGTAGCAGGCTTTTATATTCAACCAAACAATTGGGTTGATCTCATTGCTTGGTGTTCACAAAATTGGACGGCAAATCACTTTACCACTCATAAACTTCTACTCATGGCAGCCATCTACTTTATCTAGAATGAAAGGAATGCAAGAGCTTTTAGGGACAGGTCTACGTCACCTCAGCAGATAATTTGTAGAATCAAGAGTTGTTTAAGCCCAAGATTTTCTTCATCTATTTTATCTGCTACGTACAAATGTTTCTGCAGGGATGTGCATTTGCAGTTGGACATGCTTGGTGCTTCACCGATTAAGCTGCATTGCATTAATGTCACCTACTTCTCAGATTGGGCTGTACATTCTTGTATTCTCTTCTTTTTATTTATGAAAGCTTACCCTTCTAACTAAAAATAGAAGAGAGCCATCCACTACTTTGATTTAACGACTTAAAAAGATGTTTGCCATTAGAACACATGTAAAAGTGATCTTCATAGCCATCAAAGAGGATACAAGAACCCATACTGTACATATATCAAAGCTATGCATATATGCATTGTTAACCATTAATTCAAAACATTCATACGGAGATTCCCCTCTCTAACCAACCACCCGTTTTGCTATGAATCTTTGAGAATGAATTATGTCTGATCAAATCGACAATTTCAGCTTGAATATAAACGGCATCTCTATACTCATTTCGATATATATATATATATATATTCTATGCAGAAGACACACTTTCATGAGAAATCACCCTCTCCATTGATGGGGTTAAAAGAGTCACCCATAGCACAAAAGCATATATGCGTAGGAATAGCATCAGAAAATCAGACTAAATCATACCATAGCACGTACACTACTTGCTTTATAGGTCTTCTTTATGACAAATCAGCATAAACAAGAAAAACTAGGAAGTAAAATTTTCTTTTAGGTTATGCTAAATGATACATTTTCGTAATCCCAAGCACACCAAATCAACAAAAATAGTTTCCGTGTCCCACCAAGTTGAGAAAGGGTGTGGCTATCTAGCAATAAGGCACAAATTCTCCCCGGATGAACCTTACTTCCAATCTCCCCAAAGAAAATGTGAACCTAATTAGTGGACATAATCTAGCTAATTGCTACTTATATTTTAGACTCCTTCAACTAGTAGATTTTTGCTGGGAGAATTCTCTGTGACACAGAATGAAAACATTACTATTGAATACTTTCTCCTGCGACAAACAAACAAACATACAAACACGTACATCTGAAAGTAGTCAAATCTAAAGCATGTTTCTTATGCATCATCACTATACAAGAAAATAAACAATTTCCTTTTTTCCTCGGTAGATGAGAATAAATGTAGAGAAGTATCAATGTCAAAATATCAAGATGTTCAAAAAAAACTTTAAACCATTATTTAGACAACAGAATAAAGACACAAACTTCTCCTGTGCCTCACAAATCACAATGTCATTACTGCAAAACATAAAAATAAATACCCTATGAAACATAAAGCTAACACAAAATTTATTGCTTCTCAGCTAATTCCTGAGATCTCTATCAGCAAACCTAGGTGTATATAGACCTTGGTGTGTGCTTGCCAATTGCCACGTGTCTAAAATTGTTTTCTCTGTTATAATAGAAAAAAATAATAATAATAAATAAGACTCACATAATAATAATAAGAATAAAAAAAGGAGAGAAATGGGAAAAAAAATCACACAAGGAATTTAAAATTAAACTTAAAAGTGCCTTTACATGGGAAAAAAATCACACAAGGAATTTGCTACTGTCAAGGATTTTTTTGTAACCGGATGGTTACTTACTGAAATCAATCGTGCATATATAGCTCTTGTGCCCAAAAAACCAAATCCTTCCACTACAAATGATTTCTGGCCAATTTCATGCTGTAATATACTTTACAAATGTATCTCAAAGTTGCTACCACACAAACTGAGCCAGGTGTTACCTTCACTCATTAATCCCTCTCAGAATGCCTTTGTTAAAGGGAGGAATATTTCAGATAATATCATATTGGCACATGAGTTATTGAATGGCTACCACAGAGCAAATCACACCCCTAATTGTAGCATCAAAGTGGACCTTAAAAAGGCTTTTGATTCTATTCACTGGCAGTTTATTCTTGATCTACTAGTGTTTTTTGGATTTCCAGATGTATTCATTCAGTGGATCTCACAGTGTATCACAACTCCATCTTACTCAATTTCATTGAATGGTGAAATGTTTGGTTTTTTCAAGGGGAAAAGGGGTCTTAGACAGGGTGATCCATTATCACCACTGTTGTTTGTACTTGCTATGGAGGTCCTTTCATTATCCATTAATAATGCCATTCAGTAAAACCCCAGTTTTATCGACCATTGGAGATGCAGCAAGTTGTCCCTTACTCATTTAATGTTTGCAGACGATATCTTAGTGTTCTGTCATGGAGATGTAGGTTCTGTTCAGACCATTTCTACAGCCTTGGATTCATTTTTCCTTCTTTTAGGATTGTCAATCAATTGCACTAAAAACCAAGTGTTCTTTACAGGAGTAAGTAACCAAGTTAAGGCCTCAATTCTGTCTCTACTTCATTGTGGAGCTGGCTCACTGCCAGTTACTTATCTGGGACTCCCTCTTTCACCCTCATCTATCAATGCTAGAGATTGTCAAACACTAGTTCAAAGAATTACAGCAAGAATATCCATGTGGACATCTAGGTTCCTGTTTTATACTGGAAGAGCTGTGCTTATAAAATTAGTGTTGAGCTCAATGCATTCATTTTGGACACAAGATTTTGTACTACCAAAACAGGTTATTGAGCAGATCAATCAAATTATCAGATCATTTTATTGGTCTAGTATTGAGTTAAAGAAAAGGGGTGCAAAAGTGGCTTGGATTGCTGTTTGCAGGTCAAAGAATCAAGGGGGATTGGGATTTCCAGATATTGGGATGGTGAACTTAGTCTCTAATCTCAAACACATTTGGAATTTGTGCTCAGGGAAGGATTCTCTTTGGGTTGCTTGGACTAGGAGATATCTAATCAAGACCAAGTCAATTTGGAATGTTAAACCTACTGCTCTAAGTTCAGGGTTTTGGAAAAATTACTGAAGTTGAGGGAAATGGCAAGGGGGCTCATCAAGCATAGAATTGGGAATGGCTCTGGTACCAGCTTGTGGTTGGATAACTGGCTTCCAAATGGTCCATTTTGTGATCAACTTCACTTAACTGATATGGAAATTCTTCAACTTAATCCAAGTATTAAAGTTGATAGCCTAATTTCCACTAATCAGTGGGTGATTCCACCTAATTTACAGCATCAACAATTCTTACAATCCAATGAGTTCACCTCTTAATTGCAGGACATTTCCTTACCTATTTCAGAGAATGATGAATCTGTTTGGTTACTAGGTCCTTCTAAGCAGTTTTCACTCTCACATTCAATCAAGTATCTATCTCCACCATCACTTTTATTCACTTGGCCACACCTGCTCTGGTACAAGATTAACATCCCAAAGCATAGTTGTGTTACTTGGCTTACATGTAGGGGCAGATTATTCACTTTGGATTCTAAGCCAATGAGGAAGAAACACTACACCAATGCTTGTTATCTATGTCTCTCTGATGCAGAGTCTTTGGACCATCTCTTCTTCAATTGCAGGTTCAGTGCACATATATTGAGGTTCATTCAACATGTTGCTGGATTCTACGTGGAACCAAGAAGTTGGGGAGAGTTAATCTCTTGGTGTTCTAGTACATGGAGAGCAAGACAGTTCAATATCCACAAGTTACTTTTCAATGCGGCAGTTTACTTCATTTGGCTTGAAAGAAACGCAAGGGCATTTAGGAATCGAGCTGCATCACCACAACACATCATCTGCCTTATCAAGAGTTGTATCCGAGCAAAGCTTTCATCATTGAAGCTGAATCGAGGTGCTGAGCTTAGGCTCTTGGGTAAGCAAGAAGACTTGTTGTAGCTTTTCATGCAGGGCTATCTTTTTGCAGGAAATCACACTTGGTGTGCAAATTCATTTGCTTAAGTACTGGAGTTACAAGTTAGGATTGAGGATATGCATTGTTTTATAGTTGTGGAGCTTGATAGAAGCCTAAACTAATTGAGTGTTGGTTGTTATGTTTGCTATTTTGCCTTGTGAGCTGATTGCTTGTTAGCTCCAAGTGCTCCCACTTGTACATTCTTTTTTTTCTCCTTATAAAGCTTACCATTTAACAAAAAAAAAAAAAAAAAAAAAAAAACAGAGAATGAGAAGTAATTTCTAGTGCTGAGAAAGTTATCCAAGCTTCTTAAAGTGTATACTATTTTACTTAAATGGCAAATAACATTGTCAAATAGAAGGTCAATCAACATGAGATATGAACTTTGTCAAGATGTATGCAATTAGTTACAAAACGCATATAAGTCCAGTCCTGCAACTCCTATTTCTATTTACCATTAATGCATGCCTGCCTTGATTATCTTCACTAATCCCTAAAATTAACTACAAGGCTTTAGCTACATACATACATACATACATACATACATATACATACATACATACATACATACATATACATACATACATACATACATATATATATATATATATATATATATATATATATAGGCATGATTCGAGATAACTGAATCTATTTGCGCCTAGCTAAACATAAGATAAGTTAATAGTAGTTTGAGGTTAACAATGATTATTACTGAGAATAGTAAAGTCAATTTAATTATACTAATTAAATAACATAATGAAATTAAATAACAACATAAGGGTTACATCATTTTTTCCTACCAAAAGAAAAAGAGTAAAGCTAGAATGTCCAAATCAGTTTTTTGATGGCTCGTGTAATCAATAAGATAAGAGTCTCTGTCCTTCTAACGTGTTTAGTTCAACAATTTTCAAATGAGTCCGTAATAAAAATCTAGGGTTAATTACACTCACACCCGCTGAGGTTTGCTTTATTGATAGCCAGATGAAAGTTAGCCCATATTTTAACAAAGACACCCCCTGTCAGAAATTTGATCCAAACATGTCCTTAAAAGATGAGAAAAGACGAGAATGCCCTTCAATATTTAATTCATTTTAATTGTAAAATATCATACATTTTAAAAAGACCAAAACACCCGTGTAAAATAGCGTATGTTACACAACAACACCAGCCTCCATTACCACCAATTTCTTTATGCCCCATCTCCTATTCTCTTTCTTCATCCTCCACACCATCACTGCAATCTCCACAAGAATCACCATTTCTCTCTATTCTCCACCACAATGGCCAGTGACCCCATATTATCTTTCTCTTTTGACAAATCACAAGCCCTAATTTTCACACCTTAACACACACACATATATATATAATGTATTTTGGGGAAAATCACAAAGTTCAACGTCTGTGACAATGATCGCACCATTCCGACCACCGTTATGACCATTTCTCAGAGCCTTTCGAATGACAACGATTATTGTTGTGATCATACGACAACGAGCCTGAAGACCCACCCCTTTTCTTCTTCAACGATGACAACGAGCCCAAAGACACATCACTGGTAATCAAATTACTTGAAAAGTTTTTGCAAAAGCGGCGAATATGTGGCTCGGGCGGTGAAGAAAGTGGAGGGGGGGGGGGGGAAGACACCGTCGATGAACAACTAGTCGGCAGAGGAGATTGGGTTACGGGAAAGTAATTTGGGTGAATTCGAATCGCTGCTTCTTCTTCCACTGCTACAGGGTGTTGGCCTTTTTAGGTCTGGCTGTTTCAATTTTGAGGTCTTTATTGTCGAAGAAGATGAGGGTTTTAGAGGGTTAGATGTTGGAAGTTTCTTTTGTTTCAATCCCTTTCATGATTTATATATATATATATAGCCATTGCCATTCTTGTGGTGGTGGTGGTTCTTAATGGAGGTTTTCTTCGATTTCTTCTCTTCTTACCTCCTCTGTTTAGACCCAAAAATGCCATTCTCTTCATCCTACCTCTAATCCCATACACATTGCACAGTGACTGATACACATACAACACATGTCACATGATCAAAACCAGAACAGAAACACAGACACTGTCGTGACCCGGATTTTTATTCAACCCGGGGGATCAGCTATGAACCGAGGAATGACCCGTATACGGATCCAAATATGGAAGCAAATGATAAACCAAGACCTCTAGGGGTATTACATGTCTATAATACACTAATGTGACCCCCAATGAAGTCACATAGCCCTAAGAGAATGTTTCAAGAAGGGGCAAGAATGAGCCTAGGGGCAAAATGGTCTTTTCCAAAATGAAAGTGGGTACTACCAAGCACACCATTGGAAAAAAAATGAAAAATTAATGAAAATAGACTCAAGAATCACTTGATTCAGAGTCCGGACGGAAAAGATATGAATTTAGTAAGAAGTGGCATCCTCCGTTTAAGAGTTTCCAAGACCCTATCTCACTAAAACTACAATAACTCTCATTATAGTTATAATTTTGATGTATGGTTGGTTCCATTGGAAAGATGACTTGAAGCTCATGAATTTAGGCTGAAGAATCACCCTATTTGGGTTAGAAATGAAGAAGTTATGGCCCTTTAAAGTTGGAAGAGCAGTACTGAAACTGAACTAAAGCTACTCTCGGGATCTACCTATTTCAGTCAACCGAAATGAAGTTTCGGACTACCGAAATGAATATGCTAAGAGCTAAAATCATGAAGAAGAGTGCTTGTTGCTTCGGTAGACCAAAGTGATGCATCGATCAACCGAAATGGGCCATCGGTCGACCAAAATGGCCTTGAACAGTGTAAAAGGCTATTGGAAATGGTGTTTTACTGTGCAAAGAGGTTCCCAACAATCATTGGTCGACCGAAATGGTGTTTCGGTCGACCAAAACACCTTTAAAAGCTGCTATATTGCGAGGAAAATGATTCTTGGTCCAATTCTAAGGTTGTGTATGCATCCCAAACAATCCAAACAGACTTGGGAACATTCTCTAGCTTGTAAAGAGCATTTCTAACATGCTAAAACAAAAGGGAACTTAGAACTTGAACTAATGCATGAATTTTTGTATAAAACTTTATAATCCTTCCATAATTAGTTTGAAAGCCAAAACTTATGAGTTTTGGGAGATGTGAGCATGCACACAAACGTAAAAAGATGATATGGACACGCTACAATGGTCTACAGCGTCAATGGACATCATATGCAAAATTTGACCCTTCAATGGATGAATTTTCATATAATTCATAAACAAACTATAAAAGTGAAGTAGCACACATAGTATAAAGTATCTTCGGCCCTTGGCCTCATTACAAACACATATAAGGAGTAACAAAAAATGCACTTAAGTGCACATTACATATCTTGAACAATAATTACAAGTTTTGACATAGTAGGCAAAATAGAACGAGATATGCTAACAAGTGCATATTCTATCATAGCAAAATACTCCAAGTGGTCTAGCAAGTCTAAGGTTGTTGTGCATCCCACAACATAGCTTCTTTACCTGAAAAACACCCGGTAACTTCGGGGTGAGTAAACAAGTTTACTCGTAGGAAATGCATAGGTTTATCTTTATACAAGGTTTGTTATTCAATATAATTTAATTCATGCTATTAAAGTGACATTACAACTTTCAACATAGCATAATAAGATGTAAATTCACAAAGTTAACAACTTAGAATTTAAATGCGAAATCAAACCAAAGTGGATACTTGGATATTGCCCGGATTAAAACCGTACTCTTGAGATCACTTTAGGGCTATTAACCCATTGGTACCTTTCCCCTAGTGCGCACTATAATGTAGGAGGACAATCCCCCGTACTAGAACCAAGTCCTAGCCTAGTCATGTTCTTAATAATATCCCAAGTTTCCAAAATCAACAAGTTGAGCAACAAATCATGATATATGTTAGAAACATAAAAGCTTCATAAATTTAACGACTAAATCATTAGAACAATGGAATAGAAACCAATTAAGCTAATTAGTTAATTTCCTCTAGATTTCAAGAGTTGTTCAAATATTCTCAAATGAATATATAACATGAACAATGTCATGGCCATGCCATTCATCAAGTCAAAATGAAATACAAGCATGGTAGAATTAAATAGAATTTAAATCAACTTAAATTGTTCATGTCTCTAGAATTTAAAACTTGTTTAAATCATGTCAAATTAATACACAACAAGATTCAAGTCATAACCATGCCATATATCAAGTCCAAAATAATTTATATGCAAGATACCATTAATCATTGGTTTCTCAATTTAATATAATCATGCATACAATTTATACATCATTATGAAAGACAATAATTGACTTGTGTAATAAACTATAACACCCCCTACCTCAATAGAGAATTGAATTCCTATAATCCTATGCAACAAAGCTCAAAATGGAAAACCAAGCTAGGTTTTATATAGAGGAGAGTGAGAGGATACTATTGTATTCCAAGTTTAAAGTTCTAAAGTGAGTGGAAGGTTATCAAAATGAAGGTCAAAGCTTTAATTCAAGCTTAGCTTCAATGGAGGTTTTCTTAGAGTTCTTAAGAGGAAGATGGTGAATGTATTAAAATGAAATAGAATTCGTAAGTTAAAATGGTGGGCTTCTCCACTCACTAGGTGCTCTTGCACTACCTCTCACACACACTAATGTAAGACTAAAGGTGAGTCCTACACTTGTCATGACTCTAAGTGAGCTTCCAAGATCAAATATTGAGCCTACACTTGTCAACCATCCATGCTAACATGTGCTCCAATCCTAGGCCAATAAATGGGTAAATCTCTACCCTCCATGTGTCAAAGGATTATGACTCCAATTGGTTCCACCACAAAACCAACAAGTGGCACCTTAGGAATGTGACACTTGCCACATTTTTCAAAAATTGCAAAAAGGTCCTTTTTGAAAATATCTTCCAAATTAAATTGCTAAATGTTCCCTAAGACGAAAAATAATTACTTTACTTAATTACCCAAAAACCCCTCAAGTTATGGATAATTACAAAAAGTCTTGATTTTCATGCACTTTACAAGGAAAGTAAACATTTAACATGGTTTTCTACAAAAGTGAAAATGTAGATAACATGGAAATGAAATATAATGGATGTATGCAAAGGCGGAATCAAATCCGAGCACAAAAAGTGAGGTTATGCAAGGAAAAACGAAAAAAGACTAAAAGACGAAATAAGGAAAAGACGAAAAAATGAAATTACCAAAAAAAGAAAAGGAGGAAATTTTTCGGGTCATGACAAACACACACACACATGTATAAACTTATCAATTTTGTGGCTAAATATTGAAACGGTAGGTGGTTGATGGTGTTTATTGGGTGAGAGCTTGTATGTAATTAATTGATTCTTTCAGCTTGAGTTCATCTTCAAATTGGACTTGAGCATCTTTTACAATTGGGAAATGGGTTGCTCTCTGTCATTAAAGTGTGTTGGGTGGGTTTGATATGTAACGATGATTGCTAAAGGTTAAAATAGTAAATTTGTGATTTAAATAGGTCAATTAACCAGTCCAAGGCCATTAACCTCAATTTACCTTGTGTTAGAGGTAGTAGGGGTGTCATTGTTAACTTTACCAAACCTAAGGGGGTGTTATTGTTCAAAAATAGGTTAACTTTCATTTGGCCGTCAATAGGGCAAACCTCAAGGGGTGTGAGTGTAATTAACCCAAAAATGTATTATGACATTTATCATTTTCCAAATATTTCTTTTGATAACTAATATTGAACACAACTATCAAACGACAACAATTAACTTCAATTAATTGAAAAGAAGCTAAAAAAATAGAGATGATTTGATTTACCTCACAATTCCTTTTTCGTCTTTCCTTTTACTTGAGGTGTACGAGTGGGCAGAACTAAACTATCCACATATAAAAGCACTTTTGGAATCCGTATTTTTTCTGGCTCAAGCTTCCTGTATTTCCCTGTCTTAGGATTATAGATGGCTAAACTTCTTCCATTTATACTTATTCCATCAATTGTCATCACAACTTCACCATTCTTAGTAGCACACAATGGCGTCAACTGATGTAAATAGCTTGATCCTGGCCAACGGGGATGACAACGAACTTCATCCAAGAATTCCTTTCACCATATTGCTTCATAGTCCACACCTCAGCATGTTCTTTAACAATGGTTTTACAACACAAACCGAGGCATCCTTTCATAACTGTCAAACTAAATATATCTCCTTCTTTTATACATTTTGGTGGTGGTATCTCCTTGATCGAGCACGCCCTCCGCTGTATCAAAGTAAACAATCAAATATGTACGGGCGGAATCATGCTCATATAAGAGTATATCGGTTTTCAATTGTTATCACTATCATTATCAGGTGAACTCGAAGAGTCCGAAGAGAGGTTTCGCCTCACATTGGCAACCGTAGGTGTTAAAGCAACCCAGTGTAACACACCATTAGTAATGACTGTGTTGCCAGAAAAACACAAATAAGGGAATTTCCTAGGCTCTGTCCAACATTGACCTCTAAAACTAAAAACCACAAAGAATTGATCATCTGTCGAGGTAAATATCACCTTGTAATCATCCATGGAAGAATCATAATTGTAATATAATTGTAATATATATGAGTTGGAGAGGAGAACTTTCTGCATGCTCTGATGGATGGATTCCACAATACATTGTGTCATCTTGAACATACAAAAAGTACTAAACCATTACAAGAACCCCACACTCTAGCATTCCAATACTTCTTACCAGGAAAGGATACTTTTTCCGTAGAACCCTCATAACTTTCATAGCCTATGGAGTAGAAATAATGGTACCGCAACTCTGAGTAGTCGTAGAGTCTTAGACGGTCCAACCTAATTGATTCATTGAGATGCGATTTCGCGAATTGGGGATCCGAGATCACATCACGCCATGATTTACAAACGCACTTGAATCGCAACAGAGACTTGATGGATAGTTTCAAGAGTATGATATATATGACTTCACTTGGAAGACATGATGTGTCACCTTCAATTGCTAGCTTTCTTTGTTTTCTCTTCCTTCCCATTTTCTTGCTGCTTTTTCTACTCTTCTTGGTAGCGGCACACGGGTTTACGCATGAAGGGTTTTTAGGAGGGTAGGGTTTTTAGGCTATCTACAAAAAATAGTAGTTACGGGTAGGGTTTTTAGGCTATCTACGAAAAAACAGTAGTTACCAAACAGTAGTTGCGCATTGCATTGCTGGAATCACTCTCTATGATCACCGGATTGCTGTGTTGATCTTCATGATCTTACACTTCCGTTTGCTGGGGCGATATTTAGGCTCTAATGCTTATCTTTCCCACTGGGCCTTTGGGCTATAATTGTATAATCTTTATATAGTTAGCATTGGGCTAGCTACTTGGGCTGTACTTGTACCTTTTCCTTAGGATTTGTTTGATTAGATGGGAATAAGTTAGAAAATAAATAAAAAGTGAAAGAAAAGTGAAATGAATGAAAAGAAAAGAGATTTTTTAGCATGCATTTGGTTAGCATGAAAATTTATCCAAGAAAATTGTAGAAAAATATTAATTTGTTAGTTTGGATAGCATGAAAGTGAAAAGAAAGTGATTATGCATACCAAAACTATATTTGTGAAGTAAAATAATTGATTATTAAATTCAAATATATAATTGTTTGTATTTATTTTTATTAGGGCGAATTGCAAAAAATCTCCCTCGACTATTAGTCAGTTGCAAGAAACCCCTTATGAATATTTGTAGCAAAAAACCCCCCCTCAAGTATCATGAGGGGGTAATTTTAACTAACTTCTATTTGAGTAATTGTGTAAGTAAATTTTTTAGACTAAATTACCCTTAATATCAAAATATTATTACTAAAGTACCCCACCACCGACCTTTTGCTTTTTTCTTTCTTTGTTGATTGCCCTCTCTTTTTCTTGCTTGGACTATGAACCACTACACCACCAGGTCGATCATCCACCTTAGGGTCATTCATCTTCCTCTTGCAAAACCCAATTCTCACAAACTCTATGACTCCTCCAGTAATGGAAGCTTGATCACCCTATCATTAATTGCCACAAAACCAAATTAATGTTAACTAAATTTCATTATTTTGGCTTCAAATTTTATATATTTATATACATTCCATGTGTAGATTTTCTGATATATATATATGTATATCTGATAAATTTTATGTTGGGATAATCACATATCAATTGGCACAAAAACCAATCTAGCTAAATTTTACATTTGCTTCCAAGATGATAGTGTGTGTGTACATATATATATATATATATATATAGATGGAGTTGTGTGGATTTATTGAAAAATATAGATGTGCAAATGATGTTATGCTTGGTGACAAAGCATATATCAATTGGCAAAAAAACCAATACTCTAAGCTAAATACCAGTTTTGCATATATACATATAGATACATGAAGTGTGTAGATTTATTGATAGATCTATATTATCGGATTTGTACTCGGATTTTGACTATCGTGGTTGACGTCGTGACTCCATCAATCTCTTCCGCTTCCGGCGAATTTTCGTCACAGATTGCTTTGGTGGAAAATAGTACTGTGATTTTAGTGGCCATAGAGACATTCACATAGGAGTCGGTTTTGTCGGCTTTCTTGAATGCATTATCTTTGTATTCAATCTATCTTGTATTGCTAGTTTAGAGCTACAATGTTCTTATTTCCCTGAAAATTGTTGGTGCTTCAAGTTGCAGACATGGCGGCAAGGCCCATCGTATTCAATAATCAATATATATGTGCAGTGTGAATTTTGTTCAATTTTGGGGCTTTTTCATTTATCTTAGTCCTTTAAACAGTACAAACTTTCGAAAAGGTTGATTATAAGTTGCCTAAATTTTAAGAAGGCTTTCTTGACGAAAAGAGTGAGTAAAGAGAGAGAAAAATAAATAATTTTTTTAAAGAATATTTTATTAAGGGGTAATTTGGTCCAAAAAAATTTCTCGCACAATCACTCAAAAATATTTATCATGGTAGAATAGGTTTTTTCCCACAAAATTTATTCGTGGCTATAAATTTAACTGCCCACAAATATATGTCATGGCAAATACCAAAAATACGCCATGAACTTTACTCGTGGCTATTCTATTATTAATAAAAAATAAAAATAAATTAATTTAATCACAATACCAAAAATAGGCCACAAAATTTATCACCAAGATGAAATTTTTTGACAAACATTCTTTTTCTTTTTCTTTTTTTTCTTTCAATATATTAATTTTAAGAAGGCTTTCTTGACGAAAAGAGCGAGTAAAGAGAGAGAAAAATAAATAATTTTTTTAAAGATTATTTTATTAAGGGGTAATTTGGTCCAAAAAAAATTCTCGCACAATCACTCAAAAATATTTATCATGGTAGAATAGGTTTTTTCCCACGAAATTTATTCGTGGCTATAAATTTAACTGCCCACAAATATATGTCATGGCAAATACCAAAAATACACCATGAACTTTACTCGTGGCTATTCTATTATTAATAAAAAATAAAAATAAATTAATTTAATCACGATACCAAAAATAGGCCACAAAATTTATCACCAAGATGAAAATTTTTGACAAACATTCTTTTTCTTTTTCTTTTTTTTTCTTTCAATATATTAATTTTTTTTTTTTGCATTTATATATATTAATAACCTATTACTGGTATGTGGTACCAATTATAATATTGTTACCTATAAATTATTAACATTATAAACTAAATAAATATTACCAAAAATAAAATTTATCACACATCAAAATGATTATGCAAACAAATAAATATTCAATATTGCATTAGTCAAACTAATCCAAAAAATATTGTTTACAACATACATAATAAACCTATCGCGTAAGAAAAGGAGTCTTAGCATCTGACTCCAATAATCTAGACAAAAACAAACAACTATCCTAATTAGAGTGTTCCAAGGTCTTAGAAACAAATGAGCTATAGAATCCTAAAGAGCGAGTTCGAAGATCTGGACATAAACTATTTAAACTATCCTAAAGAAAAAGAGCTTGAATTATTGTAGCATGGGCCCATCCAAAAATCTGCAAAACCAACGATGAACAAATACAATTAGTGCCTACATCAAAAAAAAAAAAAAATATGAATCCAAAGTTGAATTTTCAAAATATGTTACATGAAAGAAAAATTATAAATAAAAAATAAGAGTACCAATAGAAAAGATTAATCAAATTCTACAAGATAAAAAATAAAAAATAAATAAAAAATAAATACAAAATACAAAATACTACTAAGATTTATCACTGACAAACTAAGCTTTGAAAAATTAACATCAAGTAAAAATACTAACTTTGTGAAACAAAACTGATCATATTACTTTTTTATAAAAGGAGTTCACTTCATTGTGTTTACGATATGCATAATTGTGCAAAATTCTTTACACAATTTTACAGAATTTTCTGCAATAAGAATCAGGAGAGAAGGGAGGAGTACTAATAGTGGGAGAACAAAGAATAAGATATACTGACATGGAAAAGAAAACAGTAAAAAATGCAATTATTCAACACAAAATTTTCCTTCAAAATGAATCAGTTTGAAGATGACAAATTCAACTAGGTATAAGATTTGTTGACATCACACCGAACTGAAATTCAATTTGTTCTTAACTTCTTATACTCATTGTTCACTAAAAAAAAAAAAAAAAAAAAACATTTTGAAAAAGGTATTCATTCAAACATATTATGTGTAACCCAAACCATGCAATGATAAATCACAAAAAACTAAAACATAAAATTATACTATGATAGTAAGTTATGTCAGAAAAGCATAAAGCATAATATACAGAGTTTTATTATTCTAGTAATTTATTGTGCCCAGGCCCAACACCTCCAACTCCTTCAGCCCATAAGTCTCTTTTGGGATGATTCCAAAAAGAGAGTTATTAAGTAAAATGTTGAATTGAAAAAAAAAAAAAAAAAAAAAAAAAAAAAACAAACAAAGAAGGATTTTTAAGTGCGAAAGCACATTCCAAAGGATCAAGCTAGTCTCCAAACTGAAAAAGAGAAAAGCATGGATGGATGCATCTCTCTCTTTATTTACCAGTTTTCATTCCATCAAAATTGAATGGAAGCTAAAGAGAATGACGAAAATACGTATTATTATTTCTAACTCTTGACAAAACTTAGTTCAATAATATAAAACAATTCATACAACAATAATATTCCTTTTGTGCAATATCTCTTTCAGTTGACATTTTTTTTTTTTTTTTTTTTAGTTAAAGGGTAAGCTTCAATGAAGAATAATCATTAAAATAAGTTTAGATGAACAAATAAAATAATATATCCTTTTTCTCTTTTGGATATGTAAATTATTAACAAATTTAAGGAACGTGTCTTTTCGCAAAACCAAAGAAAATCTTATGCAATAAAATTCTCCTCACACCTAAATATAAAAATAATAACGCAATTCTTTATGACAGCTGAAGAAAAAACATAAAAGTCAAAAAAAAAAAAAAAAATCATCCACAACTTCTTATTATTCAAACAGATAAGATTTTCATACAACTATGATTTGTCCAACATATTTATTTAGAATTCCTTAAGAGTAAAAACAAGAATAGCCAACAGGCTACAAGAATGTTCATAACTTTTACACTTAAAATAAATTTAAATGAAGAAAATAGTCATTGCAATGAGCAATTGATCATAATAACTATAAAAATCCCCATAATTTTACAGCCATCCATACCGAAAACCATCAAAATTTTGAAATTAGATACCCAATAGGAAATTTCACAAAATTAATGTGATAGTGACGTACCAATAGGAAAACGAGGGAGGCCCAACATCTAATGGGGGGAAACGATTTCAATTTCCTTTTGGCGAAATTTTCAAGCACCAAACTAAAGGTTTAAATATACAGAATCTTATTACAAATATTTTAAGTATTTTTTTTCTTTTTTTAACAACTTACTTTTATAAACTATTTATATATTTATAACTTTTTATAAGGATTTTAAATAAATAAATTATTTTGTGAAATAGTATGATATGTATTACAAGTGTCATAAAAATTAAAATAATTTTCATATATTTAAGTAAATTTATTTAAATAATAAATGATAGGGAAAAATAACCTACTTTGACCAGCCGCCAGACCTCTTCGACATATTTCGTTATCAGAGATAGAAATTTCCATCGGATAAGAATGATGACATTTCTAATCCAGGATAATAAATGACGACGAGGTTCAATAGGGTGAGAATAACCTTGGCACAATTTGAGAAAGTCAAAGGAGTAAATCATATCCCCAACAAATTTGGCAACAAACGATCTCCTCTGATCTTGCACAAGCGGATCTCCCGCGGGACCAATTTGATTCCAATCGACAGCCATAAATAGGGCACCAAGTCGTTAAAGAAGGTAGGAGAAAAACCCCTAAATAGAATATACATAATTATTATGTGATACGATTACAAGTACTAACTTGATCGTCGGAGGGTCCTTGGCTGGCACCCCACCAGTGGCATTCGAGGTGACGTCCTTTTGTTTTGCAGGTAAACGTCGTCATTCTGAGTTGTGAGGATTTACGCATCAACAGTTGGCGCCGTCTGTTGGAATGATTAGTTCTTTGAAGAAATGATAATCCTGACGCGACTTGGCTCGGACGGCGAGACGAAGTTTCCGATCATGGAAATCATCCCAAAGTCAGCAGTTGACAACGGACACTACAAAAAATACTGGTATTAGGGACAAAATTTTTAGCAAGAAAATTAAATTTGTTGCAAAACGCTGCAATTTGTGACAAATTCAAATTTTGTTGCCTAATATGTATTTTTTTGTAACAAACATGTAAATTTGTCGCCTAATGTGAAATGTTTTGCAACAAATTACGAGTTCGTTGCCAAAAACACTATTTTAGGAGACAAATTCTGGATTTTGTCACCAATTGTTAATTTTTTTGCAACAAATATCTATTTTGTCGCAAATTGTGAATCTGTTGCGAACAAAATATTATTTGTGCCAAAAAATTATATATTTAGTAATTATATATTTAGTGACAAATAATTTGTTGCGAATTTTTTTTTTTTTTTTGAGACAAAAGCTTTTGTTGCAAAAAGTTAATTTTTTGCAACAAATTTCTTTTTTGTCTCAAATTGTGAATCTTTTGTCAACAGAAATATTATTTGTTCCAAAAGACTTTACAAATAGTTTGTTGCCAAAAACTAAATTTTTAGAGACAAAAGTTTTTGTCCCAAAAAGTTAATTTTTTGCAATAAATCTCTTTTTTGTGCCAAATTGTGAATCTTTTGTGAACAAAAATGTTATTTGTTTCAAAAGACTTAACATTTAGTAACAAATAGTTTGTTGCCAAAAAATATATTTTTAGAGACAAAATTTTTTGTCCTAAAAAGTTAATTTTTAGCGACAAATCTCTTTCTTGTCTCAAATTGTGAATCTTTTGTCAACAAAAATATTATTTGTTCCAAAAGACTTAACATTTAGTGACAAATAGTTTGTTGCCAAAAAATACATTTTTAGAGACAAATTTTTTTGTGACAAAAAGTTAATTTTATGCAACAAATTATAGATTTTGTCGCGAATTATTAACTCTGTTGTGACAAATCTTTATTTTGTCTCAAATTATGAATCTTTTGGCAACAAAATTATTTTTTGTGCCAAAAACGCAAATAATCTATTTTTCGCTTATTACTTATGCTCATGGGTGGAACTATTCATTGGCTAACCCATGCTATAACAAAGGTCCAAAAAAAAAAAAAAAAAATTAGTACTACTATTTCCTATCAGCCATTCAACCCAGCACATCAAACCAATGCAAAGTTACAAACAAATTTTATGGGGTCTCAAAATTGATAGGCCCATGGATTACGGGCCAACAAAAAAAAAATAAAAAAATAAAAAATAAAATAGGGCATATCATTTAACCTTGCCAATTGCCTCTAATCTCCATTCCTGTTCTTAACCATGATCTGAACCAGTGTATTAAAGGGTTGCACCTAGGGGTAACAATTGGTGTTTGCGGGTCATAATCGTGTCGATCTAAGGGTATTTTACTAAACAGCTCAACTCGAACACGACCCATTTAATAATCGTGTCAGAAACCTTCAACATTAACCTGACCTGTTTATTAAACGGGTTACACTTGTAACCTGGTTAATGACCTATTTAATAAAACAAACATTATATTATTTAAATAATTAATAATACTCGGACAAATAATAAATACTAGAAAAATGTATGTTTCAATCCAATCAAATTACTAAATAATTTCTAATTTACAAAATAATAAATTATTAGATACAAATTTAGATAGTTATTTTGGAGCTTAAATATAAATTTGTTTATGACACGTATTGTGACGACCCTGGTTTTTAGGCCAGCGTGTCCTGTGATGAACCATAAGGATGATCCGTTAACGGATCCGAATGCGGAAGCGAAAACAGAAAACAAGACTCTAAGAAGTCAAAGTGACCTTCCATGAGGTCGTGGAACTCAACAAGAACTGATGTGAAAGCAAAAGATCGAAAATATGACAAATAAGCCCCCAGGGGCAAAATAGTCATTTCTGAAAACTGTAGATTCGGGTGCCACCGAGCACACCGCTGGAAGGACAACGAAAAACTAATCAAGATGGACTCAAGAATCGCATGATTCGGAGTCCGAACGAAGGAGAAACGGCATGACGAAGAAAAACGAGCACTTAAAGCAAAAAGGGTAAACTGGTAATTATCTAGGAAGAACCGGGTGCAACCGAGTATATCGTTGGAAAGACAGCGAAAAATTAGTCAAGTTCAAAAGAAAATTCACTTGAATTGGAGTCCGGACGAAGGAGAAAAGCCTAAAAGAAGAATTGACGTCGCGGCGGCCCGACGAGGGGCCATGGCGCACACGGCGCCCATGCGCGAGCCCACCGGCATGCATGCCGGCGCCCAAAGGCATGGCTGGTGGCAGCCCTTAGCTGCTGCTACATTTTTTTGATCTACCCAGAACTGAGGCTTGAAACGGAGGTGACGAGTTTTTCTGGAAAAACACGAAGAAGAAACCCCCCCTAAAATTGAGTTTTCTACCTGACAATGCGAACGGAATCGAAAAAACCTCACTGTGAAATCCCCAAAATGCCCCTAGATCAGAACTGAACAAGAGGGTCATAAAGCTGCTAAATCAAAACTGGAAGCTGAAACTTCACGAGAGATTTCCGGTACCAAGACGACATTTTCTGGAAAAACATGAAGAAGAAACCCCCTCTAAAATCACGTTTTCTAAGCTACCATGTCGAAAGAAGAAAATAAAACTGAGGTGAAAGGTCCATAATGCCCCTAGATCAGAATATGCAAAAAAAATGCGAAATGAATTCACAAGAGGCTCAAAACACAAACGATGAGGTTTTGCCCGGAAACGACTTTGCACGCAAACGTAACTTACCTATTTAGACGTGCTACAATGGTCCATGGCTTAAAAATATAGCCGATGCAAAATCCGACCTCCCAACGGGCAAAAAGGCAAAAATGGACTTGGAATGGAGAACATGGAATCCAAAAATGCAAAACGGGATCAAATGACCGTTTGGCCCTTGGCCACACTTCATACAAGATTAATAAGACCCTATAAAAGAATGAAAATGGAATTCCCACACCCGATGCAACCGTGGTGAAGGAATGACTTGCGATTTTTCAAGTTTTTCATAACATTTCATGAAGTAAAAAAGTTGCATAAAATACAATATACATGTCATTGGCCTCCGGCCTCATCTTATACATATCAAATACATTGAAAGGAGTGTACTTAAGTACACATTATATACATGGAATCAAACATACATATTTTGACATAAAAGTCTACAAAATGACATTTTATGCTAACATTTGCATGAAATGGAAACTTGAAAGCTACTCGACATCCAAGGAATGCTAGGCTTCATGAACCAAGTCTCCATACTTGAATTATGCCCCAGTATCATAGGGGTGAGTAACATAAAGGTACTCGTAGGAGATGAGCATGCATCGACCTAGCATTTTACAAATTTATCACCTTAAGGTGAAACATGTTAAAGGGGCTCATGCCACCTAACGTCTATGTCCAAGTGAGACTCGGGGAGCATCCTAAGCTACCTTGGAGTCTAAGCAATAAGAATCATGATATACATACGTGTATGAAACGAATCATGGTTGGAATAATCTAAAGAACACGACAAGAAGAATGCTTGAGCATATATTAACATGAATTGCATTTTCAATACAATTGAACTAGGTCTAGAGTAATCCATACAACATAACAAAAGCATATTTGAATACAAGTTAACAAGAATCACATTATCCATGCAATTCAACAACAAAAAAGCATGTTATACAATGCAACAAGGTTTAAGTTCTCAAAGCCATCAACTTAGAATCTAAAGCACAAAATAACAGTAGTGGTTCATGCCACCTAACATCTATGTTATACATGAATCAATAGGATCAATCCTAAGCTTTATTAGAACGTCAAAACACGATTTTCAATATCGATGCAATTTAACCAACATTGGAACTTCCAATACAACGCATAAAGCACAATTTCGCAAAGTTAACATCCTGTAACTTAAAATGGAACGACAAATAAGAAACAACAAGTTACAACATCATCTAGTTATCAACTTGAAAATGAAATGCGAAATCAAACAAAGTGGATACTCGGACGTCACGCCGGATCAGACCGACAACATAATTACTTTAGGGTTACTAGCCCATGGGTAACCTCCCTATGTGCGCACTAAACTATATATAGAGGGACTATCCCCCGTACTAGAACCACGTCCTAGCCATAGTTAAACAACGACATTCCCAAGTTTTCAAAATCAACAAGTTGTGCAACAACGCATATATCAACAAGAATATGCAAGATAATCAACTATCTACTAGGCACAACCAAATTTGGAAACCTATACAATACATGCTCTAAATCCACAACTAATATGATATGATGAATGTCGAATCTTTAGTGTGCGATTCGTTACACGCTATGCATGAAAGATGTTAAACATGAAGTGTGCAAATCATTACACAAGGCAACAATATATTTAATAAGGAAAACATATTCTCATGAATACAAACATAGCAATTATGTTATCCAATGTTCAAAACGTAACCAAATGAATATACAACAAGTCCAAGTCCATGATTTGAATATAGAAACCACTTCTAAAACACAACTAGATCATGGAGCAAATTGATAGAATTTAAATAGATAAACACAATTAAATTCTCTAGATTCTGATTCAATTCCAAATAACCTCAATTTAATACATGTTAAAGGACGTGGCATAGTCATCACCTATATCCATTCTAAAACTCAATTAGGTTGTTGGAACAACAAAGTAGAACTTTGATTAAATCATGCTAATTTAAATCCCAAGGTTCTAAAACAACTTCTAATAGTCCCAAATTAATATATGCTAGTAACAAGTCATGATCAATAAAATTATCAAGTTAAAAACTTAATTAAGCTAAGGGGACCATTAAATAGATTTTAATTAATTTTTTTAATTAAAATCCCTAGATTTTCAAACTTAACCAAATGCTCTCAATTTAACATATCTTAGAGAACATGCCAAGGACTAGTGAAATATCACATTATAAGTTTATTTCATTCAATTTACGACCATGTGAATTAAACTTTCACTAAAGTTAAATATAAAATAAAAGTTGCAATTCTCATGCAATTAATCCCAATTTTATATATGTGAACAACTATACCTAAGCTTAATTTTCTAGCATGCCACAATTCAATTCCAAGTTGTATATCACCATGAGGATTAAATCTTAAACATGGAATTTACTTAAATAAAAAGTTTCAAAACCTAACCGAATATTCTAAATCAAATATATGTGAAGCTATATGGCATGTAAATCAAGAATATCAAGTCAGAATTTAAATAGAGCGAATAGTGCACTCGGGGCAAATTAATTAATCAAATTAATTAATAATTTTTAATTTTCAAAACACCTCCAATTACTTTCAAATTCAACTATGTTGAAGAGCATGTTAAGGCCTAATATAATATGCTAACACATATTAATTTCAAGCTAGTTAAGGCCATGTGAATTAATCTTTCACCTAAGATAAATATTAAATAAAATCTTTAATACTTATTCAAATGTTCTAATTTTGATACACGACAATGAGCATATCAAGGGGCGATATAAAATCATGCTACATGTTTAAACCAAGTCATGAACAACCGGGAAAATTAGATCCCGTACAAGAAAAATAAATAATAAAATCTCTAGATTTTATATTTAATCATGCAAACAAGTAGTATAAGCATCACAAGCATGCTATATAACAAGAATTTAAATATAGAACATCTCCTACCTCAATTTGAGATGAAAATCCCAAAGGCCCACCAAAATAAAAGTGCTCCGAATTCGACGATACCGAGAGTTTTTGTCGAGGACAACACCGTGAAAATAACCCCCATGAAAGCCCCATCAAAATCATAACTTGACCTCAAAACCAAACTCAAGAAATGGTCAAAACTGAATTCTAATAAGGGGGAAAGGTAGAGCACGGCGAGGGGAACAACAAACGTTAAGGCCGAAGACTTTCCATCAAAGAAAAGTGAACCAAAAGAGGAGAGAGAAGATGGCAGCACCCCTTGGGCTGCCATGGTAGCTCCAGGTCATGCATGAAGAGGGGAGAAGATGAAAAATGAAATATCTCACCCCCCCTTTTATAGAAATCTCAAAAAGTGCCCCGAAAGGGCCCCACCGGGTCCAAAAAAGTAAAATTTGAGCAGATGCGCTCAAATGGCAAAACTTTGTGAACAAAAAAGATTCAAAATGATAAAATATGAATAACGGAAGAAACAGCGTCAAAAATCGAGTCCCGAGCAAAAAGTTATGTCCAAAACAAGTTTGGCGAAAATTGAGGCCAGAAACCCTGAAACTGGAAAACATCGTCCAGGAGGAAATTCCAAGAGTACACAACTCGACGAAATGTGAAAATGAATCTTGTACGAGGATCCAGGCTCAAAACAAGATATTTTGTAATAACTTTCATTAATTGCACAATGGCCCCTCCAAAAAGTGAAAACTGCATTTATGGCCCAGAATGAAAATATCTTCCAAAAATATTTTCTTAAAAACCCCTGAAATAAAATATCTTCAAAAGATATTTACGAAAAATAACCCAAGAAAAGAAAATAATTTCAAAGAACTTTGCATCCATGCCCCTATGGACACCGGGAGCAACCAGAGTACTTTCTTACAAAAGTAAAGATACGTATTTCAAAATTAGAACATTTGAATAAGTATTAAAGATTTTATACTTAAGATGAAGGCACGTGAAGTCAAAAACCAACTCCAAGCATGAGAATTGAGGTTGTGCCAACAATGTGACATATGGGGAAAAGACAGAATAGGGAAAAAGACAGAATAGGGAAAAAGACGAAACAGGGAAAAGGACGAAAGGCGCATAGTGTCCGAAAAGTGAAAATGCAGAAATGACTCGGTCCTCAAAGGAAGTTGTCAATTCACATGAAAGAGTCTCAGAAACCAGTTCTGAGCACTCGAGATGACACTAAGCAACACGAAACAGAGTTCAGAAAAGAAAATTAAACGAAAAAAATTTATTCGTAAAATTTCAATAAAAAGGAAAGGGAGACAAATGACCGGGTCATTACACGTATAGTTAAGCGGGTATAAATGGGTTACACGGGTTGAATCCCTTAATCTAAATACGATACGACTAACTAAACGGATTAATCGTGTCAACCCGTTTAAAATCCAAATTCGTTTAAGGTCAGCACAAACCGGCTTAACTCGAGTCGTGTTAGCAAGTCGTGTGAAATTTTGCCACCCCTAGTTGCAGTACCTGGTTCGACCCAGTGGTTCAGTTTGAATTTGATCGAACCAATTTTATCCAAAAGGTTACACCTGGTTCTATTTGAATGAACCATCATGTCCCATGGTTGCACCTACCCGAAAAGGCACATTGCTGCATATAAATACCTCAATTGGGATCATTTGCAAAACACACAAAATTTCAGAATACTTCTTTTCTTCTAAATTTTCCTCCTCCTTAATTCTCTCTTCTTCCATACTTGCATACATAAAGCATAGTGTGGTGAGTTTGAGTTCGATTTATAGGAGAGAGTACTACACCAAGTCAGTTTATCCATTTATTCGGTTTGCAGTGTTGCTATCGAAGAAAGAAAGACCGTTACATCCTGGGAGATAAAAATTCAGAATACTTCTTTTCTTCTAAATTTTCCTCTTCCTCCTTAATTCTCTCTTATTGCATACTTGCATACATAGAGTATAGTGTGAGTTTAAGTTCGGTCAATAAAAGAGAGTACTACACCAAGTCGGTTCACTTATTTTTTCGGTTTGCAGTGCTGCTATCGAAGAAAGAAAGGTCGTTACATTCTGGGAGATAGACGCCATTAAGTCCGTAAACACCATAGCGGGCGAATCTGTCTTAAGAATATAGAATCAAATTTTAGCCTCGACCTATATATTATGAGGTTCTTTTATTTTTATATAGTTTTATTTTATTATATAATAATATATATATATATATTATTTTATTATATATATTATTGTTGTTTTATAATAATAATTATATATATTATTATTGTTTTATAGTAATAATTATATATATATACACATTATATTTTTTACATAATTTTTAAATAATAATACCATAGTATATGGTATACTTTGACCATATTTGGACAACGTATGCATGGATATGTACATAGTTCTTGATGTATGTCGGTGAGTCAACAAGTCTAAAGATAGAAAAAGAGAGAGAGAGACAGACAACCTATATGAATATGGGCCGTCAATTTTTTTTTTTTAATGAAATTTAAATATTTTATAACTTTTCCAACAAAAAATTTTCCTGTTTGAAAATTAATTTTCTTATTTTTTGCATAATGGACAAAGTTAAAGCATAAACTATATACCAATTAAATACATTTTTTATACAAAAATAATTAAACTTAGAAGTCTAATAGATAATAATTTAAAATTTCAAACATTAGATCTTTATCATGTTGTACTAGTGTCTTATGTTCGTGCTTCATATATTATTGATGAGAGATGATTTCATAAGAACTACTCCCTCTTTCTCAAAATAAATGCCCATTTTAGGAAGTTGTGACTCACAAAGGTATCGTACCCGTGTCTCATATGTCCGTGTCCGTGCTTCATATTCAAAGTTTCCCAAAAAGACATTAGTAAGTCATAGTTTTTTTAAAAAAAACATATTTTCTAAGGACCGTGGAAGTAATTTTCAAAAGTAATTAAATAAAAAAAAATTTAATAAAAATAAATAAATAAATTTAAGTTCGGATGAAAAGAGAATAATTTTCAAGCTTAAGAATAGGGGACACGTGGACACGGGCTACATAGACTTTGCCTTTTTGGTAAAATGCCTTCAGAAAGTGTAGTGCTAGACCACTCCACTCTCGAAAATAGAATAGTTGGGTATCAGTTTTAACTTTTTCAAAAGAATTAATTTTTTTTTTTTTTTAATTACCCAAAATATCTCTCCAAATTTTCGCGGGAAATTTGAGCGCCACGTGAATAAGTGGAAATTTTAGCGCCACGTGAATAAGTGGGGAGAGAGAGATAACTTTACTCTTTCCAAGACAAATCAGATCATGCCCTGTCTTCTGTCTGTTTTCTCTCCAGAGATGAAAATCATGCCCTAGTTTTCTCTCTGTATTCAGTGTTAGAAGGAAGCCCCAATCTTTTACTCTGTTCTCTCCCTCTCAAGATGAAGATGATGCCCTAGTTTTTCATCGTCAGACTCAATCTTTTATTCAGTTCAGTATTCGCAATCTGTCATTCAATCTGTTCAATCTCTTGGACCATATGTCAATTACCTGGTCTTTCTTTCTCTCTATATTTCTCTTGCTATATATACATACATATAAAAGGAAGATATTGAAAGCCTCCTACTATATATATATATATATATATATATAAGGAAGATATTTCTCTTGCTTTCTTTTGCCCTAAAATCTTCATTAAACAAGTAAGAGGTTCAGATGGAATGTTCCAACCCTAGAATTCTTGAACATTTACTGCTAAGAGAAGTGGTTAGGTCTTTCCGTCCACCTTTTATTGAACAAATAATTTCGTGCCTCTCTTTTTTCATATGAACACTTTATTTACCATTCATTGAATTGCCCCAATCTTTTAAATATCCATTTTAATAACACATGAAGGAAACTGTATAGGTTTAGGAGGGCTTCATGGCCATAAGCCATGTTATCCGGTCAAAAGTCTTCTGTTTCAAGACACTTCTAATTAATGATCATATTGTTTACTTGGAGATACATTTAGTCAACATTAATCTCTAGTTCAGTTTAATCATATATCATGCTGATTATTGATTAAGACATATTCATTGTAATTATCCTATTACTCTTATATCCAGCTCACCTAATGAATTAATTTCAGACCTAACTTAATTATGATTTGCATCTACTGTACTAAAAGAGTGTTGGAGACGACATTTGATTTGGATATGGTATTAATTTGTACAAAGTGGTTGTCAAAACCATTGTAATTTTCACTATTACACTAAACAAACCTTTTTTTTTTTATATATATATATAATAAAATTGTAAAGGAATGTGTAAAAGTTCATTTTTTTTATTTTTTATTTTCTAGTGTCTGGCAATGGTTTTGAAAATATTTTTCAAAAAATATTTTTTGTATTTGACTTCTAAAAGCATTTTTGAACATTCCATCTCCCATACTCAAATAAAGTCTCATTCTCTAATAATGATTTGTTTTAATTATTTGGAACCCACAATTTCATAGGCATTTAATTTTTCAATTATATCTTGTAGTTGTAATGACTTAATGATTTTTAGATAAGCATGTCTTGTAATAATCTCTTTATCAGCAGCTTAGTGGCAAACTTAAAATTAGTAACATTATAATTTGACTTCCTCAAATTCTAGATTTATGGGAAGCTTGTTAGATCTTTAATCACACTACTGATTAAAATCAATCAACAATTCATTGCCAGCTTCTCATTTCTGGAGAGAGATTAAGAACCCGAGCTTCGAATCTTACAATATATACATTGACAAAACTTGACAGTTACCAAGTCCTTGAAGATTATAGCTTCATATTCTTCTACTTTCTTCCTACTGTGCTCTTCTATGGCACCTGTTAATGGGATGAGCTTCTCTGTAATATGCGCTTACACTCTATAACCATGGGATATTAATATGATGAGTGTATATATAGAGAAATACAAAAACATATCAAAATTTAACAGTGAAGATGCTCCATTCCCATCATGTCTGTAACATACAAAGGTCACTGAAATGGTTTGTAGTGCTTTTATTTTTTTATTAAAAGATTAATTTGTATGAAAGGTCCTTTTAGAAATTGGGGTATAACATATAAGAACTCCATCTCATTCAACGAATAAAATAAAAAAAATAAAAAATAAAAAAGTAAAGAAATGAAAACAGTCTCAGCAAGGAATGATTTTTAGGGAACAATAGACACCGATGGTTGAGGAGCAGTGCAAGGAGGTTTATTTATTCTAGCTATCTTCTTTTTCAAAAGGAGGTCCTCCCATTGTACAACTCCATTTCAATTCCATAATTCTAGTATGTCAAATCAGTGAAATCACATGCTATACTATGTCCTTAGGATTGCTACCCATTCCCTAGCCAAAGTAAAGAGTATTCACAAGAAATGATAAACAACTTTGAATTCATAAAGTTAAGAGATAAATTTGTTCTAAAAAAATAATATTGTATTGATAATTGAATTAGCTCACTTTTGTTTTGTTACATATGATGCCTTTTTTTTATAGCTCACTTTTGTTTTGTTACATATGATGTATATTTTTTGAAGTATACTTATTATGGTATGTTCAAGACTTATAATAAATATTTATTTCATACTCGTTTGTATCATGAAATACTAACTTATGACAGGTTAATATGGCTAGACCCGGTCGTCGGAGAGCGCCTACGACTATATTTACTTCCACATCTACTCCCACACCTGAGGCTGAACATGTGACCACACCTACTGCCACACCCGAGTCAGAGCCTACTCCCACACAAACTCCCACATCTACTACCAATCAGTCATCGAGTGTATGTAAGATTTTCTTATTGCATTATTTTACAAGTTATGTTATATTCACAAATTTGAAAAAAAAAAAAAAAGTATAGCAATCTACATTGGTATATTAGAGATATTTGATATTGTCGATTTTGTGGGGAAATTTAAATTAATTATGCCCTGGTTTTTTGATTTAATATTGTTGATTTTGCAGCTTCTAGCACATCCAAAAAAGGCATGGTATCAGTCTGGGCGTAAAATTGATGGCACATAGTGCTAAAGGTGGTCATAAACCACATATTACTTTCCCAGAGGGAAAGTATCGGCCCATTGGTGGTTGGTCTACGGTTTTCGAGTCGATGGTGGGTGTTATATGTCGAGAGCATGCTCGTATGACTTGTGGGACTTGGTCACGCATGGAATCGGCAGATAAGGCCACACTTTATCATCATATTCAAGTAATACTCCTTTCCCCCTTCTAATAATTTTTCATAGTTAGGAGGCTAAAAGCAATACTTAATCTACCATTTTAGAGTTATCTCTTGTTTGAAGAAAATAGAAAAGAGAAAGTAATCTGAATGTAATTTGCTGAATTATTTTGAATGCATTTTCTTGAATGAATTTACCATTCCTGCTTCTTCTTCTTTTTTTTTCTTTTTCTTTTTCTGTTCTGTTTTTTCTTCTTTTGAATGCAATTTGCTAAGTTCTGTTGAATGTTGTTTGCTGAATGCCTTTAATAATATTGTGTTAATCAAATGATATTATGAAACATGTCTTGTTTTTGTATTCTTTTATATACCCTAAGTTATTTAAGCAAGTATTCTCAATATATCTACTTTATTTCAGGAAAATTTCGTGATTGATCTTGACAATTCTCGCATCCGAAATGGACTTGACAAATGACTTGCAGCTCAATTTCGATCACATAAAAATCGCATGCACATGTATTTTAAATCTTTCGGGGATGATGTAGAGAGGGCTAGGAGAAAGCCTTATAGAAATGTTCATCCTGGGGATTGGCAAGCTATATGTGAAAATTTCATGACCCCGGCATTCCAGGTACACTTTCTTTTTCTATTCATATGGTAATTTTATATTTGTAGGCTTAGGTAGGTAATGACAATTCATTAAATTGAAATACAGAATATGAGCGCTGTCAATAAAGCAAACAAGGCAAAGAATCTAACAAATCATCGTGGTGGCTCAAAGCTGTTTGTCACACTTCGCTATGAAATGGTTATTTCCTATATTCTATTATTTTTTGTAATTATATAAATTTACAAATGTAAAATTAGTAATATTCGGTTCTGATTATCTTAACTGAAATAGCGAAACATGGAGACTAAAGAGGAGCCAGACATGGTGACATTTTATCACCGAACACACTGTAGGGAGGATGGGACATGGGTCACCCCACATTGTCAGGATCTCTATGTATGTATACGCATAACTGGTAAATTTTAGTTTATTGTTTTGTATTTATTAATCATTTATGTACCAATTTGTATGGATATGCAGAATAGAATGATTCAAGAAGTCAATCAACAAGAAAATTCAGATGGTGTATCCAGTTCCTCTACATAGTTAACCCGTAACGAGATTTACTTTCAAATAGTTGGTTCAACCTCGTCGTATGTTTGTAGGCTTGGTCATGGGGAGATGCCCACTGTCTCTTTAAGGGGAAGTCATGTAGACGTTGTTGAGGTTAGGCGTAATGCTGATGAAGCAAATCGAAGGGCTAATGAGGCAAATCAAAGGGCTAAGGAGGCAAATCAAAGGGTTGAAGAGGCAACACAAAGGGCTGATGAGGCAAATCAAAGGGCTGAGGCAACGGAACAACGATTAGGGGATCAAATCAACTTGTCCAAGGTAACAGAAGAGAGAATGGGGGACCAAATAAGCTCTTTGCAGGCTTAACTCACATCTTTAACAACATTGGTGTAGCAAGCTCTAGGGGTTCATCATTCGGGGAGGCTCATCGTCTTGCTTAGTAAGTTAAATTAAATACTTTACTGCAAAGACTGAATTTGATATTTGCTAGAATGCATTTTTTTTTTTTTTTTTTTTTGTTATTAGAAGGATAATAGTTTTCTTTAGTGGTCAAGGTATTTGGAAAATTGTGCATGTGATTCTTTGGTGGTGATTGATTATGCTTGGATGGTCGTTTTCTTGTTTTAGTGTTAGTCGGGTTGGCTCTATTCTGTTTTGGGAGTGTGCTTTGTGATGTGGGTGTTTCTCCAACTGGTCTAATATGGGGTTTTCTAGTTCTCTAGGCTTTCATCAACACTTAACAGTTAAAGGTCCCTTGAATGAGTTTCATTCATACTATACATTGATTCCCACAAGAGAAGATAATAGAAAAATCACTAATAATTTATTCAAGAGTCCCTAATATTTTATTTATTATTACATTTGTAATGGCTAGAACCATCCCTAATACTTTAATTACTGTCATCATTTTTTTTAGCTCTGCTAGATTTGTATTTTTTTTTCTTCTTTCTTTGGCTCTATTTGATTTTTTGTAATTCCTATTAGCCTGATTTATTTGTTAGAACATTTCCTAAAGTCCACATGGTATTAAAATAAAATTCATATATATAAAAATACAAATCCAAATTGATTAACTGAACTGTTAACCAAATATTCAGCATAAAACAAACGGAAATAAACGATTATCACCATTCATAATTGAACTTAAACCATTAATGATAAGAAAATTTTCCCAAAACTACTAATTGCAAATTATTCTTTATCCAGCAACAATGCTCAGCAATACAAGATCATTGAAAAACACACACTAAACATAAAGTTGGGCAATTACAAAAAACAAATCAATTGTCCAACCCTCTTTCCCAATAGCTTATAAAAAACCCAACTAAAAAATATGATGAAATGATGCAAAGATTCAAACAGGAAAAAAAAAAAAATCCAAAACAAGTACATAATTAAGAGACAAATTGTTCAACCCTCTATCAAGCATGTTTAATGTAACTTATACATCCTATGAAAACAGTCATACTTTAAGAAAAAAAACTACTGAAGAGCACCTATAAAAAATAATGGACAGTCAAATTAGTATTCAATTCCAAAATTGTCACTATCACATCATTTGGTTAAAATGTCTTTATAAACTCTATGTTTTTAAAGCATTTTGGCTCTTAAAAACACCTATAAATTTTTTTTTAAAAATCCAAGTGATTTTTAGATAAGCATGTCTTGTAATTGTGACCTTTTCCACTTGGTTATGTAGTTGGTGCGGCACTAGCATCACCTTCTCCACTCGGTTGTGTCATACAACTTGTAGATGGCTGATCAATTTGAGCCACGCGGGACCTCAATACTCGATGCATTGTTAGATATTAATTAAATCAGTAAAAAGGTACCACTACCTTTAAAATGAAATACATATACATAATGTATCCTCTAAATCGCTTTTGAAGGTAAGAAAAACAAACATATAACTCAACTGATAGATGTAAATTGTCTCGATTACTTTTGTTGATAAAAAAGGGAACCTATTAAATAGATACTAAAAAGATATAATACACATATGTATAATTTACTGGAAGGAAAAAAATAAAACTAAACCAACATAAATATCACTTGGCAGCAATAAACATGACCAAAAGAGCAGCATTAAACTGATATTATTTAGCAAAAGAGTGTAATATAACTCAACATATGCTAAAAACATTAAAAACTCACAACCAATCTTAAGTCTTTAAAGAACTAAATTGTAGTTTGAATCCTACCAAAATAAAAGAGAACTTTTTTTCTCCCTTTATTCTAGTTTATTCTCACACTGCCACTTGAAAATTTAAATATTTGCTTAAACCTTACCAATTAATCTGCAAGATGTCCAACTGCTATAAATAGAAGATAAAAGAGGGTAGCATTTTGCATTTCTTTAGAACTCAACTTAAAACACATTTTTCCAACTATATGGGGTCAAATACATGATTGCTGTTTGATTTTTTTTGTGCTATTTGGATCATAATTTTAGACAGTAAACATGCTCATATGTCTTAACTATCTCAACCTACATTAATTTTGGTCTTGTCGTATCCCTAACATTTCCCTTAATATGGACAGTCAATCTTCCTATATATATTTTAATTTGCCTTAATTGTAAATAACCAAACCATTTGAGCCAGATCAACTCACTTACTATGCATAGGTCAGGAGATGAACATGACCCATGAAAGTTATCAAGAGATAAATGGGAGAGTACTCCTAAGTATATATTGCCTTCTTTTCCTATCTACTATATTTGGAGAATGATAAGTATCTATACGTGTTTTGCACATGCAAATTAGTTAGTTACTTTGCTTTCCATAAAATCTATGGAATTGTAAATTATGGTTAATTGTGGACTTTTTTCTATCAGGATTTTTTAAAATGATCATTTAATAGGATTTTTATTGAATTACAAATCTAATCAAATCAAATTAGGTATTGACTTAATGTATTGAAGTAGAACCACTCTTTAATATTTATTGGTCACGGTTTCATTTGCACATTATTGATCTCTTCAATATCCATTGATTGATCACAACATTTCCTTTGTACTCATAAGAATTCTTGGACATATATATTGTCACTTGCTAGTCCTTTCTTTCTTCACTGGGAGTCTCACCCAATTCCAATCCCTTCCTCGCCGGATGTCTAATTCGATTCCAATCCTTATATATTCTGCCTCTATGTTCTTTGCAAATCTCTCTGTAATAGACTATTATGTTCATAGTTGTGATTGCAGTCTTGGCAAAGGAGGTGATGCAGCACAACTTAACTGGGTTGCGGGCTATGTTATGCCTTGTTATAACTAGGGTGGGTTTGATTGTTAGTATTTGTGTGTGTGTGTGACTCTCTGCATTTCAGTATGCAACAAATCTTGAATTTGTCCAAATGTTATAACAGAATTAATTTTCAATTTTCAGGTATACAACGTCTCATTGACCCATTTTTTTCATATTCTTTTATTGAAGCAAAAGTTAGATTTACTTCGGAGAAAGTTGAAGAGATTGTGGGTGATTTTAAATAGGGATTAATGCCTTGTTCTTAAGTAGAGAAGATAAAAACACTGGTCAATTGATGCAATTCTCAGTTCAACTCGTACAAAGCCTTGTCCAACTATTTGATGGTCCATTTTGCTTTGAGGTCATATTTTCAGTTAAATGACATGTTATTATATATTTTCTTACTTCTTTGATATATGTTATTTTTTGTCTTTCCCTTCTCTAGGCATTACTCTTTATGTGAAACATGCATTCTTTCTCACTCGTACTGCTGGAGCCATTTTCAAATTCTAATCAGTTTGATGATCTAAATCAGCCAATCTCTCTAATTTTGATTTTGGACAACTTTCTTATGATTTCTAGTTGTTGTTACACTTAATTAAATGTGCAACATGCCAACTACAATGCTTGGAGGTTTATATATATAGCCTATTACACCTTAATTTGATCGTTGCGTGCTTAACTGCCAATTGATTTGGCATGATCACTTTGATGTCAATGGTGTTCTTTCTATCTGAAATGTAGTGCCATGTTAGTGGGCTTAGCGTGAGATTTTTTTTTTTTTCCTTTAGTCATTGCGCGAGGGAATTAGAGTTTCAAAGAATTTTTGGCCCACTTTTTACGATATAAAAAATAAGTCATTATACTAAAGAATGCAAGTCTTTAAAAGAAACTTAAATGGGTAAACCAGTATAAGCCATGAATATAAGTGTGCTGTGATATTTAACGACTTAGTTTAAAAATAAGTGTTAAATTAGTACTTATGAAGACTTGCTCAATTACAGGTCGTTAAAAGCCTTTTTCTTGTAGTGATCGATGAATTTAGATTAGCCCAAATTGCTTAAAAGTAACACAAATTTGTTTTAGGCATAAAAATATAATCTCTTTATTCTGTTTTTTTTTTTTTTTCCCTATATGAAAATGAGATTGAATAAATATAAACAATTTGGTACAGATAAAGAAAAGATGGCATACCCTCTCAAAAAAGAACCTGAACACAATTTGAATAATGTCATTAATAATGGCTTCCGCGGTCAGAATTCTTTCGTAAAATATGTCTTGTTTCTTCTTTCTAAATTTCATATATTTTGTGCACTATATTAGGTTTGTATATTTTTTAAACTCTTGAAGGATCAAAATCACATTAGAAAAGGTAACAAGTTTTAGAATCACTTAATAGGACCATTGCTTAATATCTATTGTTGGTTTATATTAGTTAAAAATATTAATTTTGATTTTCTTATTCATTTATCTAGAATTATGTTAATGTATTTTTAATCATTCCAAACATGTTGGCTTTTAATGTGAATTGGTTAAGATATTTGTTTGTGCTTCTTTAATAATTATTTGTTATCTAGTGATTGGTTATTTGGTTTGTATTTTTGCATTCTTAGTGTGTAAAAAAGGCCTTGAAAACAAGAGAAGACCTTGTAGAAACTTAAATTTGTTGTAGTGGTTGAACTAATCATAATTTTTCTATTTTTTTGGCAGATTGCATGTGGTTGGGATTAGGTTTTTGATCACTTTTTGTTGTAGGCCCAATAACTATATTTTTTGCTTCATATGGGCTCAGGATAAACTCATTTTTATACTTTTGGTTCTTATATGGGATTGGATTTATGGATCTCCTATCTCCCAATTGTTGGCAGATTGCATGTAGTTGGGATTATTAGCTTTTTGATATCTTTTTGTTGCAGTCCCATTGACTATATTTTTTGTTTCATTGGGCTCAAAACAAACTCACTTTTGTGGTTTTGGTTCTTACAAGGGATTGTATTTATGGATCTCCCATCTCCCTGTTGGCAGGTTACATGTAGCGAGTATTAGTTTTTTTCTTTTATAGTTTTGGTTCTTACAAGGGATTGTATTTATGGATCTCCTATCTCTATGTTGGTAGGTTACATGTAGCTGGTATTAGTTTTTGTCTCTCTTTTTGTTACAGTCCCATTGACTATGTTTTTTTTTGTTTCGTATGGGCTTAAGAAAAACTCACTTTTGTACTTTTGGATCTTCCATCTTCCTATATTGTTGGATATAGGTTTAATAATTCTCTATGTATATGAATCTTGTCTTGATCCTTTATTTGGAATATGTATGGATGATTGGATATATGAAATAATATTTTACTTTTTCATTGATAATTTGTAATATATTGATATCAAATTTGTTTAATTGACATGTTTGGTATTAGTGAGAAAAAGAAATGTCTTATAAATTAGTTTATTGAGAGAAAAAAAAAAATTATTGAGAATAAAAAAAAAAATCAAATAATGATTTTTAATGCATTTATCTACAAATTTAAAAAAATTGGCAACTAAAAATATTTGTTGTTAAATATCAACACTTGTGACAAAGGTAGTTTTGTTGCAAATTGCACTATATGAGGTGAAAAATGTTTTTTTGTTGCAAATTGCATTATAATTAGGTAACGAATATATTTTTGTTGCAAAAGGTTTTATCTTTAGTGACAAATTCAATTTTGTTCCAAATAGTTACATTATTAACAATAATGTGGTCTTGTTGCAAATTGTTGTATATTTAGCGACAAAATTAGTTTTGTTGCAAATTGTAGTATATTTGGCAACAAAATTCCTTGGATTGGAGGTGTATTAAGCAACAAATTTGTGGACAAATAAGGACGAATTGTTTGTCTCTAATTGTCATCTCTTTAGGGACAAGTAAATTTTTGTCGTCAAAAGATTAAACTTTTAGCAACAAAAGTCCTTTTAGCAACAAAATTCCTTGGAATCGAATTGTATTAAGCAACAAATTTTTGGAGAAAAGGAGACAAATTATTTGTGGCTAATCATCGTATCTTTCGTGACAAGTAAATTTCTTGTTGCAAAAGAATAATTTTTTTGCAACAAAAGTTTTTGTTGTGTAAAACCTTTTGTGACGGGCTTGTGAGGACAACCTCGCCACAAATTTTTTTTGTTGCAAAAACTTTTTTGCAACAAATTGTCCGTATTTAGCAACAAAAGGTTTTGTCCCTAATACCAATATTTGTTGTACTGGGGTTTCCATGTTCTTATATAAAGACGGGCTTCTACATCCTAATTACCCCGTCCATCATATTGGGGGCAAAACGGTGGGTTGCGTGGTGCCACCCAGTGTACGATGACAATTCTTAAAATTTGGCACGTCGACCCAGGCAATCCAATGTGGTGTTTTCCATCTAGCGATGCTTGGTCCCCTCACTACTAAAGTTTGGTCGTCTAAGACCAGACTTTATCTTGTATCGGGCAGCAGCCAATTACCAAGGCCTGATCGTTGAAGACTGAGGCCTGGTCCTTCTGTACCTACATAAATGGGTATGTCTCCACCGATCAAGAAGATTACTACCAACAAGGGGGTCTTTACCTACTAGTAAAGCCTTTATTACATATTGAGGATGTCTCTAGCAATGAAGTCTCATTACTCCGTCCGTTCGTGCAATTAGGGTGGTCTTCTACACTCAAGAATGTATCGAGGCCTTCAGGTCCAAGGAGGTCCAATGTCCCTCAAGATCCCATATCCAATGAGGTCTGTATTCCCAAGCAGGTTCTTAAGTTAAGGGCAATCATTAGACCCAACGAGGTACTGGCCACCAAACTGTCATCTGGTACTGGCCACCAGATCGTCATATGTCAACCATTGGGTACCACGCCCCTATCCACCAGGCATCAAGCTAGTCGGGCTTCTAGTCTCTTTCCTTTAGCAACCCCTCGAGAGCACTAGTCGTCCAAGACTGGTGCCCGATCCTCCGAAACCATAACTAAGTTAGTCTCTATACACCAAGAAAGGTACAACCTTTGGTTATCATAAATCAAGGTTTGGTTATCCGAAACTAAGGCCTAGTCAACCAAGATTAAGGATTGATTGCCCAAAGTCTACAAAGGCTCGGTCATCCAAGATCAGTGCCCGGTCACCCCAAGTCTGGTCATCAAAGACCAAGACCAGGGCCTAACTGACAAAAGTATGGTCATCAGAGATCAGGACTTAACCAATAAAGGTCAGGTCAAAAAACGATCCTCCCCCTCACGCATTATACCTATATGGTAATTAATTCCCTTACTAAAGGGACGAGCTAAGTGAAGCTCGTAAAACCTACTTTCCTTACTAAAGGGATGAGCTGAGTGAAGCTCGTAAAACATAATTCCCTTACTAAAGGGTTGAGCTGAGTGAAGCTCGTAAAATTTATTCCCTTGCTAAAAGGACGGGCTGAATAAATCCCGTAATCAATATTGCCGTACTATAAGGGATAGTAAATAAATGTCCTGTACTAAAAGGACCTGAGTTGAATGAACCCCGTAATCAATATCCCTGGGGATAGTAAATAAATTTCTTGTACTAAAGGAAAGAGTACCCAAGGGTACAAAAAATAGTACCCAAGGGTACCAGAAATAGTGCCTAAGGGAAGAGTATCCAAGGGTACCAAAAATAGTATCCAGGGGCAGAGTACCCATGGGTACTAAAAATAGTACCTAGGGGCGAGTACCCAAAGGTACTAAAAATAGTATCCAAGGGAAGATTACCCAAGGGTACCAAAAATAGTACCCATGGGCAGAGTACCCAAGGGTACTAAAAATAGTACCTAGGGGCAGAGTACCCAAGGGTACTAAAAATAGTACCAAGGGGTAGAGTACCCAAGGGTACCAGGGGTAGAGTACACAAGGGTACCAAAAATAGTACCTAGGGGCAGAGTACCCAAGGGTACCAAAAATAGTACCTAGGGGCAGATACCCAAGGGTACCAAAAATAGTACCCAGCGGCAGAGTACCCAAGGGTACCAAAAATAGTACCCAAAGGTACTAAAAATAGTACCTGAGGAAAGATTACCCAAGGGTACCAAAAATAGTACCCAAGGGAAGAGTACTAAAGGGAAAAAATTACCCAAGGGACCCACGGTAAAAAATTACCCAATGGAAGAGTACTCAGGGGAGCAGTACCCAGGGCAAAAAATATATATATATTTACTGTTCCCTCGGGAACAGTGCCGGGGGCAAAAAATAAAAATAAAAAAATAAATTACATTCCCAAAGCTGGATGAGTGATGAGTACTGAAAAGTGCATATTTAAACCCCTTAAGCTTAGGCATTCTAGTACCTTTATTTATCTTACTTTACTGTTTTAGATTGATTTCGTATTATTTTCATTTTCAGGCACTTATCCCGAAAATAAGCTAACTCAGCCAAATAAAAGCTTAATTGAAGCAATTCTGAGATTGAACAAAGAAATGAGCAAAGTGGAGAAAGAAAGGAGCAAAATGAAGCAAAGCAGCAAGTTCGATCGATCCAAGTCCAAGGTTCGATTGATTGATCTCAGCACTTCAAGATAGATCCAAGCCTTAACCCAAAGCACTTAAGTCCAAAAGTTCGATCGATCCAACATCATTCTTCAATCGATCGAACACCTTTGTCCTTATCCAAATGATTGATCATATCCACAGCTGTACCACCCACCAACCACTTTTGTCCTTTTCCTATAAATATCTCCCACAAATATCTCAGATTTGTCTTTTTCCAAAAAGCTCAGCCAGTTGGATCGATCCAGCCTAAGTTTGATTGATCTCACTTACTTTCGATAGATCGAACTTCCTCTAGTGCGAAAAAGTTAAAATTCTAGCTCATCGAAAGTTGTCCTTTATCCAATCATTGGAGAATATTGTGTGCACGACCCTAGCTCATTTTGGGTGTCATTTTGACCTACCTATATAAAGATAATAATTGCTTTTTCAAAAGGGAGCCAACATTACTTTCATATCATATCTTGGAGAGAAAGCTTAGAGGAGGAGGAGGCTAGAGACACCATTAGAGATCTTTATCAACAAGGAGCAAACCTCTTCCATGGAGTTAGCCCATGAGGGCTGGAGCATCATCACCATGAGTGGCTAGACATCCTCTTGGGGCTAGAGTTAGCCCCAAGCATGCTTTCTATATCTTAATCTTGTGTATTATTGAGGGATTAGTGTTGTAATTGATGTTTTGACACTTTGATATTTATAGATCTTGTTTATTTAATGATTTATGTTGTTTAATACTTCCAATTGGTCATTTCATTCTATCCATATGTCTATGTATGCTAAAATAGATGTTCATGTGTTTATCTCTAGATTTTGTGTTATTGATGCATATCTATGTGTATTGATGCTATAGATTTAGAGATTGTCAAAACATTGTGCTTAAAAGAATGCTTTTGTGATTCTCTTGATGGTTCATGCTTACCTCTTGATGGATTGTGCCTCTCCCCTAGTTTATTTTCATGCTAGTAGTGTAGATGTAGTGTAGTTGTAGTGTAGTGTTAAATGAGAGAACAATCTATTCTTGCTGTTTGATGATCCAAGCTTGTGAATGCAATTAGCATATGTCTCTATCCTTGTGTTGTATTTGGATTGTGAGCTTAATGAAAAGATTAATAACTTGTTTTGATTTATTGTGCCTTTCACATGTTGTTTAGACAATATATGCTTCATAGCTTAGATATATTGTGTCTTTCACATGATGTTTAGACAATACATGCTTAACTAGTCATCCTTGCTTATTGAATCAACCAAATACATACACAGCACTATTGTAACCCACTATTTGCCCTCATTAATCACTTGTTAATGATATAGAAATGCATTGCTTGGTGGTAATCTCTAAACCTCAAGATCTCTCTCTCCCTTACTTACTCTCTTTAGCATTGTATTCTTACTTAATTTAATTTAGTTGCTCTCTAGTTTAATCAACCAACCAATCACTTATTTGATCATTCAACCTACTAACCCTAGTTGCAATTTCACATTCAAGTACGACTCCAATCCCTTGGGACAATCCCTACTCGTCCTAGCTATATTTATAGTAAAAGGTAGTAGTGGCTTTTACAAATGTCAAACTTGGCCCTCCCCTAAATTGCACACTCTCAAACGTATGGTGCAGCGACACACCAACAAGTTTTTGACATCGTTGCCGGGGATTAGGCAACGGCGTATTTGTGGAATTCATTAGGAATTAATACTCTTTTGATAATGTCTTTTCTTTACTTTGATTTCACTTTTCTTTTTGGTTACTTATTGTGTTTGTTTTCACTTGACTAGGTGTATTGTTGGAAGGAAGCCAAGCAAAGGAGCATCCAAGCTAAGGAGCAAAGCAAAGCAAAGCGAAATAAGGGAAAAAGCTAAAAATTTTAAAAAATTGCTAAGCTAAACTAAATTTGGAGTTGAAATGCTATAGAACCTTTGTGAGACTTTCTTGACTCAATCTCCTCAGTTAAATCGTGAGCCCGTGTGGAGGCATTTTACTTATCAATGCATTATTATTGTTTCAAACATGGGAATTGTGTTTGTGGAGGAAGTTTAATTATATTGTTGTGAAGGCAAAGTGTTTGTTCATTTGTTGTGCTTCCTTATTTGTTATTGTGCATGCATGGTCGTCGTTCATTGAGACCAACTCTTGTCCCTTTTGATTTGCATCTCGAATCCATCATTAGAAATCCTAGGGGAAGGGGAAGTTCAAATAGAACCCGCCTATCAATGGATGACCATAATGATGATCATGTTGAGGACCTTGGTCACATAGACCAACAAGGCATCTTTCATCCAAATGTGTACAATGAGAACATTCAAGTACTATTAGGCATGCCTAGGCCATACATTCACCCACCACCACAACAACAAGGCCAAGTTCCATTCGGAATGCCAAGGCCAATGTATGCTCCACAACCTCCCATTGTCAATCGAGGAATTCAAAATCAAGGTGTTCATGTTGTACCTCAAGTTGCTAACCCACCACTTGCTTTGAGAGACCATTATGTGCCAAATGAATATAATGCACCCACATGCATTCAATTGCCACCATTTAGAGCACACCATTATGAAATTAAAGCACAAACCATTCAAATGCTTCCTAACTTTCATGGACTTCCAAGTGAAGAACCCTATAAGCATTTGGATGAGTTTCTTGAAGTTTGTTCTACCGTGAAATAAACAGACATGCCGGAAGAAGTCTTAAGACTTAAACTTTTTCCATTCACCCTTAAGGACAAAGCAAAGTATTGGTTTAACAATCTTAGGCCCTTTTCAATCACTTCTTGGGCAGAAATGCAACAAGAGTTTTTGAAGAAGTACTATCCGGTTTCTAAGACCAATGCCATGAGAACTTTAATTAGAGAATTTACACATGGGGATGGGGAGACATTCCATGAGGCATGGGAACGCTTCAATGAATTGCTAAGGAAGTGTCCACACCATGACATGCCCAAATGGCAATTAGTTCAATATTTTTTTGAGAGCTTATCGGATAATTATAAGGGCATGGTTGATGCTTCTATGGGTGACTCTTATATTGATAGGCATGAGGATGACGTATGGCGTCTCTATGAAAGCATGAGTGAGAATTCATTGCATAGAACATTGTCATCAAAGAATGGTAGAAATACACAAGGTAGGAAGAGTGTTGGCTTACTTTAAGTCGACAATTCTAATGAGATAGCCACCAAAATGAAGTCTTTGTCTCAAAGGTTTGATCAATTTTTGATTAACCAAAACTTGGCGAACCAAGTATCTTCCTTTCCTAACCATTCTCATCGTGCATCAAATGAAACATGTATGACTTGTTCTACTGTTCTTCATTCTACTTCTCATTGTCCTCATGGACAAGTGCAAAGTGAACCTAATGAACAAGTCAATGCGGCTTTTGTGAACCAAGGGAACAATCCTTATGGTACTCATTACAATCCAAGTTGGAGAAATCATCCGAACTTCTCATGCAAAAACCAAGGGGAAGGCTCAAACCCTCCCCAAAGCAGTTTTCAAGGGAAGTATATTCCACCTCCAATGCAAAACCAAGGATCCCAAGGTTATAGGCCATACCAATCACAAGGGAATCAATTCTCTAATTCTCATTTTCCCAACCAATCATATTCCCAAGGTAATTCTCGAAGTCCCACTTTTGAAGAGAAAGTTTTAAATGCTTTGGGCACTTTAGAGGCTAACACACAATTGCTTCATTCTCACTCTCTATCTATTGTAAAGCTAGAAACCCAAGTAAGGCAAATAGCTAGCACTCTTAATGCTAGAAAGAAGGGAAAGATGCCTATTAATGCCCCGCCTAAGCAACAATGTGTTGTGGAAACCCAATCCTCATCGGATGGGTGTACCATAGAACATGTTAATGCGGTGACCACCTTGCGGAGTGGTAGAGTTGTAGATAATCAAGTAGAAATGATCAATGAAGAAAGTGAACCGGTGCAACCACAAGTTGTCACCCGTCCCGTTTCACATCCTATTCCTCCTTCATTGCATACACATGATCTTGCAAATGAGAAAGTTTTAAAAAATGTGTTTGAAAAAGAAGTTTTGAAAAATGACGTTGAAAAGGTTTTATTGAAAAATGATTCGAAAACTTCTTGTGTTGAAGAGAGTTCAAAAGAAAATCTTGAAAAAGTGTTCGAGCCAAAAGCTCCATTTCTGAACGCCTTGAAAGGGTTCATTTCGAAACAAAAGCAAAAAGTCAAGACCAATGAGATTTTGGAAATGTTTAGGCAAGTAAAAGTTAATCTCTCACTTTTGGATGCAATCAAGCAAATTCCGGCTTATACCAAGTTTTTAAAAGATCTTTACACCCAAAAGCGAAAGAACAAAAGCCAAGCACCAAAAAAAGTGGTTTTGACCGAGCAAATAAGCTCAATTTTGCAACATAACACTCTTCCAAAGTTTAAGGACCCCGATTCACCCACTACATCATGCATCATTGGTGAACATATCATTAATTGGGCGCTTCTTCACTTGGGAGTAAGTGTTAACCTTCTTCCTTACTCGGTTTATGTCAAACTAGGCTTAGGTGAATTGAAACCGACGTCGGTAGTTTTGCAACTTGCCGACCAATCCATTAAAAAGCCTAGAGGTGTCATTGAAGATGTTTTGATTAAGATTGATAAATTCTTCTTTCCTGTTGATTTCGTTGTCATGGACACAGAACCAGTTTCCAATCCTAAGAGCCAAATACCCGTTATCCTTGGCCGTTCTTTCTTGGCAACCGCAAATGCCAACATCAATTGTAGGACGGGGATAATGAATATCTCTTTTGGCCACGTGAAGGTGAAATTGAACATATTCAATCCAACGCCCAATTCATTTGACAAATATAAAGGAGAGATCAATGTTGTGGAAAAATGTCATGAATTCAATAGTGAAGGAAATGAGTTTTTATGTGACTCAAGGGTTTCTAAAGCTTCATCTTCAACATTGTATTCTAAAATTCTTGTTTCAAACTCTTGTTTTGAAAGGAAGCCCAAAGGTTGTAATTGCATATACAAAGGATCAAAAACTTCTTTTGAGTTTGATCCAACAAGTTCTTCTAAGAACAATTTGTTGGGTGGGGCTCAAGATATTCATCACCCCAACAAGGAGGGGATGCATTATAAGATCTTTGATCCGGGCTAAAAGAGTCCAATATCTTGCTAGAGACGTTAAAGACTAGCAAAAGCATTCGTAGGGTGTCAAAACCCTATTTCTCTCTCATTTCTATCTTACATTTCATTTCTTGCGAAGTCTAGATACTTGTTTTTGGTTCATATGCATTTCAAGGAACTTTGGTGAAGGTTGCATAAGCTTGCATGTCAATTTTGAGCATTCTGCATAAGTTCAATCGATCTCATACCTGAGTTCGATCGATCGAATATCTATCTGAATCCAACACTTAGAAAATTTTCAAGCCTGCATCCAAATAGGCTCTCTGTCCCATTGATCCAAGAAAAATCTGCGATCTTAGTTCTCAGTTGGATCGATCATAGGAACTTCGATCGATCCAACTATCCTGTTCGATCGATCTTGAGTGTTGACACTTAGAAAAATTTTGAACCTGCAGAACCTGCATCCAAATCACCTCTCTATCCCATCATTTGAACTAATTCTCAGATCGATCAAGAGACATTCGATCGATCCAACTTCCAAGTTCGATCGATCTCATGATTCAACACTTAGAAAAATTTTGAGCCTGCATCCACCTGCATATTTTCAGCTCTCTGTCTGATCATTCGAAACATTCCAAGATCGATCTGAAAGTTCTTCGATCGATCCAACTTCCCAGTTCGATCGATCTCACATTCCAACACTTAGCCAAATTTTTGAACCAAAAATCTGCATATTTCAGCTCTTTGTCTGATCAATCGAACTCTTATTTCAATCGATCATAAATCTTCATTTCAGTATTTTAATTTTAGCTTGACTTTTCAAATTTCAAAAATCCAAAAATATTTTTATTATTTTATTTTTCAAAAATACCTAAAATATTTTCTATTTTCCAATTTTAATTTTAATTTTCCAACAAAAAAAAAAAAAAAAAAAAAAAAAAAAAAAAAAAAAAACCCTTTGAAAGAGAAAGTTCGATCGATCTCAGCTGAGTTCGATCAATCGAACTAATCGGGGAATGTTTTTAAAAATCGAGGGTTCTCATGATCGATCATTTAGATCGATCTAACTCACCCTCAACCTTAAAACCCCCCTTTTTCTCTCTCGTCGCCGCCGCTACACTCACTCATATCTTCCATCTCCAGCGAGAACCAAGCTTCTCGCTCTCTCTCTCTCATCTCGGTTTCATCCCTCCCTCTTTGGATCCACATCTCCTTTCGATTTGGGTAAGATCCGAGACCTCACTAGTCGATTTCAAGCTTCAATCTCATGCATACATGGTTTATATGTTTGATTCATGCTTTATATATGATTGAACCTCCATTGTTGATGCTTGAAATATGTATATATATATATATATATATATGTATATCGTTGTATATATTTTTGATATTTTTGTTTGATTTGGGAGTATGGGTCATGTTTGGGTGATAGGAGTTGTTGATTTGATGTGTTGTAGGTCCCACGAACACGTTCGTGTGGGCCCCGTTCTTCAAAAGTCACAGATTTGTGACCTTTTAGTTTTCATCGTCGCACAGTTCGATCAATCGAACTTGTATCTTAGATCGATCTTGAGAGATCAATCGAACTCTTGTCTCAGATCGATTGAAGTTGTTAGATCGATCTCACTTACTTTCGATCGATCCAACTTTTGTGATCGATCTCACTTCTTTTCATGATCGATCGAACTTCACAGATCTCACACACACACTTCATTCATCATATCTCATTTTCATAATATCTTATTTATGCCAATGCCTGTGATATTCCACATTGGATGCATGTCATACTTATATTGCTTAGCATGATTAATATCCAGTCACTTGCATAGATTCATGTCATATCTGTTTTGTCTATCTTATTCGACATGCATGATTTTATATTATATTTAACAATTCTTATTCTGGCACTAACTTCCATTGTAAGTTTTTCTTTGTAGATCATGGTTAAGCGCAAGATTGTTGCCAACAGGCAACACGGGAGATCTTATAGATAGTAGAGGCATGTTAGGCCTAGGACAGAGGAGCCAGCCGAGCCCTCTCATACTCAGGAGCCAGTACAGCCTACACCACCTCAGTCACTTGCTCCTGAGGCTGAGGATAATTATATCCCATCTCCTTCCTAGGCTCATCCTGCTTTTACACCTTCGCCATCTCTACCGCATGCTAGCGCTGAGCGTACAGCGGTACCACCTCCATCACGCCAACCAGCTCACCAGGCGCGTGATAGGCCCACGCCTCAATATGAAAGTATGCCAGTCGACCATGAGTCTGTCTTTGACACAGATTTTTTCTCCTGATCGGTGCTGACCCGATCAGCTTACCGTGATATTATTCAGAGGGGCCTCTCAGCTATTTTTGCCCCTGTCACAAAGTTGATCTACCAGCGGCTGGTACAGTTGTTCTGCCAGAACCTCCGACCATCCCTGCGTCACACAACCGAGCTAGTCACTTCTGTAGATGGCCATATGATCACCATCACTGTGGACACACTTTCCAGATCATGCCACTGCCCATACCGCTGTCCTCCAGAGCTTCAGGAGACCTATCTAAGGCTACACAAGCCTTCTTATGCCGCTATGGCAGTTTACTTAACAGGTTACCATGCTGCTGGCGAGACTTTCGCCACCCTCACATATCTTCCAGATGACCTTTAGTTCATTAATTCCGTGCTTTTTTGGACCATATACATGGCCGGACACAAAATCCAGAGGACGAGCGATTATCTGACAACCTTCTATGCCTTTTACACCAGGCATTGGGTGTCTATTCCCGCGCTCATCTGGAGCGTGATGAGGAAGCTCTATGATGAGTACATTAGCAAAGAGACGCCCGGACGGGCTAAGTCTCTTCTATTCGGCCACCTCATCACCCAAATTCTCATTGACCAGCGTTATCCCATCCACCCGCAGGAGGACCCCGAGACCGGTACCTATCACTTCCTCAAGAAGGACCGGGACAAGAGCTACTGCTCTATTATTACTAGACTCCAGGACCACGCAGCACTGGCTGCAGAGGAGTTAGAGCTGGAGCAGGCACAGGCACAGGCAGCAGCAGCAGATCACGCAGCGGACGACGCACCCGTCGATCCAGCTACAGAGCATTTAGACATAGATTTAGAGTGCCCTGCAGATGACGCAGAGCAGCACTCTCTAGCTGGGTTGCCCATTCACGAGCAGGATCACACTCAGGACCTCTATTCTGATTCATCTATGCCCTACATGTACTTTATTTATTTTATATATCTATTTTTGCTATGGATGTCATATGATTATATTCTCATATCTATATGTTTGACTCCATCAGGTGCATCACAGTGACTTCAATGAGAGAGTGCTACTGATGAGTACTGAAAAGTGCGCATTTAAACCCGTTAAGCTTAAGCATTCTAGTACCTTTATCTATCTTACTTTGCCGTTTTAGACTTATTACGTGTTATTTATATTTTCAGGCACTAATCCCAAAATTGAGCTAACTCAGCCAAATAAGAGCTTAATTGAAGCAATCCTGAGATAAACCAAAGGAGGGAGCAAAGTGGAGAAAGAAAGGAGCAAAAAGGAATCAAAGTTATGCAGCTGAAAAGTTCGATCGATCCAACTTAGAGTTCGATCGATCGAACATCTATGATCGATCACAGTACTTCTCGATAGATCCAACCTTGGCCTTTGCTGAAATTCCAAGTTTGATTGATCCAACATCACCTTCGATCGATCGAACCCTATTTTGTCCTATTCAAATGATTGATCTTATCCACAGCTGTACGCCTACCAACCACTTTTGTCCTTTTCCCCATAAATATCTTCAAAATATCTCAGCCTTGTCCTTATCCGGAGGAGTCAGACCACTTCGATCGATCTAAGATGCAGTTCGATCGATCGAACCCATCTTCGATCGATCCAAGTTAATGTTCGATTGATCGGACTTCCTCCAGCGAGAAAAAGTTAAAGTCCAGCTCATTTATTCCGTCTTTCATCCAATCATTGGAGAATATGCCTTGCACGACCACAGCTCATCATAGGGTGTATTTGACCTACCTATATAAGGAATATGATACACTTTTTGGAGAGGGCTCTATAGTCTCTTGTCACACATTGAAAATCATCTTGGAGGCTATTCTTGGAGAGGAAGAAGGGAGGAAGCTAGAGCAACCATTGGAGGAGATCTTCACCAACAAGGAGCAGCCATGGAGTTAGCCCTTGAGGGTTGGATCATCACTACCATGAGTGGCTAGACATCTTCTTGGGGCTAGAGTTAGCCCCAAACATGCTTTCTATACTCTAATCTTGTGTATTATTGAGGGATTAGTATTGTATGATACATCTTGATATTCATGTATATATAAATCTTGATTATTTCATGATTTGTATGGTTTAATGCTTCCAATTGACTATTCTATTCTATCCATATGTCTATGTATGCTAGAGTAGGATATTCATGTGCTTATCTCTAGATTTAGTGTTTTTGATGCATGTCTATGTGTATTGATGCTATAGATCTAGAGATTATCAAGATGATATGCTTAATGAATGCTATTTTAGTTCATTTGATGGTTTATGCCTATTCTTGATGGTTTGTGCCTCTCCCCTAGTCTAGATAGCTTTATTTTCATGCTAGTAGTGTAAATTTAGTGTAGTGGTAGTATAATGTTAGATGGGAGGACAATCTACTCTTGATGTTTGATGTTCCATGCTTGTGAGTCCAAATGGCATATTCCTCTCATATTGTGTTGTATGTGGATTGTGAGCTTAATGAAGGATTAATGACTAGTTATGATATGTTGTATCTTTCACATGTGTTTAGACAATTTATTCCTCTCCCAATAGATATTTTGTACCTCTCACATAATGTTTAGATAATGCATGTTTAACTAAGTCATCCTTATGGATTGCTTGGATTATGAGCTTAATGAAAGGTTCAATGACTTGAATTGTTATTTTGTTATCTTCACATGATGTTTAGACAATAGATTCCTCTACCAATAGATGTATTGTGGCCTCACACATGTTGATTGAGACAATTTGCACTTGTTGAGTCACCCTTACCAATTGAATGTCTTTTACACACACAACATTGTTGTAACACATTCATTTCCCTCATTAGTCACTTGATTATGGTTTGGAATAGTATTGTTTGGTGGTGATCTCTACACCCCAAGACCTTTCCTTCTCATCTCTTAAATCCCTATCTCTACTTAGTTTTATTTTTATTGCATTTTAATTAATTCTTTTCTAGAAGTAATCAACCAACCCAACTCTCTTTTGCAATCATTTGGTACGTTAGAGTCGAAGTTGAAATTCCAACACGTATAATCCCTTGGGACGATCCCTACTCACTCTTGCTACGTTAGTAGTGGTGTTGGTAGTGGTTTTTATAAATTTAAATTTGACATAAAAGGCTTTTCTTGAACCACACATTCACTACATTTAGTTTGGCGTATTGGAACGGCCGTCGTCAGATTTTGGCGCCGTTGCCGGGGATTAACGGTTTTGTTGGAATTAAACTAGACAATAGTGTTCATTAGATTGCTTCTATTTTTATTTTATTTTCTATTGTATATTCTTTTCTCTTGATTCTCATTATTATTTGTTCAATTAGGTACTTGACTACAAGGAAGGCGAACTTTGGAACTTAAAGCAATCATTGGAGCTTAAAAGCTAAATTTGGAGTTGAAGTGCTAAGGGACCATTGTGAGCAATTCTTGGCACTCTTATATTTTAATTGTTTCACTTCTTTGTATGCTTGTGATAGGCCCTTGTTGAGGCCAATTTTTTTTTTTTTTTTTTTCTTGCATTTGGGTTTTAATTGTGAATGGAGGAATTGTTTGATCCAAGTTTGGGGGGGGAATTACATCCCTTCACCTTATGCTCCTCCATCACATTTTAATCCTTATGGGATTGAGTCCAATTCATTTCATGCATCATCTTATTATGGACTTGATCACTCATTTAATCCTTCTTATGACTATTGCCCTCCACCACCATTTTATGATGAATCAATTCCACCACCTTCTAAGTACTCACCCGGATTCGAAGAAAAAGTGTTAGCTTTACTTAATGTGCATATTTCACACACTTCACTTATTAACTCTCATTCTCAAGCTTTAGCCAACTTAGAAGCTCAAGTTGAACAAATTACAAATACTCTTTCTCATCAAGAGGAGGAGGAAGAGGCAAATAAAAAAATGGCAAGAACTTCAATGTATATAGATGAGGATGATGAGAGTGAGGAGAATGAAACAAGTGAGCTAATGCCTAGCACTCTATCTTGTATAGAGGAGGAAGTGGCAAGTGAGTTAGTGGCTAATCCAATAGAACATAACATGATTAATGAAGACTTTCCTTGTTTTGATTATGATTTTATCTCGGAGATGGCTACTCTAGAGAGTGAGGAGATGTTGACCACACTTGAGGTAATAGAGAAGGAGGAGGAACTTGTTGAAGAGGGCCTTCCTTCTATTATCTCTAATGACCCTCTTGTGGAGTGTCTTTTGGAAATGTATAAAAATTGTGGTTTTGATTTTAAAAGCTCTAAAAATGAATTAAACTCTCTAATGGACTCCTTAGCTAACTTGGAAGGTGAGGAAATGGTAATTTATGAGGAGGAGAAGAGGGATGAAGAGAGGGTGTTTCTTATTAATCCAAATGAGTCTTTGAAAGACAATGCCTCACCAATTATCAATATGGATGATCATTTGAATGTGTTTCAAGAACACAACAAAGAGGCAAGCCTAACCATGATTGATTTTGTTTTCAAGACCGTGGATGAAAGGAACAATATCATCTCTTTTATTTCTTTTCAAGTCATTCTTTTGGAGGATGATTTTATTGTCATAAGTGGGACATTAAATGAGAAAAGTGAAAAGAGGGTCAATAAGGATGTTTCATATCCAGTTTTTGATTCATTTGATTAGTGAGTTGACCTAACGTCTTGCTAGAGACGTTAAACACTAGTATTCGTAGAGTTTCACAACTCTATTCCTCCCTCATTTCTTTTTATTTTTCATTCTTGTGTACATTCTTCCATCTATTTTTCAAATTTTCATTCTTGTTACCATCATTGGGGCTTAGCATAGGATTTTCTGCACTTTCAGTTCAAAATTAGGCATTTGGTGCCAGTTCGATCGATCACAAGAGCACATTCGATCGATCGAATTGTTCTTCGATCGATCCAACTATGGATTCGATCAATCGAACTCCACTTGAGTCCCAACACTTAGAAAATATTTTGAGCTTTCATCAATTTTGAAAGTGCATGCTCTCGGGATCTCCAGGATTTTCATTGTTCGATCGATCCAACTACAATTTCGATCGATCCAAGAACATTCGATCGATCCAACTTTATAGTTCGATCGATCTCGAGCTTCAACACTTAGAAAAATTTTGGACCTGCATCCAAATTCCAAAATGCATGCTCTCGGGATCTCCAAATTTTCAAAAGTTCGATCGATCGTAAACCATTTCGATCGATCGAACTACCTTTCGATCGATCCAACATGTGGTTTGATCGATCATGAGTCCCAACACTTAGAAAAATTTTGGACTTGCATCCAAATTCTGAAAGTGCATGCTCTCGGGATCTCCAAAATTTTACATGTTCGATCGATCGAATTTCATCTCGGATCGATCACAGCTATGTTCGATCGATTGAACTTCATCTTCGATCGATCACAACTTTGCCCCTTTGACCCTTTCACTTTTTGACTTTTTCCTATTTCTATTTTTATTTTATTTTATTTATTTTATTTTATTTTATTTCATTTAGTTACCTCTCTCTCTTGACTAAAAAAAAAAAAAAAAAAAAAAAAAGAAGTTTTTGGAAATTTGTTAAAAACACAAAAAAAATTTTGTTAATTTTATTTTATTTTCAAAAATTCCAAAAAAAATTTTATTTTATTTTCATTTTTACTTTTATTTCCAAGCTTTATTTTTATTTTTATTTCAAATATTTAAAATAAAAAAAAAATCAAATCCCAAAAACATTTTTCTTTTATTTTATTTTATTTCCTTTTATCTTATTTCCAAAAATCCAAAAATATTTTGTTTAACTTTAATTTTTAATTCTTCTAACTTTTCAAAAAAAATAAAAATTAAAAAAATAAAAATAAATAAATAAAAAAAAATTTTTTTGCATTCTTTATTTCCTTACATTTTTACTTCTTGCATTTTTATTTTTATTTTTATTCACTTGTCTTTTTATTTTTGTTTGTGTATATATTTGTTTTGTCTAAAAATAATAATAATAATAAAAAAAAGACGATTTTTCAAAGAAGCATTCCGTCTTGCTAGAGACGTTAAACTTAGCACCCATTTTGCATATTTCTTACATTTTTCATTTTTCTTTGCATGTTTTCACATATATATTAAAAAAAAAAAAAAAAATGAAAAAAAAAAGTAAGAAAATTTTGTATATACTTACATTGTACATATTCTTTCCGTTTGTTTTACATTGTACATATTCCTTTTTCATTTCTTACATTGTACATATTCTTTCATTACATTTTGCCTTATTTAATTTTCTTTTTATATTTTGTTCATGCATTTTATTCTTTGTTTTTCTTGCATTTTGTATATACTTGCTTTCATTAAATGAAAAATATAAAAAGATTCATCATTGTGCCCTTATGTTTAGTCATGCATACTTTATACTTTAGTTAGGGCTTGATCTTATATCTTTCTTGCATTATGTGTTACATTGCCTTAGAATGCTTGATTTGATTATTCTTATCCCATTTGATATTTGATGTGAGTTTGCTAGCGTGGTTATTCAAGTAGGTTGTTGATTCCAAGTTTGGGGGAGACGTCTTTCGAATTGGATCATGACCGGGTTTCATGTCTACACCACCACGGTATACTCTTTCCACTTTTTTTTCCATTGTTCTCATTGCACATTGAGGACAATGTACGGTTTAAGTTTGGGGGTAAGGTGTCTTGTTGCATTCTACTTAAGATTTTAGCTTTAAATGACAATGTGCGGTTTAAGTTTGGGGGTAAGGTGTCTTGTTGCATTCTACTTAAGATTTTAGCTTTAAATGCATGATTGAGATTTGAGATTGATGTTAGCTATGATTTTGATCTTTTGAGGACTATATTGCTTAAAATTTAAAAATTGTTTGACTTGAGAGTCCAATACTCCTTGTATGCCTTGAGGATGCCATTTAGGAGTAAATTTTTTAAAAGATTGATATCTTGCTTGCATTTGTGGTCCACATCATCCTGAATTTGTGATTGTTTTGAGATTCATTCTAGGATTCTACACTAGCACCGGTGCACACTAGCATTCATTTGTGGGTTACATGCTTTGTTGATTATTGAATTGGTTATATCCCAATTAGGCTAGTAGTGCATTGAAAGTTTTCATTCTTGATAAAGGTGGATAACAACCCCTTTTCATTGAGTAGTCGGGATTCTTGCCTCATTAGGCAGTGAACTTCTCGCGCCAAAAGGTGGAGGGCCCAAACTCTAGGTTAATAATTGAAAAAAAAAAAAAAAAAAAAAAAAGAAAAAGTTGCAAAAGCAATAAAAGTGAGGACTTCTCCCAAAAGGTGAGAAGTAGGAAATGATTAAATGGTTGTTGTCTTGATTTGTAACCTAGTTGATTTGAGTTTGTAAGTCCGTAGGGGTGTCTCAACACCTAATGCCCTAAAGCCATCTGGTTTGAGAGTCATTGACCTAACGCTCGCTACATGAATCTTCTAGAAAGCTTAAGAGATCAACACATTGCACAATACTTCCATCTTTGATCCTCAATAAAAATAAAATAAAATAAAAAATAGAGTGAAAAGAATAAGCGCACCTAGAAGAATAAAGCTTTAATAAAAGGTCCACTCTCTTATCTTGATGATCAGTACTAGATTTGTGTGCTAGTTTGAGGGTAAAGATTTGATTACTTCTCTAGTTGGCTAAGATAGCAACACACTTGATGCCGGACCTCTCACATGGATTCTAGACTTGTTTCGATTTTCTTGATTATTTTCTTGATGTGTGGAGGACCATGCTTGCTTGTTTGATGTTGAGATTTTGGGAGATTGCTTGGAAATGGTTGAAAAATTGCATACTTGAGGTAGTTTTCTCCCAATGCTTGTTTGCAATATTGGTGCCTCTTTTGAAAGAATGAGCTTAATGTTTGTGGGTACCATTTCTGGAAACCCTCACGAGACTTCACTCGTCCACTAGGGGTAACTTAGGGGTTTAAAAGGCTTGTTGCATATGCTAAATGCAATCGTGTTCCCTACGAAAGTGGCGCTATCATTTTATTGCTTTCTAGTTCATAGTTGTTTAGTTGTTCATTTCATTCCTTACTTCGTAGTTCATTGCTAGGGACTAGCAATATTTAAGTTTGGGGTTGTGATGAGCACTGAAAAGTGCGCATTTAAACCCGTTAAGCTTAAGCATTCTAGTACCTTTATCTATCTTACTTTACCGTTTTAGACTTATTACGTGTTATTTATATTTTCAGGCACTAATCCCAAAATTGAGCTAACTCAGCCAAATAAGAGCTTAATTGAAGCAATCCTGAGATAAACCAAAGGAGGGAGCAAAGTCGAGAAAGAAAGGAGCAAAAAGGAATCAAAGTTGTGCAGCTGAAAAGTTCGATCGATCCAACTTAGAGTTCGATCGATCGAACATCTATGATCGATCACAGTACTTCTCGATAGATCCAACCTTGGCCTTTGCTGAAATTCCAAGTTCGATTGATCCAACATCACCTTCGATCGATCGAACCCTATTTTATCCTATTCAAATGATTGATCTTATCCACAGCTGTACGCCTACCAACCACTTTTGTCCTTTTCCCCATAAATATCTTCGAAATATCTCAGCCTTGTCCTTATCCGGAGGAGTCAGACCACTTCAATCGATCCAAGATGCAGTTCGATCGATCGAAACCATCTTCGATCTATCCAAGTTAAGGTTCGATCGATCGAACTTCCTCCAGCGAGAAAAAGTTAAAGTCCAGCTCATTTATTCCGTCCTTCATCCAATCATTGGAGAATATGCCTTGCACGACCACAGCTCATCATATGGTGTATTTGACCTACCTATATAAGGAATATGATACACTTTTTGGAGAGGGCTCTATAGTTTCTTGTCACACATTGAAAATCATCTTGGAGGCTATTCTTGGAGAGGAAGAAGGGAGGAAGCTAGAGCAACCATTGGAGGAGATCTTCACCAACAAGGAGCAGCCATGGAGTTAGCCCTTGAGGGTTGGATCATCACTACCATGAGTGGCTAGACATCTTCTTGGGGCTCGAGTTAGCCCCAAGCATGTTTTCTATACTCTAATCTTGTGTATTATTGAGGGATTAGTGTTGTATGATACATCTTGATATTCATGTATATATAAATCTTAATTAGTTCATGATTTGTATAGTTTAATGCTTCCAATTGACTATTCTATTCTATCCATATGTCTATGTATGCTAGAGTTGGATATTCATGTGCTTATCTCTAGATTTAGTGTTTTTAATGCATGTCTATGTGTATTGATGCTATAGATCTAGAGATTATCAAGATGATATGCTTAATGAATGCTATTTTAGTTCATTTGATGGTTTATGCCTATTCTTGATGGTTTGTGCCTCTCCCCTAGTCTAGATAGCTTTATTTTCATGCTAGTAGTGTAGATTTAGTGTAGTGGTAGTATAATGTTAGATGGAAGGACAATCTACTCTTGATGTTTGATGTTCCATGCTTGTGAGTCCAAATGGCATATTCCTCTCATATTGTGTTGTATGTGGATTGTGAGCTTAATGAAGGATTAATGACTAGTTATGATATGTTGTATCTTTCACATGTGTTTAGACAATTTATTCCTCTCCCAATAGATATTTTGTACCTCTCACATGATGTTTAGATAATGCATGTTTAACTAAGTCATCCTTATGGATTGCTTGGACTATGAGCTTAATGAAAGGTTCAATGACTTGAATTGTTATTTTGTTATCTTCACATGATGTTTAGACAATATATTCCTCTACCAATAGATGTATTGTGGCCTCACACATGTTGATTGAGACAATTTGCACTTGTTGAGTCACCCTTACCAATTGAATGTCTTTTACACACACAACATTGTTGCAACACATTCATTTCCCTCATTAGTCACTTGATTATGGTTTGGAATAGTATTGTTTGGTGGTGATCTCTACACCCCAAGACCTTTCCTTCTCATCTCTTAAATCCCTATCTCTACTTAGTTTTATTTTTATTGCATTTTAATTAATTCTTTTCTAGAAGTAATCAACCAACCCAACTCTCTTTTGCAATCATTTGGTACGCTAGAGTCGAAATTGAAATTTCAACACGTATAATCCCTTGGGACGATCCCTACTCACTCTTGCTACGTTAGTAGTGGTGTTAGTAGTGGTTTTTATAAATTTAAATTTGACATAAAAGGCTTTCCTTGAACCACACATTCACTACATTTAGTTTGGCATATTGGAACGGCCGTCGTCAGCTACCTAATTTTCAGGACCACCCTTATACCTCTCTCATTTCTTTATTTGTTTAGCCCATTTACACTTGTATGTCCACTGTGCACTGATTATCCCATTTTGTTATCTGATGAGTTTATCCAAATGCCAATTTTCAGGACCACAGTTAATCCCAAGTTTAGGGGGGCAATGCCACCCACTTCGGATACTTCAGTCCCGATTATTCTTGCTTAGTTGCACTAGTATACTCTTTTCTTTGTTCTCTTTGCACATTGAGGACATTGTGTAATTTAAGTTTAGGGGGAATGGTGCTTTGCATTGTTAGTTTTAAATTGCATATCTTTTGAGCATGACTTGTGTATTTGAGGCATATTTCTATGATTGGTCCATATCTAGCCATGATTTTGATCTTTTGAGGACTATATTGCTTAAAATTTTAAAAATTGCTTGACTTGAGAGTTTAATACTCCTTGTATACCCTTTGGAAGCCATTTAGGAGTAAATTTTTCGAAAGATTGATATCTTGCTTGCATTTGTGGTCCACATCATCTTGATTTTGTGATTGTTTTGAGATTCACTCTAGTCTTCTACACTAGCACCAGCGCACACTAGCATTCATTTGTGGGGTACATGCTTTGTTGATTATTGAATTGGTTATATCCCAATTGAGCTAGTAGTGCATTGAAAACTTTCATTCTTGATAAAGGTGGATAACAACCCCTTTTCACTAAGTAGCCGGGATTCTAGCCTCATCAAGCATTGAACTTCTTGTGCCGAAAGGTGGAGGGCCCAAATTCTAGGTTAATAATTAAACTTCACTCAAAAAAAAAAAAAAAAAAAAAGCAAAAGCAATAAAAAGTGAGGACTTCTCCCAAATGGTGAGAAATGGGAAATGATTAGATGGAGGTTGTTTTGATTTGTAGTATAGTTGATTTGAACTTGTAAGTTTGTAGGGGTGTTTAAACACCTAATGCCCTAAAGCCATCTGGTTTAAGAGTCATTGACCTAACGCTCGACCTCATGAATCGCTAGAAAGCTTAATAGATCAACACATTGCACTATACTTCCATCTTTGATCCTATAAAAAAAATAAAAATAAAAATAATAAATAAATAATAAATAAATAAATATATCCGAGTGAAAAGAATAAGCGCACCTAGATGAATAAAGTTTTAATAAAAGGTCAACTTTTTGTCTTGATGATCGATACTAGATTTGTGTACTAGTTTGAGGATAAGGATGTGACTAATTCTTTAGTTGGCTTAGATAGCAACACATTGATGCCGGTTCACTCAAAAGAATTCTAGAGTTGTTTTTGATTTGCATGATCATTTTCTTGATGTGTGGAGGAACATACTTGCTTGCTTGATGTTGAAATTTTGAGAGATTGCTTGGAAATGGTTGAAAATTTGCATATTTGAGGTAGTTTTCTCCCAATACTTGTTTGCAATATTGGTGCCTCTTTTGAAATAATGAGCTTAATGTTTGTGGGTACCATTTCTGGAAACCCTCACGAGACTTCACTCGTCTACTAGGGGTAACCTAGGGGTTTAAAAGGCTTATTGCATATGCTAAATGCAATCGTGCTCTCTACGAAAGTGGCATTATCCATTTATTGTTTTCTAGTTTATAGTTGTATAGTTGTTCATTTCATTCCTTTACTTTTTAGTTCATTGCTAGGGACTAGCAATATTTAAGTTTGGGGGTGTGATGAGCACTGAAAAGTGCGTATTTAAACCCCTTAAGTTTAGGCATTCTAGTACCTTTATCTATCTTACTTTACCGTTTTAGATTGATTTCGTATTATTTCTATTTTCAGGCACTTATCCCAAAAATAAGCTAACTCAGCCAAATAAGAGCTTAATTGAAGCAATTCTGAGATTGAACAAAAAAATGAGCAAAGTGGAGAAAGAAAGAAGTAAAATGAAGCAAAGCAGCAAGTTAGATCAATCTAAGTCCAAGGTTCGATCGATCGAACATTGATCGATTTCAGCCTTGACCCAAAGCACTTAAGTCCAAAAGTTTGATCGATCCAACATCATTATTCGATCGATCGAACACCTTTATACTTATCCAAATGATTGATCCTATCTACAGCTGTACCACCCACCAACCACTTTTGTCCTTTTCCCATAAATATCTCCCACAAATATCTCGGATTTGTCTTTTTCCAAAAAGCTTAGCCATTTGGATCGATCCAGCCTAAGTTTGATCGATCTCACTTACTTTCGATTGATCCAACTTCCTCCAGTGCGAAAAAGTTAAAATTCCAGCTCATTGAAAGTTGTCTTTTATCCAATCATTAGAGAATATTGTGTGCACAACCTTAGCTCATTTTGGGTGTCATTTTGACCTACCTATATAAAGATAAGGATTGCTTTTTCAAAAGGGAGCCAGCATTACTTTTCATATCATATCTTGGAGAGAAAGCTTAGAGGAGGAGGAGGCTAGAGACACCATTGGAGATCTTCATCAACAAGGAGCAAACCTCTTCTATGGAGTTAGCCCTTGAGGGTTAGAGCATCATCACTATGAGTGGCTAGACATCCTCTTGGGGCTAGAGTTAGCCCCAAGCATGCTTTCTATATCTTAATCTTGTGTATTATTGAGGGATTAGTGTTGTAATTGATGTTTTGACACTTTGATATTTAAAGATCTTGTTTATTCAATGATTTATGTGGTTTAATGCTTCTAATTGGTCATTTCATTCTATCCATATGTCTATGTAGGCTAGAATAGATATTCATGTGTTTATCTCTAGATTTTGTGTTATTGATGCATGTCTATGTATATTGATGCTATAGATTTAGAGATTGTCAAAACATTGTGCTTAAAAGAATGCTTTTGTGATTCTCTTGATGGTTCATGCTTACCTCTTAATAGATTGTGCCTCTCCCCTAGTTTATTTTCATGCTAGTAGTGTAGATGTAGTGTAGTTGTAGTGTAGTGTTAAATGGGAGGACAATCTATGCTTGTTGTTTGATGATCTAAGCTTGTGAATGCAATTAGCATATGTTTCTATCCTTGTGTTGTATTTGGATTGTGAGCTTAATGAAAGGATTAATAACTTGTTTAGATTTATTGTGCCTTTCACATGTTGTTTAGACAATATATGCATCGTAGCTTAGATATATTGTGTCTTTCACATGATGTTTAGACAATACATGCTTAACTAGTCATCCTTGCTTATTGAATCAACCAAATATATACACACCACTATTGCAACCCACTATTTGCCCTCATTAATCACTTGTCAATGATATAGAAATACATTGCTTGGTGGTGATCTCTAAACCTCAAGATCTCTCTCTCCCTTACTTACTCTCTTTAGCATTGCATTCTTACTTAATTTAATTTAGTTGCTCTCTAGTTTAATCAACCAACCAATCACTTGTTTGATCATTCGACCTACTAACCCTAATTGCAATTTCACATTCAAGTACGACTCCAATCCCTTGGGACAATCCCTACTCGCCCTAGCTATATTTATAGTAAAAGGTAGTAATGGCTTTTACAAATGTAAAACTTGGCCCTCGCCTAAATTGCACACTCTCAAACGTATGGTGCAGCGACGCACCAACAACGAGCAAGCTTGGGAATGGGGGACAACTGATAGGAAAAATTAACCTACTTTGACCAGCCGCCAGACCTCTTCGACATATTTCGTTATTACAGATAAAAATTTCCTTTGGATAAGAATGTTGACATTTCTAATCTAGGATAATGAATGACAACGTGATTCAACAGGGTGAGGATAACCTTGGCACAATTTGAGAAAGTCAAAGGTGTAAATCATATCCCCGAAAAATCTGGCAACAAACGATCTCCTCTGATCTCGCACAAGCGGATCTCCCGCGGGACCAATTTGATTCCAATCGATAGCCATAAATAGGGCACCAAGCCTTTAAAGAAGGTAGGAGAGAAAATCCCTAAACAGAATATACATAATTATTATGTGATACGATTACAAGTATTAACTTAATCGTCGGATGTCCTTGGCTGGCACCTCACCGGTGCCATTCGAGGTGACGTCCCTTTGTTTTGCAGGTAAACACCGTCGTTCTGAGTCGTGACGATTTACACATCAACAATAAATAATTAAAATCTCTAATTATACGCCATTTAGTTTTTATAATATATATATATTTTTTTAATTTATAAAACTTACATCTTATGTATGATGGCTAAATTTGATGAAAAATATAAATTTTTCAAAAAGTCTCTAAATGAAATTTATCTTCAAAATGTTTTAGTATATCAATTATTACATTATACACTAATTGATAAGGAAAATCACCTTAGGGCTCTTAATTAATATTTCTATACATTTGATTTTGCTTAATTGTTTAATAAATATAAGACTAATAGACTTGGCATTTTATTTTTTTTGAATGACACCGATATAAGTTTGATTTACTATATTTTAAAAGACTTATATTAAAAGGAAAAATTACTCTTAAGTCTTACTTTATTCATTGAGAGACAAATAAATCCTACAAAAAAAAAAAAAAAAAATCTTCATGAGCAATAAGTCCTTTTTTGAATTTTATTTCCATTTAAGTCCCAAATCGCTAATCTTCCATTTATACTAAATAAAAGGTGTGCCCCATCCCGTTGACATCCCTAATTTATGCCCTTAATAAATAGAAGTAATATCTTGTAGTTATAAATTACTCAAGAATTGTTATATAATTTTTTTCCCTTTTGAGTTTCAATGACTTAATAATATTTCATTATGAGTTTAAATAACAATTAATTTAATTTCAATTAAAAAATTCTCAGGTAGAATGCACAATTTTAGTACAAAAATTTAATTATTCTATAAAACAATAATAAAAAAATGTATTTTATTTTCTTTCTTTTTATTTTAGGGCTAAAATCAAAAAAAAAAAAAAAAAAAAAAAAAAAAAAAAACCCCGGCCCTCTTGTTTCAGAACACGTCATATAAACCTCCCAATTATCAAACAACTCCTTGAACTAGTAAAACCTATCACTTTGCCCTATTTCCGTAACAGAACCATTAAGTTGTTGCAAAATGATAATAATTCCCTTAATAGTATATTAATATTTTATTAAACTAAAATTATAGTGTGAGAATGACAATTTTGTCATTACGACGCTACAAGAAATGGTGCTATTAGGGACAAAAAAAATTGTCCTTATAGGTGCCCAAACTGTCCCTAATACCTTTTTGGGACGGCTGATGCAACCATCTCTATATGCAGCGTCCTAAAAGGGTTATAGGGACGGACTAATTGGGATGGAATAAAACTCCATCCCAATTGAGTATTAGGGACTGAATTTGATTATTCGTCCCAATTGAGCAATAGGGACAATTGAGCATTAGGGACGGAATTGAATTCTGTCCTAATTGAGCATTAGGGACGAAAATCTATTCAGTCCCAATTAAGTATTTGGGATAAATGTTTATGCCATCTCAAATTGGTATTTGGGACGGATGATGTATTTATTTATTATTTTTTTTTTGGCATATGTTATATTATTTGATTCATATCCTGTTGCTTCATCCATTCATAATCTACTTCTACACAAACTAAATTTAATGTTAACCATTAATTAAAATATATATATAGGTTGTTCAAATTACACTTCTAGCAATTCCCAAAACAGTACCAAAAAAACATCATATGTAATCCCAAAAAAATTAGTTTCTAATCAAAAACTTTCTTGGCCTTGCACTTGACTTTCTTACACTGCCTTTGCAAGAGGTGCAGCAGCTGCCACCTATTTATGTGCCTAGCTATTAGGAAACGCTATCAAAAACTTAGTTTCTAAACTTCAATGTCTGAAATCATTGATCATGTATTGCAGGCTCGGATTGAAATGGTTGGTACGGATGACCAAATGCCCCAAACATTAGTGGCTGAGGACTATTCAATAGACAGCCAAATGGTCCATAAGTTGACGGTTGTTACTATTGCTGTGGGCTACCAAACGAAGGTCGATGCGAGCCAAATTGTGTGAACATAAGCTGAGAAGACATTCTATTTTGATTCTCCGCAAGACTAGCCACAGTTGCCTTCAAATCATTTATGGACTCCATCATTCCATCACATTTTTCTTCAGCTCTATTAGCCCTCCTCCTCTCAGCTTCTAATTCTGCCACCAATTCTGCAATATTGGCATTCCTCTTACGTCCTCGTGGAGCCTTCTTTCTATGACCAAACCCGTGGAAACAAGTACCCTTTCCTTTTCCAAGACAATTCTCTAATATCTGATCATCCACTAGAATTGGACTACTAGCATCCACATTAATAAATTCCTTTGATTGGGCAACCATATTATCCTGCATTTTGAAATGTCAATGAAGTAATTTAATAGAAAAATTGATGCAACCTAGATAAGTAATAATTTCTATTGCTTTCATCAGGAAAACCAACTTTATTTAGAATTAAGGCAAAACTGAAGCACTGTTAACTTTAATGATGATGAGAATTTTAGTTCAAATAATTAAAAAGAGTGATAAGTTTGCTATGTAATGGTAAAAATTCCTCCACTAACAACATCACTAACACAAAAATAGAGTTACACAAACACAAAGAGGTCAATCATGGCAAAAAAATTAAAGGCCTAAGTCACTATGTTTATTTGATTCATGGGTTGTGTCTTTAGTCAACCTAGAATGACACCTACTTCCAATATTCAAATCTGAAGTCCAGAATTCATATCAAACCTATCAACTAGATCAATGTGCGTGTTGTAACAATTCTGTGCAAGTATTTCTTTGCCAGCTAATTGCACATAATTGTCTCACAAATTTATATATTTGATTCACTATTGTGTTTGTCTAATCCGTGCAGCTTCAATCTGCTTTACATGATGCCATCAAAGAACCAAAGCATCTTTTCTTTCCAGGACTTTTAACAATCTCTCTCATCAATTGATTATGTGCCATGATCCCATGGACTGCCCTGCAACCCATTGACCCCTCTAACAACAATATTAGGATCTCTATATATTAAACATTGCCAAAGCCCCACATTCAAAACAAGCTTGAGAATTTCCAAAAGAGCTCATATCTCGGCCTAAATGGCAATCTGGTGTAATCTAGCATTGAGAACCTAAGTATCAAATTTATCAAATAGATGTTAGAATCGTCTGTACTTCACCGTGGCCCATCTCAATTAACTCCATTATAGGACTTACATTATCAACAGACAATGTCACCAGAATTTTTTTTACAAATATTTTATTAGGAGTTTTTCTCTTTTCTTCAGTAAGGTAAAAAAGTAGTTTCATGAGTTGACTTGCTTTAAGTAATGTTTTCCCCATCACAAAGATAAAATGAGTTAGTGAGCATTAAAAAATCATGACCAGAAAAAAAAATTAGCATCACCAATATGGAAAGGACAAATCAAAATGAAAAGGAGAAACAAAGCATTGTAAATATAAGATATATACCAAAAGTATCCCCGAGGTAAGGAACCATACAGTTATACATCTAAAGACGCAGCACACAACTAGCCAAGCTTGAAACAATAATTCAGAAAAGCTATACACAAAATCAATTAATTTATAATTAATTAAATTTAAATCAAGTCAAATTTAAAAGTATAGAGATTCAAATAGGAACAAATAATACATAACATTAAGAATAGAATCAAAACAAATTCACAACTACTTGTATTCATAAAGTTTGTCAGCAAAACAAGTGGAAGCTTCCTGACTATAAAGGGTAGTTAATTCAAACCTATACTAGATATTATGTATGCCCAAATGCATTACCGACAACCAAATTTACAGCTAATCTCCAAATAATCTATGTCCAGTACACTTAAAAAGTAACACATGATATAACTTGCTATCTAGTTAACTCTTTCAGTTATCATTTATGACTGAAGGTGGTCAAAATAATTCTCGAAATAGTACAAATTAGGGACAAAGAAATATGCAGTCATAACATAACCACAGTATGTTCTTTAGGGAAAAAGTCAATGTAATTTTAATTTAAGCCAATGTTCAAATTATATAACCAGTCCAGTGATTCTATACACAACTTCAAAGTTGTACACTAAACACCTACTAAGCCAATGTTCAAATTATATAACCAGACCAATGCTTTTCAAATGAAGCAAGTACCCTTGTTTGTTGATCATATTGGAACGGAAAAAAAAACAAATCTAAAAAGCAACGGAAAAAAAAAATTAAATATAGAAAATAAAAAACACTTACAACACCCGTAGAAGAGTAAATAGTGACATTGAACTTCTAGTCGCTCTGGTAGTCCTTATAGAGAAGATCTGTAGCACGAAATAAATAAGCAAATGATAGAAAACATTCCAAACTATCAATCCAATCAACTAAGACAAATGAATGGGGTATTCCAAAAATATAAAGGATGAACACTTTACGTGTTCAACTAAACATTTTGAGCTAATGCAAAATTTACAAATCCATTGAATTAACAACATTTTTGGCTGCTCAAGTGGATCAATAATGCTGGGGATTAGAGATTTTCTTAAATACACAGTACACAAGTGTTGCATTCTATAACAATTGGTTACCAAAAAATTGTTAAAATAGCTCATTAATCTTTTGAAAAATAAAGCTTGAATTTGGTATTTTTAAAACTGTAAGATTAGCAATACAAAATAATAGGGATCATCGAGTCACTTGTCGAATTTAAAGTATTATTGGAAAAAAAATCCCTAAGAAACAATTTAGTGACTAATAACAATTTAATAAATAGCTAGTAAGTCAAGCATAATTAGGGAAAAAGTCCCAGATATTGGATCAATTTAGGGTGACTTGGGAGGCACTCTCCTAGTTGGTGTGACTTTCAATACCACTCTAACCAATTCGTGCACACCAAGATGGGGCGTGACACCTTCTCCTTGTCACGCCCCATCTTGGGAAGCTAGAACCAAGTCTAACTAAAAAATGAAAGAAGAAAAAAACAAACAAATAAACAAAACAAAACTCTCTCTTAAACATCTTGGGAAGCTAGAACCAAGTCTGCAGAACTGGAAAAGGCAGAGTGATGGATTAAGTTGTACAGTCTAAAAATAACATTTGTCCTTGGACACATACTTTGCACTTCTTATCTACATGATACACTCTAGTTATAAAAAAAAAAAAAAAAAAATTTGTTTTGTTTTTTGGCTCTAGTTATCAATTAATTAGCTTTATATCTAACTTGCACTCCACTTGTGGATAAGAAGATCAATGGGATATAAAGTCTTATTTATACATTCTGTTTTCTTGCCCAATAAAACTTTTTTAAAATTTAGTTCCAAAAGAAGATGGATACAACTCAGGCCAATAATTTATAATAATACTAAATTTAGTTTGTTATGATTTTTTTTTCCAAAAAAAAAAAAAAAAAAAAAAATACGTTAAAACCCATCAGTATCATTTAGGTTAATGCAAAATTAGAATATTTCCAGAGCCATAAGAAGAATATTCAAAAATGAAAAAGTAGGGTTTGTGAGAAGATGACGGACCTGTTGCAGGGAGTGTCTAGAGTGGGAAAATGGGTGAGATCAGAATACAAAGAAGGAAGAAGAAGCTTTGTCCACCATTGATGGACTGACTTTGCTGCCTCTCAATTGAAATGAATCAGATGTTCACCCAATTAGACAAAGAAGAAGCCAATAAACTGCAAATTATATACTACTAAGATCAATCAACAAAACCCACAAAAAAGGACTTTCCAGCAAGAAAATTAAATTAATGAATGTCGAGAAAGACAAAGGTAAGCAGTGAACAATAAAGCAAACACTCAAGTTTTATGCATCTAAAGCATTCATGTTAATTATATGCATGTGTATATGTGTGTATATAGTGAATGTATAAGTAGTTAGGGTTCATTAATTGGGAAATAAGGGAATTGAGGAGTGAAAATTACTGGCGGTGGGATTGATGTTGAATATGGCAGAGAGTGTTAGAAGACTCATCGATAGGAGAGTAGAGGATATCAAGAAAGATCGTTTTCGGCTGCTGTTGTTGGGGGGCTGATCGGTTGGTCAATTAAACATCAACCTTCGCAATAGCACGAATCATTGTAAAATAGGGCTATTGGTCGAGTAAGTCGAACCACTGGGACTGCGCTAGTCTATGGCAACCTAAGTGTCTAGAATTATTCTTAGAATGATAAGGGGTGTTCATAGAGGGTTTGTTTTGTTTGTCACTAAACTACAAATTCAGAATGCATAAAACAATAAATTGAAGGAGATTAAAAGAGAAGATTTAGAGAAGGAAGTCTAGGGAAGTGAATCCACTCCAAACCTCTACAGAAGCTAATTATATGATTGATTTGGGGAATTAATGTAGAAATGACCTTGATATATAATAATACATGACTACTATAATATCTTCAAGAAATTCAATTAATTAAAGAGTAAGAACAACCTATCAAAGCTTCACATGGTTGAGTTACCTAAACTAAGATGCAACCTAGACATGCTCACTAAGCTAGAGATTGTCAAACAATTAATCAATTGGTGGAAGCACATGATATCAAGTCACAAGATTAACTTATCAAAAGAAATTCTTAAGCTATGGATTAACAAACTACTCAAAACCATGCCATTAAAACCGTTCCATAATCTTAGTTCCATTGTCACTATGAAACTATAAGCCATACAACTATGAGATTAAATAATCTAAGACAAGAGTATGTAAATCAACATAGTCATTCAAACATTCAAAATCTTCATTACAATTTGTAACATGCTCTAGACCATGGAACTAGCCAAATATACATTTCATTCCCCAAAATAAATCAAAAAACTAGACATGCTTACAAGGTAGAGCTTCATCACCTCCTTAGATGGAGGTTTAGTTACCCATTGATGCACTAGAGGAAGGAGGAAGCAAAGCCTTGACCTCCATTTTCGAGCTCCCCTCTTCTAGCTCCAAGAACACACCTTTCTTACTCTCTCCTCTCTCCTCTAATCTTGTAGAAAATATGATAATGATTTTGTGTGGTCCTTCCTCTCTCTTATCAAGCTCAAGTCAAGGCTCTCTCCCCTCCAAGGAACACCTCCAACCACTTCATAAAGAAGGAAGATGGCATTGAGGAAACCAATGTGCAAGTGGCTAAAATTGAGCCATTTTCGAGTGCAATCTGCCTGATTTTCGAGCACTCGAAGAGTGGTCTCGAGCACTCTAAATTAGTGTAATGTGCAACATGCTCTTCTTGCTCAGCACTGACCTACTTTGGTAAACCTGCTATAACTTTGTGCCCTGAACTCCGAATGATGATCTGTTTGAAGATTTGGAGAGATGATTCAGTACTTTAAAAACTTCATGTTTTGATAAAGACCCAATTCTCAAGTCTGATTGGTCGAAAATGGGGAGAAAGGCAGTACTTCAGTGCTGCCAGGCAGTTCTGCGCACCTCTGTTAAGAAGATCATAACTCTCTGCTCCGAACTCCGAATGATGAACCGCTTGAAGATTTGGAAAGCTGATTCAGAGATCTAAATTTTTCATGTTATGATGGAAGTCCAGTTATTGAGTTTACTAGGTCGAAAATGGCGACAAAAGTCAGGTTCTACTGTTGCCAGAAATTCAGAATTGGCACCCTTTTTGTTCAAAATTCCACAAGGCATCATTTTTGCTTCCTTTTTCACTTTAACCTGAAAATGCACAAAAACATGCAAATGGAGTTAATCTACATAAAATAATCAGTTAATGAACTTTGTTAATGTAATTTAGGGCGCTTGAATATACAGTATTCAGCGCTTATCACACCCCCAAACTTACATTTTGCTAGTCCCTTAGCAAAACCAAAATGCAAAGCTCAATGGAATGAAAAACATGGGAATGCTATTACAAAAATATCCACCATGGCAAAAATAAACATAAACATATTTCAAATACAACTTGAAACAGATAAAGAGCTGGAGACGGGATCATTGGGAAGACTACCTTGCATATATGAAGCATTGATACAAAAATTGGCAAAAACCATTTCAACATGCATGCATCAACATCATAGTCCATATAAATAATTCAATTGTCATCTCTTAAATGGAAATAACTCAAACTCTAGTGAAAGTGAATTGAATTCTCAACATGCGCCTTTTACTTTCTTTTCCAATTCCAAGGCACAAGTTTTCAAATCAATGAATTCCCCTTTACATGAAGTCCCTAAGGCATGATTTTATTTTCAAGGCAACTTTTGTTGCCTGTTGACAATTTATTGTAACTCATTAGCGAAACATAGAATGGTTGTGCAATGCTAAAGTCCCTTAAGCTTTCTAACCAACCCATGTAGCAAGTGTTAGGCTAACAACTCCCAAACCAGATGGCTTTAGGGTGTTAAGTGTAGAAACACTCCAAAGGGCTTAATAGCTCAAGTTGGAAAGGCTACGAACTCTAGCAAACCATGTTTATTACAAATTTTTTTTGAATGACCATGCAATGTTTAAATCCTTTAAACTTTCTAACCAACCCATGTAGCAAGCGTTAGGCCAACAACTCCCAAACCAGATGGCTTTAGGGTGTTAAGTGTAGAGACACTCCATAGGGCTTAATAGCTCGAGTTGGAAAGGCTACGAACTTCAACTGGTCATTATTTTCTTTCTTTCTCATATATATATATATATATATATATATATATATATATATATATATTTTGTTGAATCATGCCAAAGATATTCATCTATCAGGTTCATCAAATCAAACTAACTAGGCCAAGGTCAAGGTTGATCAAGTTGCATGCCTCACAGTTAAGTTTCCAATGTGCATCTGTGCATTGTGAAGCTTATAAGAGTGTAAATCCAGCAAGAATCTAATTGGGGCATTTATACAGACTACATTGTATTTGCCTGATCATTTCAAATTCAAATTTCTTTATTTTCAAAAATTTCTCAATTGCTTCTATACACAAGGTATTAAACATCTGCTTTGTCTCTGACAAGTTCCAAGTTACACTGTCATTACTTAGCAAAAATGTGAAACCAAAAATGTCCTATTGCACCCCCAAACTTGAATGTCACATTGTCCTCAATGTGGGACATGGATGTAAGTTAGAGACAAAAATGACAAAGAGTATAAAAAGGAACAAAAATACCCAGGGGGAGGAAACAGCATGGTGAAACAAAAACCCCCAAACTTGAATTGGACTGCGCAACCTGGAGAGCATCATGAAGAACAAAAAGAAACAACCACAAACAGCATTAATAGCACAAGCATAAATACAAAAAAAGAATGTACCTAAAGTTAATAGAAAAGAAAGAATTTGCATTTCAAAAAGAGTTTACATGATTACAAAAAGAGCTGTACAGGGATCATGTCTACTAGAGCAACCTATACATAGCAAATTCTTACAGTTCAAAAGGAAAACAAAAGATGCAAGAGAAATAGTTACATATGAAACAAAAAGATAAGGTCCAACACTCGCAACAAGCTACGGTCCAGAGGGTAAACGGGCGATGATGGAATGGAGGAGAGATTGAGTCTTATGCCGTTCGGCGGAAGCCAAACGACGTTCCTCAGCTGCGACACGACGGTCTTCAGCAGCAAGACGGCGATCTTCTTCGGCACGTGAAAAAGTCTCACACAGAGTCCGAGTGTACGCGGACAAAGAATTCTCAAAACGATCCAGCCGCTCATGAATACCGGCAATGCTAGCCCGGATGAAAGCCTAGTCCTGGTGAGAGTCGACCGGAGGCTCTACCCTTGCAGCGGCTGCTGCGGTGGAAGCATCCTCAGAAGGAGGAGGAGGTGGAGCTTGGATGAACAGAGGGGCAGCAGACTGAGGGGTAGTAGAATGGCTAAGAACATTGATCCACCGGCGCTTGGTAAAAATTTTAATCTTTTCGCCTTTTGGTTCATGGGGAGGAACAACGAAACCCTTGTGCTGAAGGAGCCGAGTGATGAAAAACGGCAAAGGCAATTTCCGATTTTCAACTCGCGGAACCCGTGCATTATGAGCGTCATGCCAAAACTTCATAAATGTGGTCCAAATGAGCTCTGGGATGGAGAACCATTGGCCTTGGTCCATGGCATATAAGGCTTGCAAAAGGAGGCCCCTACGCTCGGTGCTATGCACCAAAGGGCAGACATTGTGCTTGAAGACAGTGTCAATGAACCAGAGGCGTTCCGGAAGATTGGTTTTGCGGATAAAAGACCGGGGCCTATTAGGATCGTCAACATTGCAAATGGCAGCGGCAATCTGCTCCACAGTTAATGTATCCGGCTCCTTATATAAAGGGAGATTCTCATGATTGACAATGTCATCGGGGCACTGAATGGGGCAACCAGAAACCTGAATGATGTCAGTCATAGTGAAAGCATAGGTGGTGCCATCAATGGATGTAGTGAGAGAAATGGGTGGCTCTTCAGGGCATTGGAGATTCTGATAGAAGAGGCGCACTACACGGGGTTAGGCAACCCTGGCAAGGGGCGCGCAAATGTGCTGCAGACGCCGGTTAGTCAATTCTGCTACAGCCCACGAAGTTGTGGGTAGAATATCAAAGGCATCCGTGAGCGGAAAAGAAAGCTCGTAGTTGAGTTGTTTGCGATCCCAAGGATCACGTGGTCGCTCACGATTGACAGCACGGGCACCCGTAGAGGGTCTAGGAGGGCGAGAAGGACCGGCACGAGACATTTAGAGAGGTGGACTTGGTTGAGGAATTTCAGCGAACACCTGGCGTGCACCACAAAAAGGATAAGGTGAAAATGAATGGGGTGGATGATGAAGCCCAAAAATTTTGTGCACAAACAAGGCTCTAGCATAGAGCAACATCAACAACAAGCAACACAGAACCAAACTCCAACATTACAAGCCCATGCTCCTTGTAAAACACCATGAATGAACGAAGGAAAAGAAAAACAAATGACGAGGACACAGACCTGAATTTTAGTGTATCCGAGAGCAAGAAGGAAGGTAGGAAGAGGTTGATGGCATGCATGGGTGTGCATGGGTTTATGGGTTTATAGGTTGCTTCATGGTGCATGGTTTATGGGTTGCATTGAGAGTGGGTTGATGGAGGGATGAAGAAGATGAGGGAAGGGTGTGAGATGGGTTGTTGGAGCCTAGAGGGGTGAGTGAGAGAGAGGCTTGGTTTTAAAAAAGAAAGGGAAGCTTGGTTCGAGCACTCGAAGGGTGTCTTCGAGTGCTCGAAATTGGGGCAGTGGGCTCGGTTGTGAGGATGGTGTATTGTGCTCCACACTTCGAGCACTCGAAATGGGACTTCGAGTGCTCGAAGTCTTGGCAGTGAGTGAGGGAAAGGTTGGAGGGGTGTAGATTGGTAATGGTGGGTTGTGGAATGAGAGAGAGTTGATGAGGGATGGTGGTGGCTTGCATGGTGTGCATGCATGGAGGTGTGCTTGAGGACATGCATGGTGAGAGGTTGGTGGGTTGGAGTTGAGGTGGCCGAGAGTGATAAGAGAGAAAGAGAAGGTTGAGGATTGAAGGTGCATGCAGGGTGTGGGGTTGCATGGTGGGATGAGAGGGAAGTGAAGGTTGGTGCATGCATGAGGAGGGAAATGAGGGTGGTATGGTGTTGGAGTTGGCTAGTGAGAGAGATAACCGAGATGGTTGATGGGGTTGAGGGATGATAGAGAGGGGTGTTGATGGGGGTTGAGTTGAGTGGTTGATGAGATGGTTGTGAGGTGGTGGGTTTGGAAGAGATGGATGAGTTGCCGAGTGTGAGCTTGCATGGATGAGGTTGGTTTGGTTAGTTGTGGGTGCATGGTGGTGTGCCGAGGGTGGAGAAAGCATGGTGGGCATAGGGTGAATGAAGGTAATGGTGGGTTTGTGGAGGAGAGGGAAGATTGGTTGTGTGGTGAGAGAAAGAAGAAGATGGAGGTGCATGCATGCATGCATGCAGGGCGTGGGAGTTGGTGGTTTGCATGGTTTTTGGGTTGATGAGGTTGGGAGGAAGGTTTAAGGTTGAGGGAATGATGGTTTGGGAAGGTGGTGGGTTGTATGGTGGGTTAATGAGAGAGAAGTTGGGGTTGGTTTGGTTTGTATGTTGAGATGGAGTTCGAGCACTCGAAGCTTGGTCTTCGAGTGCTCGAAATCTGGGCAGTGAGTTGGGTTAAGAAGCTTGGGCACTCGGAATGGGGTTGAGATTGCTCGAGAGTAAGGCAGAGAGTTGGGGTCTGTGGGTAAGAGAAGTTCGAGCACTCGAAGTTCAACTTCGAGTGCTCGAAGCCTGGACAGTGAGCTCAACTGATGAGTGCATTTGAGTGCAAGCTTTATGAGGGCATTTGAAGATCGATCAAGCTCTACATGCAGTGGGCTTGAGTGTTGGGTAGGAGGAGTTCGGATGAATGAAGCTTGGGAGGAAAACTGGAGCACTCAAAGCTTGCATGAGGATTAAAGCAATGCATGAATGCAATGCAATGATGCCTTGATGCAACATGTGAACCTGAACTCTAACATTTCTTGACCATTTCATGCAATGCAAGTTGTTGAACCTGAACTTAATACAATGCAAGTTCCTTTGCATGCATGAATAAACTGTGCATCATGTTGGCATCAAAGCTGCATGCATTATGATTATGATTATGATAAAAATATGTATATATATATCGATTTGATTATTGATTATTTATTTATTTATATATATATATATATATATATATATTAAAATCTTGCAACTACTCTCTAATGCATGAAAGAATTTAAGAAACTTTTGAAACTTTTTTGCAATTTTCTAATGCATGGAAAAATTGCCAACTTTCAGAACATCACACAAAGCATGGGTGGATGTAAGAAATTTTTCAAACCTTTGCAACATCACACAATGCTTGAATGAAATTTCTGGAGAAAATTTTTAAACTTGCAAATTCATTCCATTCCAATGCATGGGAAATTTTGAAAGTTTTGTTTTGAAACCTTGCAATTTTTCAACTTTTTAATCATCTCAAATGCATAAAGAATTTTGAGAAAATTTTCAAACTTTTCATTAAAAATGAGAAAATATGCACATGAGTCGCATTTGAAAAATCTAATGAAATTGCTAGAAAGCGATGGAGACTTCTGGGAATGAAAATTAGAGTTGAGAAGGTCTAAGAAAAATCAAATTTTTGGCTTTTCTAAACCGTTTCCCAGAAAATTTGCAAGGAACGAGCAATTTCAAAGAGAAGGAAGCTTGGAAATTGAAAGAATTGCTTCCCTTGAGTTGCTAAATTTAATGTTGATAGCTAGACAAAGCTAGAACAGGCACTAATCCTTATAAATTGGATCCGTCAAGAGGACTTCCTCAACTTTTCAGGTTAGGATTGTGCCGTCAATGCAAGGCTTAAGCCGTTGGCCATTTACCTTGAAGAGTGATCCACTTACAGGATCACGAAGTTCGATTGCTCCATGAGGAAAGACGGTAGTGACAATGTATGGACCATCCCATCTTGACCGGAGTTTACCGGGAAAGAGTTTCAAGCGGGAATTGAAAAGCCAAACCTTTTGTCCGGGGGCAAAAGACTTCTTGACGATGTGTTTGTCATGGAAAGCTTTAGTCTTTGCCTTGTAGATTTTTGCGCTTTCATACGCTTCATTACGCAATTCCTCAAGTTCATTTAATTACAACGGCCGATTAGAGCCGGCTTGTTTGAGATCAAAATTGAACCTTTTTATGGCCCAATAAGCACGGTGCTCTAATTCTACTGGGAGATGACATGTTTTGCCAAAGACAAGTCGATATGGTGACATGCCAATGGGTGTCTTATAAGCTGTCCGGTAAGCCCAAAGCGCATCGTTTAGCCTTAATGACCAATCTTTGCGGTCTGGTCTAACTGTTTTTTCCAAAATGTGCTTAATCTCCCAGTTAGAAATCTCTACTTAACCACTTATTTGAGGGTGGTAAGGTGTAGCAACCTTATGAATGACGGAATACTTAGCAAGGACGAATTTTAGATAACGATTTCGGAAATGAGATCCGCCATCACTAATGATTGCTCGGGGTATACCAAAACGACTAAAGATGTGAGACTGAATGAAATGGATCACGACTTTATGATCATCGGTTTTGGTAGCCTCGGCTTCAACCCATTTAGACACATAATCCACCGCTACAAGGATGTACTCATAGCCATAAGAAGATGGAAATGGTCCCATGAAGTCAATCCCCCACACATCAAAAATTTCAACAATTAAAATGTTGGTGAGGGGCATCATGTCTCTTCAGGACATGGATCCAAGTTTTTGACATCGTTCACACGATTTGCAAAAATTGTATGCATCCCGAAACAAGGTAGGCCAAAAGAATCCGCTTTGAAGAAATTTGTTAGCGGTCTTTTTGGCACTAAAATGGCCTCCACAAGCAAGAGTATGGCAAAAATTTAGAATGCTTGTGGCCTCGGTTTCAGGAATGCATCACCAGATGATTTGGTCCGGGCAATACTTGAATAGTTCCGGATCTTCCCAAAAGAAATGCTTGACTTGGGAGAAAAACCGGTCCCTCTCTTGTTTAGACCAATGAGCTGGAATTTTGCCAACCGCAAGATAATTGACAATATCCGCAAACCATGGAAGAGTAGAATATGAAACTTGAAGAAGTTGCTCATCCGGAAAGGAATCACGGATGGCTGCGAATGCTGAAGATTTCTCAATAAGTAAGTAAGAGAGATGATCGGCGACAACATTGTCGGTCCCTTTTTTGTCCCGGATTTTAATGTCAAACTCTTGAAGTAAGAGGATCCATCGAATTAAACGGGGTTTTGTCTCTTTTTTCGCTAACAAATGCCTAAGAGCGGCATGATCTGAAAAGACGATGACCTTGGAGCCAAGAAGATAAGAGCGAAATTTATCCAAGGCGTACACCACAGCTAGCAATTCTTTTTCAGTGGTGGTGTAGTTTAATTGGGCATCGCAGAGAGTTTTGCTAGCATAATAAATGACATGCGGAAGTTTATCCACACGTTGGCCCAAAACCGCCCCTAATGCATAGTCGGATGCATCACACATGATCTCAAAGGGAAGAGACCAATTAGGGGGTTTCATGATTGGGGCGGATGAGAGGAGAGTGCGAAGTTTGATGAAAGCTTCCATGCAAGCGTCATCAAAATTGAACGGAACATCCTTGGCTAAGAGATTACACAAGGGCCGTGAGATTTTGCTAAAATCTTTGATGAAGCGACGATAGAATCCGGCATGGCCAAGAAAAGAACGAATTTGACAGACTGAATTCGGAGGAGGAAGATTAGAGATTAACTCAACTTTTGCCTTGTCTACCTCGATTCCCAGCTTAGAAATGACATGTCCTAAAACAATGCCTTCTTGGACCATGAAGTGGCTTTTCTCCCAACTTAGAATGAGATTCGTCTCTTTGCATCTTTGGAGCATAAGAGATAAATTTTTGAGACACGAGTCAAAGGAGGAGCCAAATACGGAAAAATCGTCCATGAAAACTTCCAAGAACTTTTCAACCATATCGGAGAATATAGACATCATGCACTTTTGGAACGTTGCCGGCGCATTGCATAGACCAAAAGGTATGCGTCGATAGGCAAAAGTACCAAAGGGACATGTGAATGTTGTTTTCTCTTGATCTTGGGGGGCGATTGCCACTTGGTTATAGCCGGAATAACCATCAAGAAAACAATAGAAGCTTTGGCCAGCTAACCTTTCTAGGATTTGATCAATAAATGGGAGTGGGAAATGATCCTTCCTAGTTGATGAATTGAGTTTCCGGTAGTCAATGCACACACGCCACCCGGTGGTGGTTCGTTGTGGCACGAGCTCACCCGCTGAATTTTCAACAACGGTGAGACCGGATTTCTTGGGGACAACTTGTGTGGGGCTCACCCACTTGCTATCAGAGATAGGGTAGATGATTCCCGCATCTAGCAATTTGATCACCTCTTTCATGACCACTTCCTTCATATTTGGATTTAACCGGCGCTGGACCTCTCTAGTAGGCTTTGCGTCATCCTCCATATGAATACGGTGCATACAAATGGAGGGGTCAATTCCTTTCAAATCTGCCACTGTCCAACCAATAGCTTCCTTATGCTCTTGGAGCACTGCTAAAAGGTTGGTCTCTTGGTCTTTTTGAAGGTCCGAGGCAATAATGACCGGAAAGGTTTGCTTTGGACCAAGGAACCCATACTTGAGATAGGCCGGGAGCGGCTTAAGCTCAAGTTGTGGCGGAGATAACAATGATGGGACCAGAGGAGTGGTGGAAAGTTGGGGAAGTGGTTCTTTTGGAATTTTCCAAGGAGGTACATCCATGATAGCATTAATATCAAGCAAGGAATTGACTTCTTGAATGGCTTGATCAACATCAAAGTTTGAGAAGGCAAAATGGGACATGCAAGTTTCAAGAGGATCTTTGCTTAGAATGAAGGGGAGAGATTCTTCGACCACTTCATCAATGACATCCACAAGAAAACAATCATCCTCATTGGAGGGATGTTGAGTTGCATGAAAGATGTGGAGTTTGACTTGCATGTTTCCAAAAGCAATGTCCATCACCCCGGTTCGGCAATTAATTGATGCATTAGCCGTGGCTAAAAATGGCCTACCAAGGATCACGGGAATGTGCTTTTTTAGGTCATGGACTGGTTCCGTATCAAGAACCACAAAATCTACCGGGAAGTAGAATTTGTCCACTTTGATGATAACGTCCTCGAGAAAACCTCGTGGATGCTTGACCGATCTATCGGCAAGTTGCAAAACCATGGAAGTCGGCTTAAGATCTCCCAAACCAAGTTGTAGGTAGACTGAATATGGAATTAAATTCACACTAGCTCCTAAGTCAAGGAGGGCCCTCTTAATTTTACTGTCACCAATGACGCAAGAGATTGTGGGGGCACCCGGATCCTTATACTTCGGAGGAGTGCTGTGCTGAATGATAGCACTAACATTTTCAGTCAACCTCACTTTTTTTGGCAAATGATTTTTAGAAGTGCGCTTTTGAGTGCACAAATCTTTGAGAAATTTTGCATAGGGAGGGATTTGCTTGATAGCATCCAAGAGGGGCAAGTTAATCTTCACTTGCTTGAAAACTTCCCACATGTCTTGAATTTTACAATTCTTGTTCCCAAAATGTGTCGACTCTTGAAAACGTTGAGGAAACGGAGTTTTTGGCTCATAAGTAGTTTCCACATTTGGGGTGACATGTGTGGGATTTTCGTGAATGGTATTTGGAAAAGAATTTGGATTAGAAGAGCTTGAATTTGGATTTTTTCAAAGGAGGGTTTTTCTCACTTGTGTCTCCATCAACCTTGTTGTCAACCACTCTACCACTTCGAAGGGTGGTGATAGCTTGAACTTGTTCATGAGTCGGCCCACTCGGAGGAGGGGTTTCATCAATCACATGCATTCCTCTAAGATTTTCAAAAGGTTGAGAGGGAAGCTTGCCCTTGTCCTTTTGAAGCAATTGATTCACCGAGTTAGCTATTTGGCCCACTTGATTTTCGAGATTAGCTATGGATTGAGTATGTGAGTGAACCATTTGGAGAGTAGGCTGCAAGGATGTCAAGAGTTGCTTGTTGGCATCCATTATTTGCTTATTTAATGATTCCATCATTTGCTTGTTTGCAGCTACTATCTCGTCAGTTGGACACACAGGAGGTTGATTGGAGACATTTGGATTGTAAGGAGGATGGTAGCTTGAAGAGACTTGGAAAGGTCTACCTTGATATTGAGAAGAGGGCTGATTTTGCCGCCCTTGGTTTTGGAATTGGGAATTTTGTGGGGCTTGTTGCCGCCACGAGAAATTCGGATGATCTCGCCAACCCGGATTGTAGGTGTTGGAATATGGATTGTTCCCGGGCCGCGAGAACATGGCATTAGCTTGCTCTTGGTTGGGATTGGGAAATTGCTCCGGTGTGGGGCAATCTTCCGAGAGATGGAATGGACTAGTACATGAAGCACAAACTGAACTTGCCGAATTTTAAGACAATGAAGGAGGAAGATGTGGTGTCATCAATTTGTAGAATTTATGAGCGATGGTATCCACTTGAGATGATTCCTCCCTTATTGATTTTGGTTGACAAGGGTTGGTGTTCTTTGCAATGGTTGCTGTCGGAGCCCTACGAGAATTATGTTGAAGTGAATTTTCGCTTAAATTCTCAAGTAGGGTCCAAGCCTTATCCACATTCTTGGACATGAACATCCCATCACAAGAAGAATCAACCATGAATCTATGGGTTTCGGTCAAGTCGGCATAGAAAGCTTGCACTAATTGCCATTTTGGGATCAAATGATGAGGACATTTTCGAAGAAGATCTTGTAGCCTTTCCCAAGTCTCATGGAGTTGTTCTCCATCAACTTGAGAAAAACTTAGAATGGAACGCCTCATTTGGTTGGTTTTACTCACCGGATAATACTTCTTAAGGAATTCTTGTTGCAATTGAGCCCAAGAAGTAATGGAATTGGGAGCGAGAGAGTTCAACCAATATTTTGCCCTATCCTTTAGGGAGAATGGGAAAAGATGGAGATGAAGTGCATTGTCCGGAAAACCTCTCAACCGGATGGTCGAACAGATTTCAAGGAACTCATCAAGATGCTTATATGGATCTTCATTATCAAAGCCATGAAATGATGGAAGCATTTGGATGGTGCTTGATTTGATCTCATATTGAGCTGCATCGATGTTTGGCATTACTATGCAAGAAGGAGAAGCATAGGTGGTAGGAATGAAATGATCTCTAAGAGTCATTGGTCCTACATTAGGAATTTCAGCCCTTTCATTCCCCGAATTTCCTACGTTATCCCCCATTGTATTGAATTTAGTTTCAAGATCCCTTTTAAGAGTGGGTTCCCTAAGGTTCCGTCTAAGAGTTCTTTCAAGTGAATTTATATCAATAGGCGAGTCAAGTGTGGGTAGAGAGAGTGACCTATAGCCAAACATCAACAATTCATAACAACATCATCACAACAAATCTTTATCATCAACTCTACATACGATGTTCCCTTTCTCCTCAATTATCAACAAGATAGGAAATAAATGGCCACGACAAGGGCTTCACAAGCTAAATTAAACACATACACAATATTCACAATGCGAAACTAGAAGTCACGAGACTTACCTGGGGGCCTCTAGACTTACAATTTGCTAGCGTTCCCACGGCGAGTTTCGAGTCCCTAGAATCTCACAAACACGAAGATGATAAAAAATACACAAGGAGTAATCACAAGACACAATATTCACAATCAAACTAAAATTAACCCTAGAACTTTGGTCGCTAAACCGTTTGCAGTCCCCGGCAACGGCGCCAAAAATTGATCGGTTGGTCAATTAAACATCAACCTTCACAATAGCACGAATCATTGTAAAATAGAGCTATTGGTCGGGTAAGTCGAACCACTGGGACTGCGCTAGTCTATGGCAACCTAAGTTTCTAGAATTGTTCTTAGAATGATAAGGGGTGTTCATAGAGGGTTTGTTTTGTTTGTCACTAAACTACAAATTCAGAATGCATAAAACAATAAATTGAAGGAGATAAAAAGAGAAGATTTAGAGAAGGAAGTCTAGGGAAGTGAATCCACTCCAAACCTCTACAGAAGCTAATTATATGATTGATTTGGGGAATTAATGTAGAAATGACCTTGATATATAATAATACATGACTACTATAATATCTTCAAGAAATTCAATTAATTAAAGAGTAAGAACAACCTATCAAAGCTTCACATGGTTGAGTTACCTAAACTAAGATGCAACCCTAGACATGCTCACTAAGCTAGAGATTGTGAAACAATTAATCAATTGGTGGAAGCACATGATATCAAGTCACAAAATTAACTCATCAAAAGAAATTCTTAAGCTATGGATTAACAAACTACTCAAAACCATGCCATTAAAACCGTTCCATAATCTTAGTTACATTGTCACTATGAAACTATAAGCCATACAACTATAAGATTAAATAATCTAAGACAAAAGTATGTAAATCAACATAGTCATTCAAACATTCAAAATCTTCATTACAATTTGTAACATGCTCTAGACTATGGAACTAGCCAAATATACATTTTATTCTCCAAAATAAATCAAAAACTAGACATGCTTACAAGGTAGAGCTTCATCACCTCCCTAGATGGAGGTTTAGTTACCCATTGATGCACTAGAGGAAGGAGGAAGCAAAGCCTTGACCTCCATTTTCGAGCTCCCCTCTTCTAGCTCCAAGAACACACCTTTCTTGCTCTCTCCTCTCTCCCTAATCTTGTAGAAAATATGATAATGATTTTGTGTGGTCCTTCCTCTCTCTTATCAAGCTCAAGTCAAGGCTCTCTCCCCTCCAAGGAACACCTCCAACCACTTCATAAAGAAGGAAGATGGCATTGAGGAAACCAATGTGCAAGTGGCTGAAATTGAGCCATTTCCAAGTGCAATCTGCCTGATTTTCGAGCACTCGAAGAGTGGTTTCGAGCACTCTAAATTAGTGTAATGTGCAACATGCTCTTCTTGCTCAGCACTGACCTACTTTGGTAAAACTGCTATAACTTTGTACCCCGAACTCTGAATGATGATCTGTTTGAAGATTTGGAGAGCTGATTCAGTGCTTTAAAAACTTCATGTTTTGATGAAGACCCAATTCTCAAGTCTGGTTGGTCGAAAATGGGGAGAAAGGCAATACTTTAGTGCTGCCAGGCAGTTCTGCGCACCTCTGTTAAGAAGATCATAACTCTCTGCTCCGAACTCCGAATGATAAACCGCTTGAAGATTTGGAAAGCTGATTCAGAGATCAAAATCTTTCATGTTATGATGGAAGTCCAGTTCTTGAGTTTGCTAGGTCGAAAATGGTGACAAAAGTCAGGTTCTACTGCTGTCAGAAATTCAGAATTGGCACCCTTTTTGTTCAAAATTCCACAAGGCATCATTTTTGCTTCCTTTTTGCACTTTAACCTGAAAATGCATAAAAACATGCAAATGAAGTTAATCTACATAAAATAATCAGTTAATGGACTTTGTTAATGTAATTTAGGGCGCTTGAATATACAGTATTCAGCGCTTATCAGGGGCTCTTCAAGACCTCCATGTTGATACCCACTTTGCGAAAGAGAAAATCAGCTGGCAATGACTTCAATTGAAAATAAAGAGATCGATATTGGGGAAGACCATACAAGTTTTTCAGCACTAGATGTCATGTAAAGGTAGAGGGATCATCATCGTCTGAGAGAGAAGACGGAAGGAAAAGAGCGAGGGCAAGCCTTCAGAAAGAGAGCAGAACAAGTTTAATTGAGAGGGTCCTGCGCAAGTGTCCCTTGTGGGCAAAATATATATATACTAATTGACCAAAACTACATCGTTTTAAAAGGATAGTTTTGTAAAATTACTTGGTAAGTAATCAAGGATGGTACGTTTACCGTCCCAAAAGGCTATTTTGAAAATTTTTTATTAAAAAAAATATAAATATGGCGCTAAATTTTCGCGCTAACAAATTGGAGGGGGGAATTTTTTTTTTTTTTTTGGTCTTTTAGGGCTTTTTTTGGGTAATTTGGGACAAACAACCTCTTCCGTCCCAAATAAACTACCTTTTTGAGACAAATTTGAAACTGTCCTTGATTGTCCGTTCCTATTGCCCAGAATTCTTGTAGTGCGAATTAGAATGTTATTTTGGTTAGCAAAATAATACAACCTGTTAGTTTTAGACGGGAAACTAACAGGGAGGGGGTGATATGATAGACTTTTTAAAATATCAAAGGGTAATATAATAGTTTCTTTAGTACGTACTTTGAGGGAGTTAGTTGACAGTTTTTGAAAACAATAGGGGGATTTTATGATTTTAGCCCTTTATTTTAATTTTATGTCTAAGAGTATGCATGAGAGTTTCAGTCGAGAGAATATCTAATTTTGTAAGGTTATAAATGAAGATTCGGTCATTTTGGACTTGAATGAATTTTTTTTTTCTTTCTCAAAGTAGGATTTACTTGTCCTAAATATAATTTTTAAGGCACACTTGTTTTTCAATGTGAAAAGTTGGATTTGTGGTAATTTTCATTTTGTTAATGAAAATCACCAAATCCATTTTGAATTTATAATTAATGTTGAGTATTAATTATACAATAATTTGTTTTTCAATGTTGAGTGGTAATTTCATTTTGGATTTTTATTAACAATTACTTTGTTAGTTTAGGTGGGGATGTTATATTTTTGGTATCATTATGTAAAAATTTAAACAAAGATTTGAATTAGGGAAGATTGGTTAACAAAATATAAACCGGAGACTGAACCTTGGTTAGAACAATAAATTTTTATTACCTTGAGACATATAGGCAGCTACGATTAAACTAGATGATATGAATTTCTCACCTTTCAAAAAAAAAAAAAAAAAAAAAAAAAAGATGATATGAATTTCTCTAATAAGAAAAATAAATCGTGGGAAAATAAATTGTTTAGCCATAAGATAAAAAAATTCGTGGTAAAATAACATTTTTCATCACAAGAATGATATCGTTGCAAATTACTAATACATTTGCTATGAAAATAGTTACGCAGCAAAAGAGCATACAATAGCTACGATTGAAAATTCATGACAAAATAAATATTTTAGCCACGAAACAAAAAAATTGTGGTAAAACGATATTTTTCGCCACAAGAATGACATCGTTGCAAATTGCTAATAGATTTACCACAAAAATAGTTGCGTGGTAAAAGAGCATGCAATTTTAGTTCAAAAATAACATTCAGCCACAACTTTGTATGTTGTCCCTAATTTGTTGTGGCAAAATTAACATTTTGCCACAAATTTTTTTGTCATCTTTAATATTCGTGGCAAAAACCTAATATTTTAAACCAAAAATTTGTTCTGTGGCAAATACCAATATTTAGCCACAAGAATTTAATTTTGTGGCAAAACACTACTTTTTATCACGAAATTTTATACGTGGCAAAAAAATTCATGGCAACAAGCCAAATTTGTGGGATGTACAAGAGAATGAGAATCATCATAACATCATACCCCAACTCATACCTCAAAAATTCACGGTATTGGGTACAATACTTTGAGGATTATGAGTTTACTAAGGTTGATTATGAAAGTATAGAGGATAAATTTGTGGAGAATGAAGAGGCATACAATACAAATGAAGTTGAACATTTTGAAGATTCAAAAGTAGAAGGAGAACTTGAAATGGTAAATGAGGAAGAGGTGAGGAAAGATATTGAAGAAGAAATTAAAAAAATGGAGGAAAATGAAGTGGAAAGAGAAATTAAAGAAGAAAAAAGTACTGAAGAAGAGGAAAAAGTTATTGAAATTGGTGCATTAACATCTTTAGGTATGGTTACAAATTCCACCTTGAAAGAAGTTAGATTCGACTTATTTAATAAAATTATGATTTCTTCATATTCATCTCAATTGAAAAACGAAATCAAATATTATGATAATTGTGTTCATGTTGTGGAAAATGATGAACTTTTTTTGAAGAAAGTTGCTCCAAAGAAATATAAGATTGAAACTCAAGATGATAAGAAATTCTCAAATTATTTTTTTAAAAATAGTTTGGAGAATTTTGTAATTGACACAGGTTGGGTGAATATGGAGTTATGTTTTGACTCTAAAGAAGAAACAAATGTGAAGTGGAAGAGTCATAAAAAATTTAAGAAGCAAAAAGATAGATGGTGTTTCTATAAAGAGGATGATATATGATTGTGTGAAGACATCAAACAAACATTTGAAGACTTTTCACAAGTCATATACATCAATGGAAATGGCCAAGATGATTGTTGCAATTGAAGGAGGTAGAATTGAAGATCAACTAACAAACTTTTGCTCAAGTCCCTAAGATCAATAAGAAGTTTATTTGAAAGGGGGGTGTTGGAAATTAAACTTGATTATGTGTTTTTAGGGGTTTTTGTGAAGGTTACAAGCCCTTTAATATGATGTGTTAATTATGTGTTAGTGAGAGTTTGTATTTGTGTTAGTGAAAGACATGAGAGTTACTTCTACTAAATACTATGTTAGTGGAATCAATGGGAGTAATTAGACATTGAAATGTAATTAGTTACATACACTACAAGAAAATAGGCTTTTAACAGCACATTTTCTACAAGGCCCATGTAAACCCTCGTAGAAGGATAGTTTTTTGACAAAAGGCCCGCGTAGCCCATTGTAGAAAGGTGTTTCTACAACAGGCCCGCATGGCCCCTTGTAGAATAGGCTTTCTTTTTATGAAAAGTTAATTTTGGCGGCCATTGTTTTTCATCAAGCTAGCGGCGCGCGATTCCTCCCAAATTCGCACACAAACCATTCCTATTCCTCACATATTCGCACACATCGATCCATCAACCAAAATCCACACGAAACCGTAATCCTTTCTAAGTCCAAATTCCTCAAGTTTCGCCTTAAGAGGAAAATAACCCAGGTACGTATATATATATATATATATATGGTTCATCTTAGAACTCTCATCTCTGTTCTTCTCCTCTCTTCTTCTTTGTGCTCTAACACAGTTACTTTCCGAAACCTAATCAAAAACAAAAAAAATTCACTATCCTTCTTCCCCCTAATCTCTCCACAATTTTCGCCTCTTTTTGTCTCAAAAACCCTAGATTTATCTTTGTTTGATGTGCCCTCGTCTAACAAGTTTGGTGGCAAAATGGGACTACGAGGCGTTGAGAGAGCTGTTCAGGCACCACAGTGTCGTTCGATTACATGATCGAACGCGGACCGAAGGAGATGCTCATGAAGAGCAAGCCCATCCAAGTCTACAAAATCTCTTCCGAGGAAAAGAAAACCCTTCGAAATATCCTTTCATTCATTCATGCCCATGTGTGTATATGCGATTGTACACACACAAAGATATATATACACACAAATATATATATATATATATATTTCTTTTGATTTTTTTATTTAGATGTATATTTCTTGACTTTATTATACTCTGGTTGGGGAAACCGGAGTTATACCGACTTCTAAAGGAAAACAAGTCCCGGTTAAAGCTTGAACAGTTGTATCCTTCCGAAGTAAGTCTTTGCCTTCCCATGTATTAATTTTTACCATTGGTCTCTAATTCACCGATTGTATGAAATTTACTGAAAACGGTGTAGACAAGCTAGAATTTCATATGACGGGAAGTTCTTGATTGATGTTTGCTTTCAAAACGGGGATATTGGGGATGCAGTTATAAGAGAAAAGTTAAATTTTTGGCAGTTCCTATAATGTTAAAGGTTAGTTCTACTTTATGCTATTTCCCAATTTTATCACAAGTGCTAATGTGCTATTTATCTCAGTGCTAAAAAAACATGCCTTTTTATTAGAAAATGTCAGCTTTGGTAACTTTGATTTTGACTCTTCTAACTTGCCCTTGTGGCATTTGTTAGATTTGGATTGCTAATGGATAGAGTGTTCTATTGATGTTCTATATTCAGAGAATTTGGACAGAACAGTAAAATGGGTAAAAAAGTATGGAATAAGATTATAGAAGACTAGACCAATTAACAAGTTCATCTGAAATAATAATATAAGCTGAAATGATTTGTGTTAAAGATCAAACTGAGGAGAATTGCTGTAGCCAATTTTTTTTATTGACTGGTTCTTTCATTTTTGAATTCTGATTTGTTTTATTTTGGAACAATTATAACATCAAATAACAAGGGAAATATTACCCCATCATTTTCTTTAAGCTTTTACTCAATCAGTAAATTTTTGGTGTTTGACTTATATGACAATGATTTGCATGTCGGATTTAGCCAAGTAAAAATTTAAAATCTTGTGAACAATGCAGTATAAGCTGCTGCTAAATTTTCTTTGGAGTTTGCAATTAGTGAAATTTTAATTTCCTAATAAAATGATAGTTTTCTTAAATCATGTCTTCAGTGTTTGAGCTGACTTTTTATCATAAGACTGACTTTTGCACAAGTTATAGTTGCACAATAACCATGGTATATATTTACAAATTTAGTTGTTTCTTGTAGCAAAAGCACAGTTTGTCTGAGCAATAATTACTTGTGTTCTTCAATGTCGCATGCTGACTTAAGATCTTGATCTCGTTTTTAGTTATCATCTAATATTTGATGCGTGGAAACTATAATATGCAGTCAAAACTTTGTAAGAGGTGCTGATCCGCATGAACTAGTTTCTCACAAAGAAGAGTCATCAGAAATGGGTGGGTAAGTACCTCAATTTTTAATTTTTTATGTGATTAGAAATCTGATTGATTCATTCATTAGCAATATTTATTCTTCTTGTTGTTGCTGTTATTATTATTACCACCACCATCACCACCACCACCCCATGATTGGCACTGCATTAGCTTTAGGCTTCTAATCATATATACACTATCTCATTATTTAGGCTATAGGCTAAACGCCAGTAGGTAGGTGAATGGTAAGGTTATGGAAATGGGTTTTAAAGCTGGTTTTGTGTTGAATGTCGAATGCCTTAACACCACTTGCACTTTTTGGTAGCTGAAAAAGGGAGGATTCAATGAAAAGGGAAGTATTAATTAATATAATGGAGAGATAAAGGGGAAAAAAGTGATGTCCTTTCCCCTATTTTGGCATATGACAGAATTTATTTAAGAATCACTTTGTTCACAAGGAGAATGGAAATTAAAAAATAGAAATAGGAAGGAAACAAGTTGTTTTATCACTATTCTCTTTTTTCAGTAGTTTGGATTATTAGCACTTTAAAAGAATCGAATATAATCCCATCATTTATTTTTATGCAACTCAAATATACTTTTATAGGTCAAATTGGTACAGTGCATCAAGTCTATTGTGTGATCCCCAATCGGCGTATCCCATTAAGTATTAATTCTTCTGCTTTCTTCTCAATCTCTATCTCTCTTCCTTCTCTTCAAAAGATAGTAGGTTATATCACTTCTATTTTGTATTTTATTATCAGCTATCTCACCATCTTTAAGTCTCTCTCTACCTTCAAGGCACAGAGCTTCGCCGCTTTCCTTATTTTCTCACCGGTAATCGGATTACCTTTCTCTTTCTCTCTCTATATATATGGTTTGGTTTAATTTTATTTGTTCACTAATTTTAATGTTAGCATTATCTTTTATTATTGTTCTTAATAACTCTTAATGTTTACTTTACACAGATTATTAATGAGATCAGTAGTATGTGCCTTGCCGAGTCCTTACAGTGTCCTCAGCTATTGGTACTTTTCCAATTTAATTTTACAATTTTGAAACTAATTTTAAAATTTATTTATATTTTCTGCTATAATTATAGAATAAATTTCTAAAAATGAAAACTTGGAATTCAGCTAATGACTCACTGTTCACTTGGAGCTGAATTGATTTAATCACTACTGAGTGTTGGTACCCTAATTAGGCTAAATTGATTCGGATAATGTATTAATTTGAGTCAACTCTTCCTAGTTCTGAAATCGTACATGCTGATAACCTTTTCCCCAATCACTATTGTCATAAACAATATATATCCATCTGCACATATAATATACATTGGTGTATTTGTGTTTGTAATTATACATGTTCTCATCTGGAGACAGTAATTATTTAATTGAATGTTATGTTGTTACCAGGATTATCTAGTAAAAGATATAGACTGCCTTTAAAACACGACGAACAGGATTTTCATGCTACTACTAAACCAAGGTTTATAGATTCTCTCATTATATGCCTTTGAATATTACTTTCACACACATTGCATAGTTACTTGTTAATATTTTTATCAAGATTATGCATATTAGTGTTGATGTATTCAGTAACTCTTAGATTTATTTGCCTTTTATTATCTTCAAAGACTAGTTGGGATTTACGGATCAATTTGGGAAATTCGAATGCTAAGTTCTGACATAGTTCAACCAAGATGCTCAAACCCAAATTGTCATTAAAATCATTAAAGTACTCCATCACTTTGATCTTCTAGTCCAACTGCCTAAATAACATAAAGGTTGATTAGTAGTCTTAATAGAAGATAGATTTATATATGACGAATGTCAAAATTCTGCTTATCTAAAATTTAAAATAAATAAATAAGATGAATTTCAAAGCTCTATAGAAATTTCAAAAAAAAAAAAAAAAAACCAATAAAACTGAAAAACAAATAGATGGATCATGGACGACATAATACTGTTTGGAGCCAAAATTGTGTACTACCTATCATCTGCTTTGTCCTGTTTCAGAAAACTAGTTCAGCACTGGATTTAAACTCGACTAGGTGGGGCCGAAGGCTTAAAAGTTAAAATTCTTTAAGTATAGTATGATGAGCTATCACCTTCTGAAAGAAGAATTGTTTTGTGAACAAAGTTTAAGATGGTGATTGTTTTAAAATTCAACTTTGACTTACGCTACACCCGCAAAAGAGGTTAGATTGGGCATTTTGGAAAACTATAAGCTTGAGAGTTTGCCCCAAAAGATAATCTACAGACTTAGCTTTCAAAGGCTTAAAACCATGCTGTTTTCTTTTTTTTCTTTTTTCTATTTTTTTTTTTTTTTTAATGAGGAGAATGTACATATTGATTGTTCTTTGAAAATTTTAATCTTGGGTTAGCATCTAAGCACAGAAAATTGGAATTTTGAAAGACAAATGAGAAACGAACAAGAATTTGCAAGCTGTTATACAAATTGGAAAGTGAGATTGGGGTTATAGACTCTCCATTGAAGTGCTTGTTTGAGTATTAGTTATACCCTGTGAACATTAGTAGGACAATATTGGTGCTTTCTTTGTAGTTGCCTTTGGTTCTACTCAAGTTAGTATATTAAGTATGTTTGCAAAAGAATTTTGCCAAAATATTACATTTGACACAAGATGACATAGTTTCATGTCAATTTCCTAGTTTGTAGGTCCTGCCAACTTTTGCTGTTCTATTTTCTCATGGACCTGCGTCTCAAATTTCTCAACTACCAGGGTTGCGGTATGTATTCATGTATCTTGAAAGGGGTTGAGGTTTTTTTCCATCTTTGTACACACTAGAATTTGATAATTTACAAACACTACTTTGTTAGCCTGTTAGGCCATAACCTCTCCTTTATATGAATCATCGATACATGCATTCACCTTGGTAAATTGAAAACTAACTAAAATTCTGCTTTCTGTTGCTAGATTTGATCCACGTCTTTTATTGCACGGACAGCAATACATAGAAATTTACAAGGCACTTCCTTCTAGTGGTTGTGTAAGCCTCCTAACCAGAAGCTCTTGATGAAGATAATGTGCCTAAATATTCTTTCTTGTTTGCTTATGTCCTGTATTTGATGTGGGACTGATCTAAAATTTGTATGATTTCAGCACAACATCATAATACTTAAGTTGAGAGCTTCAGTCTTATTAATTACCAGTTTTTTCTAAAAGATTAATGGCCTAAGACAATTAATGGTAGGCTAGTAGCTTATTTTAATGCAAATCGGAGATATTACCAAGGAACCTATTATCTGTCACACTTTTAGTGGAACAATTTTTTATTATCACTTATTTAATGGATATTAATTCATAGATTTGTGTATGCTCTGATTTATTTATTTTTAATATATTTTTTCTTTCTTGAGTTTTCTAGTGAGAGTTTCGGCTAAAATTTTCTTCTTTGTTTTCACTGCTTGGAGTCTTGCCTTGAATGCTTTGGAGGGAAAGTTTTTGCAATCTAAGCATGATGGGAAATGCCTTGGTTGTGTTGGTATTGAAACTTTTCTAATCCTTATACAGATGGTAACAATGAAGGGAACTTTGTAATCTTTAACTAATATAAAATAAATTTGGAATCTATTTGTTTGTGATTAATGGGATGTAGATGTAAATTTTCATTTTATATGACTTGAACTCTTTTTCATCTTGTATCATATTGTTTGTATATGGCTTGGTGTGGATATATATACCTTTGGGTGGATTTATTGTTGTGTTTAGTTGTACTGATTTTGTGTTGGGGCAATGTAAGGCAATCATTGAAATTTTTTATAAAAAAAATTCTTTTTACATGGGGCCAGACCCTTCATCGAAAGCACTCTTTCTACAGGAGGCACGTACCCTTGTAGAAAGCAATCTTTCTACAACCGGCGCTGCCCGTCGTAGAAATCCCTCTTTCTACAATGGGTTGGAACCGTCGTAGAAGACCCCAAGTTAACAACGACATGGGATATCACAACGGGCATCGCCCATTGTAGAACTGTTTTTCGTCCCTTGTTAAAAATCATTTTTCTTGTAGTGATATGCCTTAGAGCCTATATACTATACTTATTTTATAGGTGGGTAGGGAATAATTGAAATAGTATGAATAGAATATAATATATTTCTAAGTGTTGCTTTCCTCAATTCCTCTTCCATATTATTGTGTTGTTGTGTGTGTCTCTAGCCCGTTCACTATTTCTAATAAAGTGGTATTAGAACAAAAACCAACAGCTTACTGCCAAGTCCTTTCCTCAACGTGAAACAAACTGCAACATTTACTGCCAATTAAAGAACAAACAAACGCATTTGAAAGAAGTCAAATCTAAAGCTTGTTTTTTATTCATGCTTTGGGAAGTATTAATGTCAAAATATGGACATGTTCAAATACATTTAAACCATTATAAAAGCAAGAGAATAAAGGCGAACGGCTTAGAGTGCTTCACAATATCATTACTGCATAATGTAGAGATAAATGAAACATAAAGCTAACCCAACACTCAAACGTTGCTCTGCAAATTCTTGAGGTCCCTATCATTCAAGCGAAGCTGGGTATAAATAATAGGGAGGGCAACTTTAAACGACAGCAAAATAATAATAATAAATAAATATATATTCAAACTACCAAAATAGATGAGTTTTACCAAAAATTCAACTGAGGTATGTATTTAATATAAATAAAAAATTAGTGGGGACGGATGACCCTACTGGGACTCACAAAAAAAAAAAAAAAAAAAGTAAGCTTCACAAAAAAAAAATAATAATAATAATAATAATAAATAAAAATATACTAAAGGAGCTAGGGGGAAGGAAAAAATAGACCACAATTTTACTAATATAACTTGTAAGTTATGAAAATATTAAATGGCAAATAACATTGTCAAATAGAAGGTCAATCACTATCAGTATGGGATATGAACCGTTTTTGTTTTTTCGGTAATTAATGGTTAATGGGATCGAACTTTGTCAAGATGTATGCACTTAGTTAAAAATTCATAATATAAATACATACAACCATACGTATATATGCACACATGCATATCAGCATATATAATTCAGTCCTGTTTCTATTTACCATTGCATTTCTTCATTATCTTCACTAATCCCTAAATTTAACTACAATGCTTTAGCTACATAAATATGTAATCGAAAATACAGGCATGACCAAGGTAATTGAATCTACTATTGAAAAAATTCTATATATTTCTTTTGATAACTAATATCAAACATAATTAACTTAGAAATTAAAGAGAAGCTAAAAAATAGAGATTTTTTTTTTTTTTTTAATTACCTCCTTTATAATTCCCTTTTCCTCTTTCTTTTTACTGGAGTCGCACAAATGGGCAAAACTAAAGTATCCACATATAAAGTTGGATAACTTAGATTTTCTCCCCATAAAGGCCGGTGCTTGTTTTCTCCCCAAATATGCCGGAGCTTGTTTTCTTTATCATTATAGATGAGTAGATTTCCTCTTTCAGTCATCACCACAACTTCACCTTTATTCGTAGCACACAACGGTGTCAAGGTAGAAAAATAGCATATTCCTTGCCGACGTGGGATGACAATGAACTTAGTCCAAGAATTGTTGTCACTATATTGCTTCATAGTCCACACCACCACACATTTCCGATGATTCGTATCACAATATAAACTGAGACATCCTCTCATAAGCGTCAAACTAAATTTGACTCCTTCATTTATACAATTTGGTTGTGACATCTCCTTGAACTTCTCATCCACTGTATCAAAGCAAACAAGCTTATATAGGTGTGTATTGCCATCCTCACTATCACTATCACTATCATCATAGAAAAATGGGTATGGTTGAGCGGGAGGCCTCACGTTGGCAACTTTCCTAGGTTTAAGAGCAACCAAGTGCAACACTCCATTTGCAAGGACCATCTCACCGTGAAAACCCAAATAAGGGGATTTCTTAGGCTCTGTCCAAGATTGACCTTTGAAACTAAAAACAATAAAATTATTTTCCGGCTGTTTAGAGAAAAATATGACCTTGTAATCATCCCTGGAAGAATCGTAGTAAAGTCCATGTGGCATATAGTTGCGAGATATATGAGATGGACATGAGAACCTTTTGTAATCTCTGATAGCTGGATTCCAAAGTACACACATATTGTCACTCTTGTGAGCACGCAACAGTACTAAACCATTACAAGAACACAACACTATAGCCCTTCGATACTTCTGAACAGGAAACTTAAGTTCTTCGTCTAAACCGGTACCGTCCTCACAACCTATGGAGCGGAAACAGGCGGACATGGTGTCCCGGACAAAGATTCTTTGACGGTTGACCAACTTAATTGATTCAGTGAGATGTGATTTCGAGAATTTGGGTTCGGAGATTATATCACGCCATGATTTACAAACGCATCTCAGTTGAAACAGAGATTTGACGGGTAGTTTGGAGAGTATGGTGTATATGACATCACATGGAAGACTTTGTGTGTCGCCTTCCATTGCTGGCTTTCTTTGTTTTCTCTTCGTTTCCTTTCTATTGCAACTTTATCTGGCTCTTCAATGCGGCAGAAGGGTTTATGAAATAGGGTTTGTGGAATAGGTTTTCCGAATGTGTGTGTGTATATATATATATACATATATATGTATGTTGGACACTTTGTGATTGCATTGGGCTAACTCATGGGCCCGTACATATGCTTATATTCTTATTTATAAAAATTGAAATTTACCTTTCAAAAAAAAAAATATTCAGAAAAAAACATAAACTTTAATAATATTAATTGTTGCTAAGGTTCGAAATGTCCTCACACTTTTATTGCAAAATACAAAAATATCCTTCTTAAAATTATTTAATTTCAAATATTAAAATAAATAATTAAAAATTGGTTTAACTAGCAAATAAAAATTATTCATCTCTTTTCTTGGTCGGCCATCGCCATTGGATTGCCCTTTGGAATTGATGTCATCTGATCTCAAAGGTAAGAATTGAAAAGGAAAGCTCTACAAGCTTACTATGGCAGTGATGGTATATCAAATAGAAAATTTTTCAATTGTTACCTAAAATAAGCTATTATTATTGTTAATATATTAGAAGATTTCAAAACTATAATGGGATTTATTAAGGATTTCATATCTAGTAGGGTATTGAAGTATTGAAATATCCACCTGCCTTTCTTTTTGGTTGTCCAGAGGTCTCTAGTTGTTGTTCCTTCTTCAATCAATTATAAAAAATCACAATAAATTTTGAGATGCCAAATTGATAACCCTCTTCAATAACCCTAAATTCATAAGATATAACATACTTCTAAAGCTTACAGTGTTCTAGATCTGAAACTCCTGAACAAGAATATAACATATTTATATTTATATGTGTGTGTGAAGAGAGAGAGGGAGGGGGACCTAGAAGACCTGCGAGATGGGTGATGCACTGGACGTTGGTGACTGATTGACGACCAAGATAAGTGATAGAGAATTATTATTTGCTAGTCAAACTAATATTTAATTATTTATTTTATTATATTGAAATTATATAATTTTAAGGAAGATATTTTGGGATTTTGAAATAAGAGTGTGAGGATATTTTGGAGCTAAGCAATAAATATTGATGTATTTGTAATTATTTTGCTTATATATTCAATCAAAATAGAAAATTAACTTTTAAAACTAATCAATTTGTTATTTATGACTGCTAACTTTATTTATGTGTAATTTTCCCTTTATAATATTGTAAACTTTTTCTTTTACCTTATTTATTTTCTATACTATACTTTATTTTCACAAAATCCCTACTATTTTAATTTTATGGTCAAAAGAGTTAAAAGACTTTATTTATCAACAAGTACAATGTAAACATAAATATTCAAATAAATTCTAAATTAGTTCTTAAATTCACATTAGGGAAAAAGATCAAACTAAACTCAAAGCAAAAAATATAGATAAGATTTTTTTTATTATTATTTTAAATATTACCATTCCCATCACCATCCAAATTAATTTTTAAAAATCACCTGAGGAAAAAAAAAAAAAAAAAAACCAAACAGTAAACTCAATGCATAAAATAAAAAATAAAAAATAAAAATAAAAGAAACAAATTACTATTCACATCACTATTATTACCATCAAAGAAGTTTAATGGTTTATGAAGTTTTAATAGTTATTTTTTTATTTTTATTTTTATTTTTTTTTATGGTTCCAAGATTAATTACATTGATCGTTAACTCTGTTAAGATAAATATCAAACCCTAATGAGAGAAGGATACAAAATAAACAAAAGGTTTAGAAAGGCAGAAAGCAAAACAAAAAGAGGGATTAACAAAAATATACTAAAAACGTTGATTGGGAAAGAGGAGGATACGGCGAAGATAGAAAGATCTTACCATAACTGAAAAGGGTAGTTGTGGTATCTGAAAAAAATTATTATTAATTTTAAAAATAAGGAATAGAGGTATCATTTCTTTTAAGATTGGAGTGCACTAAAAATTTCTATTTCCATTCATGGTAGGAAACAACAATTTTTTTTTTTTTTAAGGCAAGAAGTGTTAGAAGTTAGATTAGTAGATGGATAGAGTCGATCCAAAATTTACGTGAGACACTAATCCACTGACCTATCGAGACATCTAGAAAATAAAAATATAGGTCTATTGGCAACTTAGACAGCCTATTGGCAACTTAGACTACTCTAAAGTTGTGTTTTGAACACTGTCCCAAGAGAGGCTCATAAATTTGCTGCTGCTAGCAGTACTTATACCTTCTCTGGCTAGTTGTATTACATTGGGTAGCTGCAAATTTTTAAAAGCAATTATATAATATATCCTCTACTATTTTAATATGTGGAGAGGAAGTTTGGATTATAGAACTCTCTTGAAAGAAGTTTAATACAACAAGCAGATTTAGTTGATCATAAAGTTTCTCAATCAGTTTATTTGAACGGTGGATGTCAACTTTGATTCATTAATTAAATTCTTTTTCTTCTTCTTCTTCTACTAAAAAAAAAAACACCTAATCCATGTATACTTGTTGGGGTTAACCTCCACATGGTTTACATTTGTCTTGCAATCATTACTATTTTTAGGGCTGCAATGGTGCAATCCTTCTAATTGTTTGGGATTGCATTGAGTCATTCAACAGCAGCACTTTCAAATAAGTGCAGGTATGCTGGCAATATAATCCCTAAGAAGCATGTCAAATCCAAATATTTGAAATCTTGAATACTATTTTACATGTCAAAGGGAGTCTAGTGATATCTCTTATACCTTAAAATGTGGCCAGCGAAGGTTCAAGTCTCCTTAGGACAAATGGCTTTGTGAGTTTATTGCTGATGAGTAAAAAATAAAAATAAAAAGAAAAAAAAGACTGTTTACGCCCCACTTTCTAGCCTTTACTATCCAATACAAAAGCGACATGTGGCGAATTCGGGCAGAACTTGCCATAACAAGTCTTAACGTGCACATCCATTGGAAGTGTAACAAGTGGCTGCCCAAAATGAGTAAATAACCAACAGTAAAGCCCAGAAAGAAAATAAAATCTTGAAACTATGGAGCAATGGCTCCTTAAAATCATGTAAAGCAATTTCAACAAAAAAAAAATAATTAAAAAAAAAAAATAGATGCAGAAAATGAAGGAGCCAATTTAGAGAGTTTTCTCAACAAGTTATGATGCAGTGCCAACATGGCAGCCTTATCATTGTTTTTCTTAGTTGGCACTCACATACACGTCTTCATTGAGGTTTGAACCCTTGATCTCTCTTTGGGAACTAGGAGTCCGATACTACTAGGCCACTGGCTCATTGGTTATGGCAGCCTTATCAATTTCCATGTGGATACTTAAGTGGCTAATTGGAAGATCAAGAGAAGACTTAAAAAATTACTAGCTTTCCCCAAACCACTTCTATTTATTTTGGGTCTTGTAAGTTTTGTTTTATTCAAAAATTTCAACCTTAGTCTTGTGTGAAAGTTGGGAAAATGGAAAAAAGGGAAAAAAAATTGGACTTTGATTCAAAAAGGAAAATTTGACTGTTTTTTAAGGAAATTAACAAAATTTAAGACATAATTTTGGTGGGGGGGGGGGGGGTGGATTATATGAATTTTTTTCATATATACGTGTAAAAATACATAAATTTAGTATATGTATTATAGTTAGTAGGCCAAGGTAAGGGGCACGTGCCCCCCGGGCATACACCGGCTCCATCCCTGTATGTGAAGGCAAAAATCAGATTTTGATAATGAAATTATAGAGCTTTGCTCTTCGTTTATCCAACTCATTTCTTGGTTGTGACTTCTTATTCGATATTCTTCCTTTCCCTCTTTATCCATCCGCATCATTTGGCATCAAAGCTTGTATGCTCTCGGGCCGACTTCCATTGTTCTTGTTTCATAGTGGCTAGGAGAGGTAGAGGAAGAAATGGTAACCGTATGATGGGAGATTTGAGAGATGAAAGAGATGAAGAACTCCAAGCACTTCGAAGACAATTTGAGCAACTTCCCTTGTGGCTTGAACGCCAAGAAGCTCATCTTGAGCGTGGTAGATGAAATCATGGGTCTTCTAGTGACAAGTCTTATGAAAACTCTTTTGCGAATCTTGTGGAGCCATGGTTGGGAAGGTTCTATCATGATTCCAACTATGTGGAAATTGATTTACCAGAGTACTATGGTCATCTTCAGCCCGATGAGTTTCGTGATTGGCTTAGTGCCATTGAGAAATTCTTTGGTTTCAAAGAAACACCCGAGAATCAAAAGGTAAAGCTTAAGGCAACAAGGTTTTGAGGTTATGCTTTGGCATGCATGGTGGAACAAAGTCGAAGAGAGGAGGAATCGCAAGGGAAAGCCTAAAATTACTTCTTGGAAGAAAATGAAATCTAGGCTTAAAGAAAAATTTCCACCTTTGGATTTTGCACAAATTTATTATTATTTTCACTTTAACAACCTTCGCTAAAATTCAAAAAGTGTGCTAGATTACGCCGAAGAGTTTTACAAACTCATGGCCTGAAATGTTATTCAAGAAACCGAAGAACAACTTGTTTCAAGATTTATTGGCGGATTAAAAATCCGAGTTCATGATGAAGTAGAAATCCATCCAGTATGGAGGATTAATGATGCTTACCAATTAGCTTTGAAAGTTGAGGCTAAACTTGCTCATAGTGGTGTTACAAAGTTTGTGGATGTTCATAGCGTTTATCCTCTTTCAAAATTTAAGAAGTATTTTTGAAAAGATTGATTTATTTTGTTTTGACTTCTTAAATTAGACAAGTATTTTGTAACATCCCAAAATAGAAATATGGACAACTAAAATGAAATGGAAGGAGTACTAAATAGGGGAATTTATTTAAGGTCCAAAACAATTATGCTATATTTGGTGACACTAAATAAGCACATTGAATTTGGAATTGAAAAAAATTTAATACAAAATTTAAATTAAACTTACTCCAATCCAAATCAAAAGAGTTACATTACAAGCACCCATGTCTCTCACCAACATTTTTACATAAATTACACTAACCTCTCTGGAGGTTTGGGCAAATCTCACACAAGTGGAGCGTTTAAAATTTATTACTTTGACATTCCTTGAGGTTTGGGTGTATGCTCAATAACCTCCCCTCTCCATCAATACTTGTAAAAAAAAAAAAAAAAAATCATAAAATGACCAAGTTGCCCTTACACATATTTTTATTTATTTACAAGATTTTTTTTTTTTTTTTTTTTTTTTTTTTTTTTTTTTTTTTTTTTTAAGAGAGAGTAACTGTGGTGGGGAGGAGAAAAAAAAGTAATAAGAGAGATTAGATAGAATAATTGATTTTTTAAAAATTTAGAATATATTTTGTATTATAAAAATAAATTACATATATAAGGGTATAATTGACTTTTTAAAGTTTTAAGGGAGGTCAAAGTAATAAACCTTAGACGCTCCACCTATATGAAATTTGCCCAATCATCAAGAAAGGTAAGTAAAATTTATCTATAAAAAAAAAAACATAAAGTATTAACAATAAAGTATTAAGATTTCATCTTAATCAATAATATACTATTTCTTCGTCAAATACATAAAGTATTAACAATTAATCATTGATCAACTATTTATTAGTAGCAAATTGCAAGTAATATGCATAATCTCACAAAGGAGACATACTTATCATCATTAGTTGTCAATACAAATTTTTTTAGGAAATTCACAAACAACCCTCTAGCATATAGCCACAATTATGAAGTTTACAGTCCCCTTCAATATCCAAATGGAAATGAATTCCACCTCACACTCCTTCAAGAAATCTCAAATCACCTACAAATAAACCTTAAGCATTTATGGCATTCAAAGCTTGTTCACAAATTGGTTGCATTAAGTTGTCTAATTTTACAAAAGGAAAACAGAATTGCAAAAAATATAATCTACACTTTTGTGTTGGAAGCTGCATGTGCTTTTATCAAAAGCTTAAGGCTCCATTTGGTTAGATGGAAATAGTAAGAAAAGAAATGAAATGAAAAATGAAAAAAAAAGTGAAGTGAATGAAAAGAAAATTGATTTTTTAGTATGTATTTGGTTAAGATGAAAATTTATCCAAGAAAATTATAGAAAAATATCATGTTATAATTTAGATACCTAAATCGTCCTTATTTTATAAAAATGATAAAATAAAAAAAAATTAATTAGTAGTATGTAAATAAATAAAAAAATGATGGAGTTTTCAATTTATTTAAACTTTGTAAACTACTATTTATTTCTTTCACATATGTTGGAAAGCAACTAAAAATGGAAGTCAAGTTAATTAAAACCATATCAATGATAAAGTTGTTGTTGGACAGCAATTTTTTGAAACCCAGTAAAAAAAATAAAATAAAGTTATTTTGTAAAATAATATTGTTGGATAAAAAAGGTATACAAAATAAAAAGATGTTGCTTTCAAGTGAAAATAAAATTTCCTCATGTTTTATGGAGGAAACGTTTTGGGAAAAATAAAGGGTTACGAGAATCTTAATTTTTTAGAACTTTTCCTTTTCTATCTAACCAAATTCTTAAAAAGTTAAAAAAATTTCTATTTCCTTTCTTTCCTTGTTGATTCTATTTAACCAAACGAAGCCTAATGGATAAAAAGCAAGGACCCAATGCATGTCCTCTCAGGTTTCCAAATTCCTTTTCCCATCGGTACAGTACATTCCACTTGGAAGCATCCTAGTTGCTCATGGAATTGCCTGCAACAACTGCCCCATCATAATACTATGTAAATAGAGCACCTCTTTGTAAATTTAAAACCTCGTTCAACACAAAACTCAAACAACATTTAATTTAATTCAATTTCTTTTATCTTTTACATTTAAGCAATGTCCTTTCAATATATTTAATTTAATCCTACATTTTCCATACATCATTTCCAGGACTTTTTTTTTCAAAGTCTAGCACTTTCAATTCCTTTCCTTTTAGCCATAAGAAAAGTCCTTCATCAAAGGTAAAAATAAACTTTAGAGTTGGTCATTCTAGGCCTCTTCTCAGGATCTTACAATTTTCCTTCTCAAATATTATTTGGTTACTTTAACCTGGAACTTCTAAGTTCCCGGAACCCCCAATCAGTTCCATTGGAACCAAGACGGGAGCCAGGATTTTTTTAGGGGGCACAATGTTAAAAAAAAAATTATTTAAAGGAGTTGAAGGGAAGAAAAATAAGAAGAAAAAAAAAAGTAAGAAAAATGACAAATAGAAAAGGAAACAATTAATATTTAATTTACAAGGAAAATTTAACATTTTTTTAAGGAATTTAAAGAGTAAATTAGGCAAAAACTAGAAAAATAAGAAATGATTTTAAAAACTAATAATTTCAGGGGGACATTATATAAAGAATTCTATATATACACACATAAAATTAAAAAAAAATTCTATATGTATAGTGGGTGGGCCATGCCAGAGGGGGCAAGTGCCCCTGAGCATACACTAGCTCTGCCCCTAATTGGAACGGAGAATTTTCACAGCCCAAACAAAGACAGTTTTATACACCATTATGCTGGGGGTTCAGTTGCATGAAATTAGTGTCTTGAAATTGAAATCCGACATAATTTAGTTCAAACTTTAAACTATTTCTCTTTTTTTAATAAAGTTCTATATTATTCTTACGTCGAACAATATACATACATATATATATATATATATATATGAATATTTCTTAATTAATAATACCATGTTTTCTGATTATCGTGAAGATTACCTTCTTAAAACATATCGAAATAATGGCCAACTCCTTTTCTCGTCATGAAATACATTTTTCAAACTAGCCGCCATTTGGACCTGCTAGTTACTAACAAATTTATGCCAAGAGAATGATCTTTACTGCAACAAACAAAAAAATGATTTTGAAGTAGTCAAATATTGAAACCTTGATTACACCGTAATTATTTCAAAAAAAATATTGTTTTAACTTTACTGCATTGACTTTGTAAAATCTTAACCATCATCATGTCTGTGTAGACCTACATACTACTAGTAAAATTGGTAATTCATTCGCTATCAATATAATTTTAAAACATGTTCCTTATGCATCATCACTAGGGGTTTGAGTCACATAGCTAGCACTCTGAAATCTATATCTATATCTATATCTATACTATTATTAAATATACAAAGAGTTTCAGTATTTCAGTATTTATATTAAAAAATAGAAATAAAAAGAACAGTTATTTTTTATGGATAATAATCACAATATAACCAGCCCGGCCAAATTATGATTATGTCATTGTCAGGAGATGACACATGTCATTATCCTATTAATCCAAAAAGCCTATAATTAAAGGTATGAAGGAAGGAGGAAGGGGTATAGAAATTGAGAATTTTAGAAATCCAGAATTTCAGAGTAAAATACAGAAGCTGTGCCAAAGAGTTTCAGTATTTTGTATACATTAAATGTAGCAATATATATAATAAAACAATACATAATAAAAACATAAGATTAATAATAATAAGAAGAGAAAGACAACTGGCTCTATAAAACTCTAAAATCTAACTAATAAAATTTAAATTAACATATTTATCTATTTATTATTATGAATTTTTTACTAAAAGAAAATCTAATTAGACAAGAATTATTAATGTATAAAATATTTATTAATCAATATATAAAATAAAATAATTTTTCTAAAACTCTACCACAAATTAGCTTTTATTATGAGTTTCTTAATAAAATTAAATATAATTAGACAGTGATATATTTATAAAATATAAAATAATTTGTATAAAACTCTATCACAAATTATCTATTTTATTTTCAATAAAATTTTATCACAATAGACAAAGATATATTTAAACAGTTTCTATAAAACTCTAACTCAAATTACATATTTATCTATTTATTATGAGTTTTTTAATAAAATAAAATCTAATTAGACAAGAATTATTAATATAAACTATTATTTATTAATTGATATAAAAAGAGGTTTTAAAAGAGTTTATATAAAACTCTAACACAAATTACATGTTTATCTATTTATTATAAGTTTTTTTTTAATAAAAGGAATTCTATTTATCTGTTTATTATGAGTTTTTTTTTAATAAAAAATAGTTTTATATATAAAAAATAAAACTCTATAGAACTCTAAATTCTAACTAATAAAATTTAAATTAACCTATTTATCTATTTATTATAATGAATTTTTTTTAAAAGAAAATCTAATTAGACAAAAAATATTAATATAAAAAATATTTATTAATTGATATATAAAATAAAATAATTATTCTAAAACTGTGCCACAAATTAGTTTTTATTATGAGTTCCTTAGTAAAATTAAATCTAATTAGACAAGGATATATTTATAAAAAATAAAATAATTTCTATAAAACTCTATCACAAATTACCTATTTTATTTTCAATAAAACTCTATCACGTTAGACAAATATATATTTAAAGAGTTTCTATAAAACTCTAACACAAATTGCCTATTTATCAATTTATTATGAGTTTTTTAATAAAAGGAAATCTATTAATCTATTTATTATGAATTTTTTAATAAATTTTTTTTATTAATTGATACGGATATAATTCGATGTTTTATCTAATAATTTGTTGAAAAATTCAAAAAAAAAAAGTAAAAGAAAAATTACAAATATAGATACATTAGGATATGATATGTTATTTTTGTTAAAAACTCGACACTAAATATGATTGTATATGTATCATTTCTCATTTTATAAATGAAAAGGGATTAGGAAGATGATGAAATAAATTTTGTCATATTAATAGTTTTTATAAAAATAGTTTCTATAAAATTCTAAAAATTACCTAATAAAATCAGTCACAATAAAATATTTATTAATTGGTATAAAAAGAATAGTTATTTTTTATGGATAATTATTACAATATAACCGGGAAGGCCTAGTTATGATTATGTCATTATCAGGAGATGATACATGTCATCATCCTATTAATCCAAGAAATCTATAAATAGAGGCATGGAGGAAGGAGGAAAGAGTACAAAAATTAAGAAATTCTAGAAACCTAGAATTCCAGAGTAAAATATAGAAACCTTATTAATTGATATAAAAAGAATTTTTATTTATACAATTATTAAATGTGTAAAGAGTTTCAGTATTTTAATTGATATGAAAAGAGTTTTTTTTTTTAAAAAAAAAAAAATCTAAAATCTAACTAATAAAATTTAAATAAACTTATTTATCTATTTATTTTACGAATTTTTTAATAAAAGAAAATCTAATTAAACAAGAATTATTAATATAAAAATATTTATTAATTGATATATAAAATAAAATAATTTTTCTAAAACTCTACCACAAATTAATTTTATTATGAGTTTCTTAATAAAATTAAATCTAATTAGAGAAGGATATATTTAAAGAAAATAAAATAATTTCTGTAAAACTCTATCACAAATTACCTATTTTATTTTCAATAAAACTCTATCACACTAGACAAAGATATATTTAGAGAGTTTTTATAAAATTGTAACACAAATTAACTATTTATCTATTTATTATGAGTATTTTAATAAAAGGAAATCTAATTAGACAAGTATTATTAATATAAAAAATTATTTATTAATTAATATAAAAAGAGGTTTTAAAAGAGTTTCCATAAAACTCTAACACAAATCACCTATTTATCTATTTATTATAAGTTTTTTAATAAAAAATATTTATTAATTGATACAGATATAATTTGATGTTTTATTTAATAAATTGTTGAAAAATTCGAAAAAAAAAATTACAAATATAGATAGGATATGATATGTTATTTTTGTTAAGAATTTGGCACTAAATATGAATGTATATCATTTCTCATTTTATCAATGAAAAGTGATTAGGAAGATGATGAAATAAATTTTGTCATATTAAAAGTTTTTATAAAAATAGTTTCTATAAAATTTTAAAAATTACTTGATAAAATCAATCACAATAAAATATTTATTAATAACATAAAAAGAATAAATATTTTTTATGGATAATTATCACAATATAATCGGCCGGTCAGTTATGATTATGTCATTATCAGGACACATGTCATCATTCTATTAATTCAAGAAGCCTATAAATAAAAGCATTGAAGAAGGAGGAAGGTGTACAAAAATTGAGAATTTTAGAAATTCAGAATTTCAGAATAAAATACAAAAGCTCTGCCAAAGAGTTTCAATATTTATTTATTTATTAAAAAAATATTTACTAATTGATATAAAAAGAGTTTTTATATATACAATTATTAAACATGCAAAGAGTTTCAGTATTTATTTATTTATATAAAAATATATATATATATTAATTGATATGAAAAGAGTTTTTATTAAAAAAAAAAAAAAACTCTATAAAACTCAAAAATCTAACTAATAAAATTTAAATTAACCTATTCATCTATATATTATTATGAATTATTTAATAAAAAAATCTAATTAGATAAGAATTATTAAAATAAAAATATTTATTAATTGATATAGAAAATAAAATAATTTTCCTAAAACTCTACCACAAATTAGCTGTTATTATGAGTTTCTTAATAAAATTAAATCTAATTAGACAAGGATATATTTATGAAAATAAAATAATTTCTATAAAACTCTATCACAAATTACTTATTTTATTTGAAGAAAACACTATCACACTAGACAAATATATATTTAAAGAGCTTCTATAAAACTATAACACAAATTACTTATTTATCTATTTATTATGAGTTTTTTAATAAAATAAAATGCAAGTATTATTAATATAAAAAATTATTTATTAATTGAAATAAAAAAAGGTTTTAAAAGAGTTTCTATAAAACTCTAGCATAAATTACCTATTTTTTGATTTATTATGAGTTTTTTAATATAAGGAAATTTAATTAGACAAGAATTATTAATATAAAAAATATTTATTAATTGACATAAAAAGAGATCTTAAAAGAGTTTCTATTAATCTGTAGGACAAATTATTTATTTATTATTTATTTATATAAGAAAATATTTATTAATTGATATAAAAAGAGTTTTTATCAATAAAATATTTATTAATTGATATAAAAAGACTTTTTATATATATTATTATTAAATGTGCAAAGAATTTCAGTTTTTAACTTTTTATATAAAAAAATATTTATTAATTGATATGAAAAGAGTTTTTATAAGTAAACAAATCTATAATACTCTAAAATCTACTTAATAAAATTCAAATTAACTTATTTATCTATTTATTATTATGAAATTTTTAATAAATAAAAAATCTAATTAGACAAGAATTATTAATGTAAAAAATATTTATTAAATGATATATAAAATAAAATAATTTTTCTAAAACTCTACCACAAATTAGCTTTTATTATGAGTTTTTGAATAAAATTAAATCTAATTAGACAATGATATATTTAAAGAAAATAAAATAATTTCTAAAACACTCTATCACTAATTACTTATTTTATTTTTAGTAAAAGTATATCACATCAGACAAAGATATATTTAAATAGTTTCTATAAAACTTTAACACAAATTACCTATTTATCTAATTGTTATGACTTTTTTAATAAAAGAAAATATAACTAAAGAAGAATTATTAATATAAAAAATATTTAATAATTGATATAAAAATAAAATAATTTTTCTAAAGCTCTATCACAAATTACCTTTTATTATGAGTTTTTTTAATAAAAGAAAATCTAATTAGACAAGGGGATATATATTTAAAACAAATAAATAATTTATATAAAATTTTATCACAAATTACCTATTTTATTTTCAATAAAACTCTATCATATCAGACAAGGAAATATTTAAAGAGTTTCTATTAAACTCTAACACAAATTACTTAAACTCTACCACAAATTAACAATCTTATTTTCTTTAAAATTCTATCACATATCACCTGTATTTATCTATTTATTATGAGTTTTTTTTATTAAAAGGAAATCTAATTAGAAAATGATATATTTAAAAAAATAAAATAATTTCCATAAAACACTATCACAAATTACCTATTTTATTTTCAATAATACTCTATCACGCTATAAATATTTCTGTATTAATATATAAACTTAAAAGAATTTATTACTTTACAAAACTCAAACTCTACCAGCAATTTCAAAATATTTCAGTATTTATTTATTAATATAAAAAAATATTTATTAATTAATATAAAAAGAGTTACAAAAAATTGCAATTTTTTGTAATGTTTATTGTTACAAGCTTCAAATCAACAATTTGAAAAAAATATATATATATATATGAAAACAAAAATTCTATAAGTTAGAAAAATATTCACCATGTGCGTGCCTTTTCCTAGTCGCTTTAAAATCCCAACACCACCACCAACCAATCTCAACTATCCAGAAAAAATTAGAAGTAAAAATTTATATTAGGCTATGCTAAATAATAATAAAATTTTCAGAATCAACAAAAATTGTCTCAGTTCTCACCAAGTTGAAAAGGGGAATGGCTCTCTAGCAATAAGTCGCAAATTCTGCCCTACAATCTCTATTTTAGAGCACTCCGTCAAATATTACATTACATCTCTTAATAAATTTCTCTATTATTAGTAAGTTGAATAATTTCTATTTTTTCTTTTTAATATCTCTTAATTAATGTCATTTTTCTGTTTATTCTTTGGATGTATGAAAATGACTGCCAACTCCATTCCGAAGGATGAAACACATTTTTAAATTTGGCTTTCACCATTTGTAATGGGTGGTTACTGGTAGATTTTTGCCAAGAGAATGATCTGCAACAAAGAATGGAAACATTACTATCTTCTCCTCCGACAAACAAACAAACACATCTGGAAGGAGTCAAATATAGAGTGTGTTTCTTATCATCATAAGACAAGAAAATAGACAATTTCTTTCTTTTCCTCGCTAAATGAGAATGACCATACATGGGGAAGTATCAATGCCAAAATATCAAGATGTTCAAATTATTTTAAACCATTATAAAGACGAGAATAAAGGCATACTCTTAGTGTCCCTCAGAAATCACAGTTTCATTACTGCAAAAAATAAAAATAAACACCCTATGAAACATAAAGCAAACCCAAAACTTATTGTTTCTCTGCTAATTCCGGATATCGATCTCCATCATTCAAGCAAAGCTAGGTATAGAGCCTGGTGTGTGCTTGCCAATTGATGCCATGGATCTTGAATTGTTATCTCTATTTGGACATGGTAGGAAAAAAAAAAAAAAAAAAAAAAAAAAAGCTTCACATTGTAAAAATAGAAAAAGAGAGAGGGAAAAAGAAAACATCATACAAGAAATTTAAAATTAAACTAAAAAATGCCTTTATGTAGGAAGGGAATGAGATATAAACTTTGTCAAGATGTATGCATTTAGTTACATACTTACACTATAAACACATACAAACACACATAGCTATACACATATATAATTCAGTCATGTTTCTATTTACCATTGCATGCCTTCATTATCTTCACTAATCCCTCAAATTAACTACAATGCTTTAGCTACATATAGATAAGTTGACAGTCTGAGGTTGACACTCATTATTACAAATAATGGTAACTGTCTTTCCTTTTACTTGAGGTGTACTAATGGGCAAAACCAAACTATCCACGTATAAAACCACTTTTGAACTCCATTGTTTTTTTAACCCATTACTCCTGCACTTGTTTTCTTTAGGATTATAGATGACCAAACTATCAAGATTTATCATCATCACAACTTCACCTATCGTAGTAGCACAAAACAGCATTAAGTAATCTAAGTGTCTCGTTGTTTAAACCGAACGTGGGATGACAATAAACTTGGTCCAAGAATTGTTCTCACCATATTGCTTCATAGTCCACACCACAACATGTTTATTATCAATGGAATTACAAAATAAACTAAGGCATCCTCTCATAACCATCAAACTAAATATATCTCCTTCTTTTATACATTTTGGTGGTGGCATCTCCTTGAACCTCTCATCCACAATATCATAGTAAACAATCACATATGTTTTAGTGAGATCATACGCATATTCGAATATATGGGTGTTTGAATTGTATAAAGAGGAACGAGAATAAGGCGGTAGAGTATAGGGTGTTCTGACTGTATCCATTCTAAAATCTTAGGATGGATGAATAAAAGCTAGGTAATAACCATTGTCATCACCATCTGATGAACTCAAACTAGAAGAATCGGAAGAGAGGTATCACCTCACCTTGGCATTTCTTAGTAGTGTAAAAGCAATCCAGTGTAACACACCATTCACAGTGATCGTAGCACCGCGAAAACCCAAGTAAGGGAATTTCCTAGGCTTCGTCCAACATTGAGCTTTGAAACTAAAAATCACAAAAAAAAAAAAAAAAAATTCATCTGGTCGAAAAGAATTAGGTTTAGAAATAAATACCACCTAGTAATTGTTGATGCAAAAATTTGCACGGGCCGGAGTCGAAGATGTTTCCTGCAAGATAAGATAGAAGTGACAACCGACATTGTGCCGGTCGGGTGCACTCTGACGGTCAAGTTAGTACTTAACAGTTGAATCCGATAAATAATTAAATATGGGATTTATCGAATACCTTTTTAGGTTAATTGGCAACTTCTTTTATAGAAGCATTAACGATAGTAGTCTTCTATCATGAAACAAATTTACTTTCCTTATCTATTACAGATTTAAGATTCATTAGAGAGGGTAATAGTTGTTATTTTTATCTCCTTAAGTTTATCCACACCCTTTGAGTCTCCATGTCACTTGGAATTCTTATCTAGTCGAACATTCTATATCAGTAGCCCCCTATTCCTGAAATCTTTCTTGTCAAGCGTCAGGAATGCCAAGTCCTTCCAAGCTAAGTATGCTTGATGATTACTTTCTTGCCCTTTTTAATAAGGGAAGTAGATTTGCTCGAGCATTTTGAGCTCACCCTTTAATAAGGGAATAGTTAACCCCTCGTCTCTTTACCGAGGCCTAGGAAAGAAGATGAAGTTGACTTTTCGTTCCTTTATGGGGGAAAGAGGTGTAGTCTGAAGGAGGGTGACCCTTTTAATATGAGAGGTAGTCGTCTCGTCTCTCCAGTAAATGAAGGAAGCTTTAATTATCTCACCCTTCTGTATAGATGGAATAGTCGGATTCTTATCCCTTTAATGAGGGAAGAATGTGTTGTTGGCCTTGGTCCCTTTAATAAGAAAACATTTAATAAGGTATAGTCGGCCTCTTGTCCCTTTAATAAGAGAAATAGATTAATACGAGTTTCACTCAGCTCGTCTCTTTAATAAGATAAGTAGATTAATACGAGCTTCACTCAGCTCACCCTTTAACAAAGGAAGTAGATTACTATGAGCTTCACCTAGCTCACTTTTTAACAAGGGAAGTAGATTACTATGAGCTTCACCCAGCTCATCCTTTAATAAGGGAAGTAAAGTACTATGAGCTGCACCCAGCTCACCCTTTAACAAGGGAAGTAGATTACTATGATCTTCACCCAGCTCACCCTTTAACAAAAGAAATAGAGTACTATGAGTTACACCCAGCTCACCCTTTAACAAGGGATGATAATTACAAGCTTCACTCAGCTCAGGCCCTTATAGTACGGGGCACTTTGATTTTGACCCCTTTTAATATGGGGGACGTAGTAATCTTGAGAGGTTTTACTCAGCTTGTTGCTCACCCCCTTTGATAAGGGGGTTCGTAGTTACACGTTATCTTGAAAAACTTTATGACAGGAATAGAAATTTCAAGCTTCCCAAAAAAGATCTTAATAATCTCCAAAAATTATGATTTTAGGATAAATTTTGATTTTAGGATATGACAATAATTAAGTCAGGTATCCAACCCAATTATAGCAGTCACAACTAAATTGTTTTAACTCATAAGAAACCCCACGACTTAATTTATTTTGCTAGTTTCAATGTATATTGAGTTGAAACTTTTGAATATAGGCTCCATATAAATAGAAGAGTGACACTAAAAAGCACTTGTAATTATTAATCTTGTAGTGTCAATGGAAAGAATGATAGATATTTCACAACCAATTCAAAATTCAAATCTCTTTCTCATAAATAAAATATAGTTTCCAAATAGTTAGATGATTACAGCACATATGAACCAGAATTAGCTAAATTCACGTAAGGTGTTCAGTTTCCAACCTTCCATTTTTTAGTTTTACTACTTATTGCAAGACAGTAGATACAAAAACCCAAAAGTGCAAGTACCTTGAGTTAAAATTGGATATTCAGTCATGCTTTAGCACAAAAATCATACCTCAGCACTTCTCGCGAATAAGTCTTGCCCTCGAGAAAAATAGAAATAACTTGAAATATTCACTATCACAGGTTCAGGCATGTATTAGTGTCATCTAGAGCCAAGTCTGTAGTGGCACTGCACAAGTGTATATATAATGTTGGTGTCTATAAAATTCACTACTTTAGTAACACATATGTCCATTGAAGAATTAAAAGTTGCTTCTGTCTTGTCAATACGAAAACTAAAGTAGGATATCTAATTTCTATCGGTTCAGCTCCACTCCATGCGGAATAAAAAAAAAATGATGTTAAGCTTTTCGGCCAGTTCTTCAATGGAGTTTCAGTACGGTTTAAACAACTTTCGGTTCAGAGATTGCTGGAACTGATAGATTTATGAAACTTTGGTTGACCAAATAATTCCCAGTTGTTTGATAGAATGGAGAATACAAGACACAATATCAAACCTTGGATCTTGGATCACTACTGCCATTTTGTTCGTCATGTTTTACTCCAAAAATTAGTTTAATCAAAATGCACGGTTGACCATAACATATTAGAAGCCTTTGTATCAAAGATAGAATATCATGAACAATACGGAGAAATAAACATAACTTGCAATTTATTGAATGTTCTGACAATGGAACCACTTTGCAAGTACAATATACGTGACAACGACATATGAAAATAATGAGTTGTAAGATAATTTATTAGCTTCGGCCTTTGGATTATTAATCAATTCAATTGGCAAGTCATTAACTATTTTGTTGCATTAATCAGGAAATTATGGGATGTTGATTTATTAACCTTCTTCACAGAGAAAATAAGAAAAAACTAATTATGAAGTTTAATGGGAGTTTTGTACAAAAGAAAAAATAAATAATGGCTTTTTGGTCAAAGACTAAAGATTATAGATAGTTTTACTGTAATTTCAGGGAAGGTAGTGAATTGACACTAATCTGATTAGTGGATCAAGTCGTGACTGAATCAAGTTTTGGTTAGTCGATCACCATATATAAATAATACATGGATCAATGAAATAGAAAAAAAAAAAAAAAAAAATTTAGAGGATTCCCTGTTAATGATTGTTGAAAGAAATTAACTCGACTTCGGACAGATTTTTGGGAGGATGACTATCATCAAACATCGTGCTCCTACAGACAGCGCCAACTGTTGATGTAAAAATCTACACGGGTCGGAGTCGAAGATGTTTCCTACAAGATAAGATAGAAGTGACGATCGGCGTTGTGTTGGTCGAGTGCACTCCAACGGTTAAGTTGGTACTTGACAGTTGAATATCCAATAAAGGATTAAATATAGGATTTATCGCGTACCTTTTTAGGTTGATTGATGACTTCTTTTATAGAAGCATTAACGGTAGTAGTCTTCTATCATGAAACAAATTTACTTTTTTTGTCCATTACAGATTTAAGAGTCATTGAAGAGGGTAATAGTTTTTATTTCTATCTCCTTAAGTTTATCCATACCCTTTGAGTCTCCATGTCACTTAGAATTCTTATTTAGTCGAATATTCCATATCAGTAATCATCCATGGAAGAATCATAGCAAAATCCTTTTGGCTTATATTTGTCATATTTGTGAGGTGGACATGAGAACTTTTTATAATCTCTGATAGGTGGATTCCATACTACACATATTTTGTCATGGTCAAGACCTAACAGTACTAGACCATTATAAGTACACACCATTCCAGCCTTCCTATACTTCTTACAAGGAAAGCTTAGTTTTTCCACTGAAATATCAAAACTTTCATAGCCTATGGAGTAGAAAGGGTCGGACAACATCTCCGAGCGAAAGAGTCTTTGATGGTTTAACTTAATTGATTCATTGAGATGCAATTTCACGAATTGGGGTTCGAAGATTGCAGCACGCCATGATTTATAAACGCACTTGAATTGTAGTATAGACTTGACGGGTAGTTTTGAGAGTATGGTGCATATGATTTCACATGGAAGATTCGATGTGTCACCTTTAATTGCTGGCTTTCTGTTGTAAAGGAAAGATTCGGTAGTAATACTACCAAATATTATTAGCTGTAAATATAATATTTGGAGGATATTTGCTGTAAATAGAATATTTGGAGGATATATGCTGTAAATAGAATATTGGTCAAATGTTGTAAATTAAGAAATTATTAATTAGGCCAGCTAGTTACTATAATCAGTTTTCTGATTTTGTGCATGTATTCTCTCCTATAAAGAGAACCCATGTGTAAACTTATGAATTGTGTGCTAATACAGAGAAAAGGTTTATTCCATATTTCTTTCCTTTCAAGTTTATATGGTATCAGAACTACCCTAAGAAAGAAAAAAAAAAAAAAAAAAAAAAAAACCTTTAAATTGAGGGGGAGTGTTGAAAAGGAAAGATTCGGTAGTAATACTACCAAATATTATTACCTGTAAATATAATATTTGGAGGAAATTTGCTATAAATAGATTATTGGTCAAATGCTATAAATTAGAAAATTATTAATTAGGCCAACTAGTTATTGTAATCAGTTTGATTTTGTGCGTGTATTCTCTCCTATAAAGAGAACCCGTTTAAACTTGTGAATTGTGTGCTAATATAGAGAAAAGGTTTATTCCATATTTCTTTCCTTTCAAGTTTATACTTTTTTTTTTTTTTGGGTAAATGATAAGCTTATATATAAGATTGAAGAATATACATGGTGCCGCAATTAGGGGAATCAACAAACATGGAACAAACGACAAACAAGGAACAAACAACCAATCCAAAATACAGTTACACCAACTAGGAGATACAAAATGGACAAATAGACTTATAATCAACAGGATAATTCTCCTTCAAAGTAATAGTATGATTATTCCACAATCAACATGCTCAGTACCATAAGTCAGGGTGATAGTAGGAGTTGACGACCAAAGGAGGCCCACCCTTGTTGAAATAATAACTGTATTCTTGGATAGAGTGGATTTTCTTCAAATCAGAATTGGTTGTGAGTTTGGTTGTTGCTAGTCTAGCTCTAACACAACTTTTCACCTGAGCTATGATGCTAGTGGATGAGGCTAATATGTTGTTAATAGCTCTAGCATTCCTCTTCATCCAGATGAAATAAACAGCCGCAGTCCAAAGTAATTTGTGTACTAAAAAATATAAGTTTCAGTGGGCAGTACACCAATGCAGTAGTTATGTCTAATTGCCAGGCCTAATACAGAATCCTGCTACTTCCTGAACAAATTTCCAAATGTGAGAAGTGTAGGCACACTTAAAAAAGAGATAATCAATGGACTCCCAAACAGAATTACATAGATAGCAACTGTTAGTGTAGTGTTTGTGGAAGACAGGTTTAGCATCAAGAGTGTATAGTCTTCCCCTCACTATCATCCATAGTATGAGACTATGTTTAGGTATATGGTGCTTGAACCAAATTAGTTTGTGCTAATGGAAAATTGGGGAGGGTGGAGTGAAGTATGTGACATAAAAAACTCCTTTGTGGGACTAGGTAACCATTCAATAACATCTGGAGTTATGGTAGGGAGAGGCAGTTCATGTAATTGGGATAAGAAGTTTTTGGTTTGAAAAAACTAGTGTAGCTGTAAGGTGTTAGGGTTGACCCAATGATTGTTGGAAATTAAGCTATCAACTAGCATGCTATTATGAAGTTGAAGAATTTCCAATTCATTGAGTCCCAGTGATCGGTTGATCAACTATACATCAACCTTCGCAATAGCACGAATCATTGTAAAATAGGGTTATTGGTCGGGTAAGTCGAACCACTGGGACTGCGCTAGTCTATGGCAACCTAAGTGTCTAGAATTGTTCTTAGAATGATAAGGGATAATAAGGGTTTGTTTGATGGTCACTAAACTAGGAATTCAAAGTGCATAAAACAATAGTGTGCTAGGAAGTAAAGAGATAGAACAATAGAGAAAAGACTAGGGAATTGACTTCACCACAAGCCATATAAACATGCCTAATTGCAATTAACTTGGGGAACAAAGTATACATGCAACCATGATATGTAGAAATGCAAGATAACTACAATATCTTCAAGAAGTTCACACATTCAAGAATTAAGTATAATCCATCCAAGGTTGGCATAAGTCATCTATCTAAACTATGGTATAGAATGAAGTATCCTTCCTAAGCTATGAACTATCAAAGTCCTCAATTTGTGTGGTAAGTGCACATGAAGTCTAGAACTAACCCATAATCCATCAAAGGTTTCCCTAAGCCATGGAATATCAAATTTCTTAAACAACATGCCATTAAAACCATTGTATAATCTCATCTTCATTCTCACTATAAAGATGTAAGTAGCATAATCATGAAGAAACAATTTCTAAGACAAGATAAGAGTCTCTACAAGATTAAATATGGAATGAAACACAAATACATCAAAGTGTATCTCTAGATTAGACAACTTGTTACATAAATGCAAAGTTCCCCAAATATAAACACAATTAATACATATTTACTTGACAAGGGTTACATCAACTCCCTAAGAAGAGGTTTAGTTACCCATGGTAGCTCTAGATGAAGGAGGAAGCAAGGCATCCAACTCCATTTTCGTGCTCCCTTGTGTTGGCTTGAAGAACTCCTCTTTCTTGCTCTCTTCTCTCTCATCTCTCTTCCCAAAATGAAGCTTAATGATATATGTGGCCTTGCTTCCCTTCTCTTGTATAGATAAGGCTCTAAAAACCCCCACCAACCAACATCTCCAACCAACCATTAAAGAGGGAAATTAGAATTGAGGAACCCAAGATGCAAGTGGCTGAAAATGGGCCATTCCCGAGTGCAATTCTGCCCTAATTTCGAGCACTCGAAATAAGGGCTCGAGCACTCGAAATTGGAGCAGAATGCTCCATTCTTGCCTTGCTCCGCCCGGACCTACTTTGATGAAATGGCCATAACTTTGCGCTCCGAACTCCGAATGACAAACCGTTTGAAGATTTGGAGAGCTAATTCAGAGATTTAAATACTTCATGTTTTGGTAGAGATCCAATTCTCAAGGATGGTTGGTCGAAAATGAAGATCAAGGCAGAATTGCATTGCTGCCAGGCAGTTCTGCGCACCTCTGGTAACAAGGCCATAACTCTCTGCTCCGAGCTCCGAATGACAAACCGTTTGAAGATTTAGAAAGCTGATTCAGAGTTCTAAATCTTTCATGTTATAAGGGAAGTCCATTTCCCAAGTTTTCAAGGTCAAAATGGCAAGCAAAGTTCAGGATCCACTGCTGCCAGAAATTCAGCTTTTGAGCACATTGTTGATCAAAAATCCACAAGGGCTTATTTTTGCTCCCTTTTTGCAATTAAACCTGAAAATGCATAAAAAAACACAAATGAAGATAATCTACTTAATTAAACAAACAACGGACTTAACTAATGCAATTTAGGGCGCTTGAATATACAGTATTCGACGCTTATCACCCAACTGCAGTGTAATTGGACCATTAAGTAGCCAGTAATCCAACCATAGTCTTGTATCTTTCCCTTCCCCTACCTTGAGTCTTATAAGTCCCCTTTCCATTGACCTTAACCCCAATAGCTTTCTCCAGAAACCTGAGCTCAAACTTGTTGGTTTAACTGACCAGAAGCTTTTTGATTTTAAGAGATAAACTTTGGACCATTCCACCCATAGGCTCTCTTTCTGTTTGTAAATTTTTCAAATGTGCTTCAAGTTAGATATTCTATTAGCCAACTCCAAATCTTGAAAACTAAGTCCTCCATTAGCCTTGGGCCTGCAAACAGCATGCCAAGCAACCCTAGTCCAGAAGAAACTCCTAAGCAATTGGTTGATCTGATTTAGTACATTTTTAGGAAGGATGAATGATTGTGACCAGTATGCTTGGATGGAAGAAAGAATTGCCGTGACCAACACTGCCCTACCTGCATATGACAAGAACCTAACTGTCCAACAGCCCACTCTAGCAGTAATTTTTTCAATGAGAGTCTGACAATCTCTAGCATTGATTGAAGATAAGGATAATGGGAGGCCTAAGTACATTACAGGTAGTGTCCCTTGTTCAAACTGGAGTAGTGATAAGATTGCAGACTTCGAGCAATTGTCCACACCTGAGAAGAACGTACACTTTGGATTTTGATCTATTGAGTTGCATACTAGATAAGCTGCAGAATTGGTTAAGTGCTTCCAATAGCACCTGAACTGAGGCCAAGTTACATTAAGAAAACATCAAAATATCATCTGCAAAGGTTAATTGAATGATTGAATGTTTCTTACATCTCCTGTGGTAGGTGAATCCAACATTGATCTCAATTTGTCTATTAACACACAGTGATAACACCTCCATTGCTAAGATAAACAACATAGGTGACAATGGATCTCCTTGTTTTATACCCCTTCTATCTTTGAAGTAGCTAGCCAAATAGTTCCCCATTGAGTGAAATTGAAAAGGATGGGGTAGTAATACATTGAGTAATCCAGTTAATGAAAGAGGAGGAAACCCAAAAAGAAATAGTGTATCCAATATAAATTGCCAGTGAATGGAGTCAAAAGCTTTCCTAAGATCAATCTAAAGGGTATAGTTGGAAGAGTGATTTCTTCTATGATAACCATTCAACAGCTCATGAGCAACGATGATATTATCAGAGATTTGTCTTCATTTGATGAATGCAGTTTGGGTAGGGCTGATTAGGAAGGGAAGTATAGGGCTTAATTTGATGAAGATTAGTTTGGAAATGGTTTTATATATTATATTACAGAAAGAAATAGGTCTGAAATCATTGGCTGAGGTTGGGTTTACTTTTTTGGGAACCAAGGTAATGTAAGTGCTATTAATTTCAGTTAGCATTCTTCCTGAAAGGAAGAAGTCTCTAACAGCTGCCACAACATCTTGTCCTATTATTGGAAAGATTACTAAAAGAAGTATGAGTTATATCCATCTGGTCCTAGGCTCTTATAGACGTGGAATGAGAAAATGCAGTTTTGGATTTATGTGTCTGTGGGTATTGCTGTGAGTGAGGGAAGAAGGTGGGATAGAAATAGTTCTTGTGAACACTGATGAGATAGAGTCAAACCTATGTAGCTGCTACTACTTTGGCCAAGGATAGACTGGAAGTGATTGAGCAGCTCAGTTTTGAGATCTTGACCTTGAAGTTGGATACCATTGGGATTAGTGATTGAAAGGATCTTCCTCTTGTTAACCTTAGAATTGAAGCTCTTCATGAAGAAAGAGGTGTTCTGATCTCCTTCCCTAAGCCAGTGAACCTGTGATTTCTACTTGAAAAACATTTTTTCAGCCAAAACAAGCTCTGATAGCTGCTGTGCTAGCTCTTTTTCTCTGAGTTTGAGTGAGTCATGTGATGGGTTTGAGTCAAGGTCCCTCTGGCAATAGTGTAAATCATCTCTACAGGCTACAACCCTCTATGAAATGGCACTAAATTCTCGCTTGTTAAGCTGCTTGAGTGGATGTTTGAGAGCTCTTATTTTCTACACCAGCCTAAACATCCTTGATCCATGGACCTCCATTTGCCAAACTTGTGAAACAATGGTCAAGAAATTGGGATTGATAGCCCAAAAGTTAAAAAATCTGAAGGGAATGTTCCTTCTAGGAGTTAGTGTTCCAAAAGTAACAATCATAGGTGAGTGTTCTTGTAATACCCCTAATTTTAAAAAGGATAGTCTCGGCATTTTTAATATTTATTGTATTGCATATTTATTTATTTTATTGTCTTTATCGCATTTTTTTAATTTCTTTTATTGTTTTTCATTTGTTTAATTGGTTATTTGAAATTAAATTGGTTTTATGTGCATTATTTGGTTTATTTAAATTCTTAAATTGTTGTGTCTATTTTCGTAAATTATTAATTGTATTATTTGTAATTCACTGTTTTAAACTTAGGTAATTAACTTACTATAATTGTTAAAATTAAGTTACGTGATTTTTTAATTTAATCATAGGTTTTGTTTATGGGCCGACTAGGATTAAGATTAGGGCCCTGCCTCTAAAATTACAAGGATTAGGGTTTTAGAGCTAAACCTATAAATACGACCATTATGCTTTAGCCTAGGGTTTACAACTATAAATCAGATTATATAAACGTGAAGTAAGTTCTTAGCACAGAGGGTTGTGAACGGAGGCCTTGTAAAAATTGTCAAGGAGAAGAACAGTGAGTACCAAGGGAGGATTTTGGTGGATTTGACCAGAACCAGAGGAGGCTAGAAGGTAGTCTGTGGTTGCCGGAAGTTAGGACGACGGCGACAAGTTTTGAGTCTAAAACTACAGACAAGTTCTTCTCTTTCTCCTTCTATTTGGCTCGTGTTCTGTGCACCTAGATAGTCTCTAGGGATTAACAAATTAGTAAATGAAACTTATGTGTTTAATGTATGCTGGTTGATGATTTGTTTGCATTGAATTCAAATCTGTTTACAGTTCGTGTATTGTTGCTCCCAGTTCTGTTCGTTAAAGCATATTAAAATCTGTTTAAATTTTAGTTACGATTCTTGCTTCTATCTTCTGTAAACAAACCCTGGGGATGTTAATGGGATGATATAAGACTCCTAAGATCAGTTTGTGAAGAGAAACAGAGAGGTTGGAATAGAATTATAGTTTCAGTTTTGTTCCTAACGCGGGTTAGTTCGGTAGCAAATTTAATCTCTGTAATTGATTTTAATTGTTGTTATCAAGCCATTGGGATGCTACTGGGTATTAATATGATACCTAAGTTTGGCTTTAAAAACTAACAGAGTGTTAGGAATAAGCCGGAGAAGGAGCACAAGAGCTGAAACGACGCACAGGGGACTGAAGGCTCTCAAAGGAGGTGAGAGCCGGCTCCATAGAAGTGGGAGCCGGCTCCCACAACAAAGTAGAGCCGGCTTTAAGGAGTCCTAGAGCCGGCTCTAGGCTGGAAAAAGAGCCTGCTCCAAATTTTGGAGCAGGCTCCCTTTTTATTTTTGTTTTATTTTAAGTTTTTATTTTTTTTTATTTTTTACGTACTATGTTCACTGTTGGAGCATGGAGACTATTTGAATGAATTTGGAACTTTACAGAGGGATTAAGGAATGAATTTTGAGTGTTATTAAGACCCTAAATTGATTAAAGTTTAATTCTATATTGTCAGGACAAACAGTGTAAAAATTAAGGCACTTAACAAATGGAAGTTGAATTAATTGTTGAATTAAATTTCAGCAATTTGATGGAATATAATGTGTTTATAAAACTTGTTTTAGAATGCATTCAAGTGCATGATAAGGTCATTTAATTATTAATTTTGATCTATGCATGCTTAGGAGGCTAGTTGCTGAATTATTAAATCGTTTCCTGCAACTATATGGTTAATGCTTGGATTTAAATTGCCGAAATATTAAACAATCTTCTGAAATTGTTTTAGCAATTTATTGGATAATAATAGGATTATTTAACCTATTTATATGCATGATGGAGTCCCTGACATATTAAATTTGGTCTGTGCATGCTCTGGATGTTAGTTGCTGATTTGTTAAATCGTCTCCTGCAATTATATGGTTAAATGCTTGGATTTAAATTGCTGAAGTTTTAAATATTTTTCTGCAATTATTTGGATGGTGGTTTTTGGGTCTGTAAATTATTAAACTGTTATATATGTTGTAATTTACCTGGATATGGAGGATTGTATATACCGGTATGGGACGGTGACATACTAGGGACGGTTTAGCTCAAAACGCATAAACCTAACCTAATGGATTAATGGAATGGATTGAAAGATATCGAATCCTAATTGTGACTAAGTTAGATCAGCTGTAACCAAGTTGGATGACTTCCTGGATTAACGGATGGTAGTTAAGTCATATCAACTGAATAAGTTGAGTGACTAACTAGTTGGTTTATCGTATGTCAGTTTAATAAATAATTGAACTGCTTACCCTGGATTTGGACGGACTTTATATATATATTTATGGTACCACGAGTTGAGCTTGAGTCTCAGACTCGTTGGTTAGGGTGCATATATGCAGTGGATGCGTAGTTGGTTATAATAGGTTGAGGTGTACCCTGTTAGGTCTAGGTACTCATGCCTACCTTTGTGTGCGTATTCGCATGTTGCCTTCTATTCAGGTTGAGACCCCTATTATAGACTAGTGAATGTCCCTTAGTGTGGATATATTTATACATATGGACTAGATAGATATTGTGAGGTGTCTACGGTGTATCTGCGTATCGGGTCACTGTATGGATTGCAGTTAGATTAGAACTTGCTCGTGGGTTTGACCCACCCCTTCATTATTCTTTTCAGGTACAGGACGGTTCTAGCTTTAGAGCTTGATCGGGCTTGTCGAGGATAGTTTTACCCTCATCTGATTTCGTAGGACTTCTCTCGATATTTCTAGCATTATCTATTTTCAGTTTTCAGTTTCAGTTGAACTTTTGGTTAGGGGTCCATCAGTGGATTCCCAAGTTGTAACCTTGAAGTTTTGGAGGATTGGAGTTTCAATTTTCAGTTATACATGGAGGATTTTATAATTAATGTTTGTTTCAGTTTTTATTCTATCTTTATTGTTCTTTTTGTCATCTGTGTTCGTTTTAAAATACTTTAATTGTTTGATATTTCCTCGGGTTTGGGCCTGGGCCTGATCAACCCGTGTCTCGGATCCGAGGGGTATCACAGTTCTGAAATTCCCTGGGGTAGGAATTGGCATTCAGATTGTGGGAATGAGGTCATTCAAGCTTAATTGATGAGCACTTTATCCAGCTTCCTTGAGATGTTAGCACATCCAAAGTTCCCACTGGACCATATATGGAAGATACCATTAAATCTTAGGTCTTCGAGCCCCTTAGAGTTAAGGAAATCTTTGAATTCCAGCATACCAGGTGTCCATCTTAGAGTTCCACCAAAAGAATCATTAACATGAAAAAGTACATTGAATTCGCCAAAAAGTATCCAAGGTTCATTGGTGGTTGCATTCAGGTCAAGATTTCTCCATATAGTGCCCTTCGATCCATAGCGGTGTTAGCAACATAGATGAAAGAGGCTTTACACTTCAGCTTTAGGTCCTTAAGGAAGATAGTACAGGTTATTGCTTAACTGCACTCATTGGAAGATACAATCTCCAATTTATGTAAGTCCCACTGGATCTAAACCCTTCCCAAAATAGATGAGGAGTAATTGCATTTGATTTGCCACTGGGGAGTAATATTTTTATGCACCAATGCAACATTCCCACCGTTAACTTTGGTTTCTAAAATTCCTATGTCTCTAATAAGGAACCCAATCTCTTTTTGTTTGAGGGGAGAGTTGAGCCCTCTTATGTTTCAAGCACCCTAAATCATTGAGATGAGGTTTTCATGCTATACATACCTCTATACCTTTTGAGGGTGGTCAAACCTTAAGCAATTCTTGCCCTTTTGTCAATCTTGGAATGTTTTGAGTGAGTAGGCTTCCTTGGTTTCATTAATCTTTCAATTCCACTGCAAATAAGAATGCTGAATCATTATAACTTGATAAGGAGTCACCATCTGATGAGGAGGCAAGCTCCACTGAGTATTGGTTATCTTTATGCACATTCTCTTCTGTGAGTGCTTCAAATTGGTTAGAAGTTGCAACTGTGAAGTTGGAGACTGGCTTCTTTCTTGTGGTTTTAAGGTTAGAGGGAGTAAGATCAATTACAAAGTTAATGGCTTTTGTGTTTGCTGTTGTTGCACCTGAATGTAGACTGCTTGTGTGAGGTTTAGTAATGGGACGGGTGATTAAAGGTAATTAGATTGTCTTGTCAGAGGGGATGACTGTGTTCATCTTAGCTGGGACACTATGGTCAATTGAGCTAGAAGTGGGGATGACTTTGTTCATCTTAGCTTGGACATAATGGTCAATTGAGCTAGAAGTGGATGTAGCTCCAACATTCTTCTGAGGGCTAGACGGTGAGAATGGGTCGGGGATGGGCTTGCAAATAGACCTTCCATTACTCTTGATTACAATGTGCCAGTCATTTGATTCAGTGTGTACATTCTTTGGGTTGCCCTTATCTACCTACTTTGCACTACAATCATCATCATTGTGACCAAAAGATGAGCATGAGCTACACTTTTGGGGAATCCATGGATAATGGACTCTAATGGTTTCCATCTTGTTCCCCGGTCTCACTTAGAAAGAGGTTGGAAGTGGGGAAACAGGGGTAATTTCAACACATATTTTTGCAAAATTAAGCCTACTCCTATCTCTGGTGATCTCGTCTGCATATAGGGATTTGCACTACCCACATAGCTTAGACCTTTTGGGGACCAGTATTCAAAGGGCACATTGAAGAGCATGACCCAAATTGATAGTGAGCTTGGTGAGGTGTAAGGGTTAGCTGAGTTACTTGAATCCTACCCCCACAATATAAGACTAATTGGTTTCCCTGCCAGGTACCATTGATCCCCCGCTACTATTCTTTTACAACTCTCAACGCTATCAAATTGAAAGAAAAAAGTACCTTTTGAGTTGGCCACCACTTTCTTAAGTCCTCTGTTGCCCCATAGTATGTGAGCAAAGCTTAAGACCACCTTAAATGGTAACCTTCTCTGAAATGATCCTATAACACAGCGCTGCCAGTACTCAATTCCTTCCAACATGGTATCTTTTGGTGGTTCAACTAGCACTGAGTCCTCATTATAGACGGGTTCGTGGTAGTGGAGGTTCCAATCCATGGATGGAGATTGCGCAACTGTAGCCCAGCTTGGTTGATTCTTTTCATTGCTGTTACTTATGGTAGTTGTGTTGTTTGTGTGGCGGTTAATATGGTTTGCATGATCTTGGGATTGTGGTGGGATCCGTTGGGGGGGGGGGGGGGGGGGGGGGGGGGGGGGGGGGTTATGAGAGAGATTTGGGTGTGAATCTTCCGAGGGTGGTGACATATGTGATTGGCCAACTTGGTAATTTGATCCGTGCTAGTTGGATCGTGACTGAAGTAATTAGGTTTCAAAGTGCAAGATTCAGTTGGGTTTTGACTTGACTGAATCTGTAGGCTTTGACTTGACTAGCCATGCTGGGATGGTGCATGAAAAGGAGTTGAGATCTTGTCTGCATCTGTTTCCCTCCTTCTCAAATTTGAATTTGACGGGGGTCAATCTTTGCTGATGGAAGGGTGAGGTTAGCGTTATCTGCCACGTGGTCGCCTGAACAATGCTGGATGTCTCTGCCACCGGAGCTGAGGGAGCTGATGTGAGTTTTTGAATCTGAACCAGTGCCGCCCCTAATTCTTCTTCTTTGGCTTTAAGTTATGATCTCAGTGACGCCACCTTGTTGATAAGGTCGAATTTGGAGGCCTCCATAACAGCTGCACCAACGCCCTCTGGGAGAAAGACGACATTGTTGATCTCAAGCCTCGATGGTTTCAAGACTCTATCATATATTTTGCAAAGCGAGCCTGACCTTCTCTTTAGTAGCCCCTGTGACTAAAGGTGGACGTGGATGAAGCTGATTCGAATCATTACTAGCATTTCTCTTGGTTGGTAGAGGTGGTTTGGGAGGTGGTAGTGGTGGCTTGGGTGGTTGTAGTGTTGGTAGTGGTGGTTTAGATGGAGTGTGGACTGATCTGGGGGGAGATGCATGGAGGGGCAATTTATACTTTCTTTGTTTTCTCTTCCTTCCCATTCTCTCGCAGAACACCAGCGGCAGAAGGGTCTATGCATAAAAGGGTTTTTAGGCTATATTAGTTCTGTGTCTTCTTTACAAATACCTACCCGGGAAAAAAAGTAGTTAGCAAAAAAATCTTTAAAAAAAATTGGTAATATTGTTTTTTTGTTTATCAGAATGTTTATTTTTTTATTTTAATTTTTTTTTGGTTCTTCCAAGATTTTAATTCTCATATTTTTCAGTAAATATATATATATATATATATATATATATATATATATATATATATATGATAAGTATTTTATAAAAGAAATTTGTAATATTGGTTTAGAAAACTTAAATAAGGTAGTTATGTGGTATTAGGAAAAGGAAAAAAAAGTAGATTTACAATGCGAGGTTCACTCCAATCAAAATTCTAAATATTAGCTTTGATTAAACTGTACTAACAGGCAGATGGTATAAGAGACTTTTTTTACATTGTCTCGGACAGTTAAACACTCGTCACACACAAGCAATTGTGCCAATTTTATTCAAATTTCTACTTGTACTGTCAATATGACTATCTAATAATTTTTGTTACTCCCTCACCATTGGTCGGAGTACCCAATATTTTCCCAAAGAAAGGAATTCAAACTACGGAAATTTGCTTGAATAATTTCCCAACTCTTAATATTTATATCATATATAAAACTTTCCCTATATCAGGGAAAACATATTCCTTCTCAGAGGCGAGAGGCAATTACATTCCAACTTATATTTTAATTTACGGTTCAAAAAATAAATAAATAAATAAAACATTCCAACTCAACTTCCAATGAAATGTCCGGGTAAAGCTATGGGATTTTGATTTTTTCAAACACTTCTCATGAGAGAGAAACTTTGTATATAGACCTACTTGGCTCCTGCTTGACTCTTAGCACTCGGACTAGAACAGGACTAGGACAAGGCACTTCCAGACAAGGCTAGTAGGATAGGGAGTCTAAGTACAACAAGAAGTAAACGGAAATGAGGCGTCATCCAAGAATGAAAGTCAGGATAGGTCCAAAAACGGACCTTGACTAAACAAGCGAGAAAGCGTTTTCCAATCAAATCACACTAGAGCATTATATACGCTATATTGATAGGGCATAAAAAGAGATGCGGAATGTCTGACATGCCCAGAGATCGTGGGAAATTCTGTAGACCGGAAGAATCGCCCCGGTTGCCGCTTGGTTTGCCAAGGAATAGAACCTGTACTATAAGCTCAACGAGGAGTATTTTTGGGGTCCTACTGTCGCCGTAAATATTGGTTCCATAAGAATTTATTTTTTTTAAGTTATAATTTGGCTAAAACATACCCTTAAAAACCTCCTGTAATTGGTGAACATGGGCTGCTTAAAATACTGTGAGTTGTGTTTTCCAATTAGTTGTCCCAATAAAGGATGACAACCATTTCTTGGCTTGGCTTGTAGGGTAAATCAAATCATCTGATTTAAGCATCATATTTCAAAGCACAGCTTCATTTCTTGGCTGGCTTGTAGGCAGGGGCGGAGGCAGAAATTAATCTGTGGCCACAGTGTCAAAAAAAAAATCAATAAACATGACAATAAATATAGAATTTTCAAATCAAAAGGTTAATAAAAAAAATTATTCAAAATAATATATCAATCAATGAGTTATTTAAGAAAGATAAATAATTAACAAAAATTTTAAAAGGGAAAAAAATTGGACTTTGATTCAAAAAGAAAATTTTGACTTTTTTTTTTAAAAAAAAAAAAAAATTAAACAAATTTAAAGAATAACAAAGATAAAAAATACAAAATTTAAAAGATAATTATAAAAAATAAAATTTTTAGGGAGGACATTATATGAATTTTTTCACTACATATAAAAATACATAAATTTAATATATGTATTATATTAAGCTGGTCAGGCCATGGGGCATGAGGCCATGGGGAACACTGTGGCTCCGCCCCTGCTTGTATATCTATGATACAATTAAGCACTACACTAATGCTTCTTACTCTCTCAGATAGTTAATTTTAAAGTGTAGGTATAGTGACATCATTCGGGAATTTATTCAGCATGTAGCAAGCTTTTATATTCAACCAAACAAGTGGGTTGATCTCATTGCTTGGTGTTCACAAAATTGGACGGCAAATCACTTTACCACTCATAAACTTCTACTCTCGGCAGCCATCTACTTTATCTGAAATGAAAGGAATGCAAGAGCATTTAGGACAGGTCTACGTCACCTCAGCAGATAATTTGTAGAATCAAGAGTTGTTTTAGCGCAAGATTTTCTTCATCTATTTTATCTGCTACATACAATTGTTTCTGTAGGGATGCGCATTTGCAGGTGGACACGCTTGGTGCTTCACTGATTAAGCTGCATTGTATTGTCACCTACTTCTCATATTGGGCTGTACATTCTCTTCTTTTTATTTTATCAAAGCTTACCCTTTTAACTAAAAAAAAAAAGAGAGCCATCCACTACTTCGATTTAAAAAGATGTTTGCCATTAGAACACATGTAAATTTAAAGCGATCTTCATAGCCATCAAAGAGTATACAAGAACCCATTCTGTACATATATCAAAGCCATGCATATGCCTTGTTAACCATTCAAAACATTCATAGGGAGATTCCCCTCTCTAACCAACCCCCCGTTTTGCTATGAATCTTTGAGAATGATTTATGTCTGATCAGATCGACAATTTCAACTTGAATATAAACAGCATCTCTATACTCATTTCGAAAGATCGAAGACACAAATTTCATGAGAAATCAGCCACCATTGATGGGGTTAAAAGAGTTACCCATAGCGCAAAAGCATATATGCTTAGGAATAGCATCAGAAAATCAGAATAAATCATACCATACCACATACACTACTTGCTTTATAGGTCTTCTTTATGACGAATAAGCATAAACAAGAAAAACCTGGAAGTAAAATTTTCTTTAGGTTATGCTAAATGATACATTTTCGTAATCCTGAGTACAGCAAATCAACAAAAATAGTCTGTGTGTCTCACCAAGTTGAGAAGGGGCTGTGTGTCTCACCAAGTTGAGAAGGGGCATGGCTATCTAGCAATAAGGCACAAATTCTCCCCGGATGAACCTTACTTCCAATCTCCCCAAAGAAAATGTGAACCTAATTAATGGATATAATCAAGCTAATTGCAACTTATATTTTAGACTCCTTCAACTAGTAGATTTTTGCCGGGAGAATTCTCTGCAACACAGAATGAAAACATTACTATTGAATTCTTTCTCCTCCGACAAATAAACATACAGACAAACACGTACATCTGAAAGTAGTCAAATCTAAAACATATTTCTTATGCATCATCGCTACACAAGAAAATAAACAATTTCCTTTTTTTCCTCGCTAGATGAGAATAACCGTACTTGGGAAGAATCAATGTCAAAATATCAAGATGTTCAAAAAAAAACTTTAAACCATTATTTAGACAACAGAATAAAGACAAACTCCTACTATGCCTCACCAATCACAGTGTCATTACTGCAAAGCATAAAAATAAATACCCTATGAAACATAAAGCTAACCCAAAATTTATTGTTTCTCTGCTAATTCCTGAGATCTCTATCAGCAAACCTAGGTATACAGACCTTGGTGTGTGCTTGCCAATTCCCACGTGTCTCGAATTGTTTTCTTTGTTATGATAGAATAATAATAATAATAATAATAATAATAATAAAATGGCTCTTAGTTTTTTACACACTGTCATTGTTCCATTTTGGGTGCCATTAGCAATGGTAAAATCAAGGGCTAATAAGCATGACGATGTGACACAATTGAAGAAAAAACATACAGAAAGCAGGTTTGATATATATATATATATATTCTTCTTGTCATTATTGTGGTGGTATGTATGGAAGACAAACCCAGGTTGAGTCCAACGAAGACAAACGCAGACCAGTTGCGAGTTTGACATATACTTTATATTCTTTTCATTTGTTCTTCTGTCATTATTGGAGAGTTCAAGGGCAGTGACAAACGAAGACTGGAGATAGCGAATGAGGGTCTGAGAGACAGTTTAGAGAGAGCAATGGGCTTGTAGAGAGAGATTTTAGAGAGAAATGAGTTTGCACAAAGAGTTTTGAGAGAGAGAGAGAGAAAGGAGAGAGGGAAAAAGCAGTTGGAAACCAAATATATATATATATTGAGGGGTGTGTTTGGTTAAATAGATAGGAGTAACAATGTTAGAGAAATAGCATTCGGTTAACCTTAATAACAAAGGGGTAAATTAATCATTTCAGTAACCTGATATTTTGGAGTAAATAGGATTAAAAAAGAATTTAACCCTATATATATATATATATATATATATATACACACACACACACACACACACACACACATGAGAGGTATAATGGTCATTTATGTAACCGGATATTTTGGAAGAAATATGATTAAAAAATTAGGGGCAAATTTGTCTTTTTTCATGTTTTGAATGGAGACTTTAACGGAAAAATATAAATGAACTTAAGTGATAGTTATTTTTGAAAGATGTTTAAGGATGATATTTGGCTAAACCTGAGGGGTGTTAGTGAAATTAACCCTAACTAAATGAATAAATTTGTAAATAGTACATATAGATATGGGTGTAAAATGATCATATACAAGTAACCCAATGTGATATAACCATCAAAAAATTCATATCAAATAATATTTTTATAAAAATCATCAAAAAACTAGTAGACCTCTAAACAATACAAAATCAAATAATCAAACCAAATTTTCACTAGTTGAAGTAAATTTATCTAGATAGGAAACACAAACCCTCACTCATACAATAGGTTTTTCTTTTCGAAACCCCAATTTTAGAATGCTCTAGAAGATGTTAAAGAAAGAAAGAGAAAAGTGTCCACTCTCTTCCCATAATTTGCAAAATATAAATGGGATACCATTGGAATTTTATTAATTTTAATTTTCACTCACATAAATTAAGGATATGAAAGGAATTATAAAAGTATTATTAAAGGGAAATTGATTTCCCTTGTTTTTTGGGAAGAAGGAAACTAGTCCCATCCAGCTTCCTATAAATAAAGGCTCTTCCAGAAGGCCAAAGCTCTTTGTCTTTTTTTTTTTTTTTTTTTGGTTAAAGGGTAAGCTTGTATAAAAGAGAGAGAGAATGTACATGGAGCCCCAAGATGAGGAAATACTAAGGTGAACAGTCAACCAGAGGTAGCCTAAAGCAACCTCAAACCAAAACAAACCAATGCAACCTAATACAGCCTACTTAACAACAATTGCAACCTAGTACAACTAATGAACAATAAACCAGAACATTAGCTACAATACTGAATATGCAAAACAATCCAATATTGCCACTGATATCCTCCAAATAGAACCTTATGAGACTAGCCAAAAGTGCACACAGGATGTTAAACAGGCCTGCACAAACAAACTATGAAGATCTTACTCAGATGTGATTAGCCTAAGATCCACTCTTCCTTAACTTGATTGTTGCAAGCTTGGCTCTGGTACAAGTCTTGATTTGGGAAATAATGTGATGAGGAGGTGTAGAAACATTCTTGAAAGCCCTTCCATTTCTCTCTTGCCAGAGGAAATAAATTGTTGCGAGCAGTAGTAATTTGTGTGTTAAGAAATCATAAGAAGTCCAATGAGTTGAACACCACTGTATTAAATCCATCCAACAGTTGGGGAGTATATAAAACCCTGCAATCTCCTAAATAAACCTCCAAATCTGTGAACGGTAGCTACACCTGAAGAACAGGTGGTCCATAGATTCATTCTCTGTAAGACATAGGTAACATCTACTGACATAGTGCTTATAGAGCATTGGCTTAGAGTTTAAAGTGTAGAGCCTACCTCTTACTGCTAACCAAGCAATGCTGCTGTGCTTAGGTAGATGATGCTTGAACCAAATTAGTTTATGTTAGACAAAGGTTGGGGATGGTAGGATAAAATAAGTATTAGTATTGGAGAATGAGTAGGTACCAGAAGGACTAGGCAACCATACAATCCTATCTTGCTATTTAGAGGGAGGAGGTAAGGAATACAACTAGGAGAAAAAGTTTAGAGATTGAAAGAACTGTGGGAAACTCAGTAATAAAGGAACCATCCAATAATTGTTGGAAATTAGGCTATCAACTATGGCTAAAGTGTTTAGTTGAAGAATTTCTAATTCATTCAGTCCTAGTTGTTTTACAATTGGGCCATTAGGAAGCCAATAATCAATCCACAGCTTTGTGTCCTTCCCGCACCCCACCTTATACTTAATGATACCTCTTGCCATTTCCCATAGCCTTAATAAATTCATTAAAAAACTAGAACTAAGTGCAGAGGGCCTAATAGTCCAGAAACATCTATCTTAATAAGGTAACAGCAAGTCCAGGCCACCCAAAAACTCTCCTTCCTTAAACATAACTTTCAAATATGCGTTAGGTTTGTAATTCTAATTGACAGCTCAAGATCAGGAAACCCCAAGCCACCATACATCTTTGGTCTACAAATAGCAATCCAAGCAACCTTTGCCCCCCTTTTCTTAAGCTCAACCCTTGTCCAATAGAAGCTTCTTAAAATCTTGTTGATTTCATCAAAAACCTTCTTAAGTACATAGAACAAATGCTTGGGACCAATAAGATTGAATGGAACACATCACTGATTTAATAAGAACTGTTCTCCCAGCATAGGATAAGAATCTGGAGGTCCAATTCCCAACTCTTCTAAAGCTCTTTGTTTTGAGCAATCCAACTACTCTAAAATTTGGCTTTCGGGGTTTAGAGAGCCAAAAACAATTTTTAGAGACAATCCTAGTCTTAATCATTTAAGTTGAATGAGGTAATTAAACAAAACATAACATTCGTGTGAAAGTCGATTACCCTTTTAAATTAAGAAATCCTATCAACACCTCCGACCAATCTCAACTATTTTGAAAAAGGTAGAAGTAAAAGTTTCCTTTGGGCTATGCTAAATAACACAATTTTTGTACCAAATCAACAAAAATAGTTTTACCAACTCAGTTTTGTTTTAGGGTTGGGTTGGCTCTCTAGCAATAAAGCGCAAATTCTCCCCTGATCAAACTTGCAATCCAATCTCCCAAAAGATGGATCAAGCTAATTAAAGGATATAAATCAAGCTTATATTTTTTACTCCTTCAAGTTTTACAATATTACATCTCTTAATAGAATTCTATATTATTACTATGTCGAACAATTTCTGTTTGATTCCCTTCCTATGATATTGTTGGAAATTAAACTTGATTATGTGTTTTTTAGGGTTTTTATAAAGGTTACAAGTCTTTTAATATGGTGTGTTAATTGTGTATTAGTAGGAGTTTGTATTTGTGTTAGTGTTAGAAATGAGAGTTAAGTCTACTAAATACTATATTAGTGGGATTACTGGGAGTAATTGGGTATTAAAATGTAATTAGTTACATATGTCTTAGAGTCTATATAAACTGATGTACTATACCTATTTTATATGTGGGTAGAGAATAAGATGAAATAGTATAAGTAGAATATAATATATTTCTAAATGTTCCTTTCCTCAATTCCTCTTCCATATTATTGCGTTGTGTGTGTCTCTAGCTAGCCCGTCCACTATTTTCAACAAAGTGGTATCAGAGCTAGATTTCATATAAGAGCTAAATTTCATGTTCAAAACCTAGATGATCCTGAAGGTCTAATGAAGTTAATCCGAGCAGGTTCAACGTTTTGAGAAAAACATGTTTCTCCTTGATGATATTGAAGATGAGAAAATGATGTTCTCTAATTACAAGAGAATGAGAATTATCATGACATCATACCTTAAAGAATGTGATTTGTGGGATGTAGTTGGAGAAGAGCCAAAGAATGGCATGTCCAACAAGTTTCTTGAAAGGAAAGAAGAAAAAGCATTGGTAGTTTTGCAAAAGGCAATACATTAAGAAATTTGGGAATATTTTGGAGAGCCCAAAACTCCAAGTTGTGTTTGGAAGATGTTCGAGGCCATCGTTTCCAATCATAGAGGTGAATCACTACTAATGGAGTATTGGGTACAATGCTTTGAGGATAATGAGTTTACGAAGGCTGATTATGAAAGTATAGATGACAAATTTGTGGAGAATGAAGATGCATACAATACAAATGAAGTTGAACATTTTGAAGATTCAAAAATAGAAGGAGAACTTGAAATGGTGAATGAGGAAGTGGTGAGCAAAGGTGTTGAAGAAGAAATTTAAAAAGTGGAGAAAAATGAAGTGGAAAGAGAAATTAAAGAAGAAAAAAGTACTAAAGAAGAGGAAAAAGTTTTTGAAATTGGTGCATTAACATCTTCAGGTATGGTTACAAATTCCACCTTAAAAGAAGTTAGATTTGACTTATTTGATAAAATTATGATTTCTTCATATTCATCTCAATTGAAAAATGAAATCAAATATTATGATAATTATGTTCATGTTGTGGAAAATGATGAATTTTTTTTTTGAAGAAAGTTACTCCAAAGAAGTATGAGATTGAAACTCAAGATGATAAGAAATTTTCAAATTATTTTAAAAAAAAATAGTTTGGCGAATTTTGTAATTGACACAGGTTGGGTGAATATGGATTTATTTTTTGACTCTAAAGAAGAAGCACGTGTGAAGTAGAAGAGTCATAAAAAAATTTAAGAAGAAAAAAGATAGATGATGTATTTGTATAAACAGGATGATATATGATTGTGTGAAGACATCAAATAAGTATTTGAAGACTTTTCACAAGCTATACATCAATGGAAATGGCCAAGATGATTGCTGCAGTTGAAGGAGGTGGAATTGAAGATCAACCAACGAACTTTTGTTCAAGTCCCCAAGATCAATAAGAAGTTTATTTGAAAGTTATAAAATCAAGTTTAAAGGGGGGTGTTGGAAATTAAACTTGATTATGTGCTTTTTAGGGTTTTTATGAAGGTTACAAGTCCTTTAATATGGTGTGTTAATTGTGTGTTAGTGGGAGTTTGTATTTGTGTTAGTGGAAGACATGAGAGTTAAGTCTACTAAATACTATGTTAGTGGGATTAGTGGGAGTAATTGGACATTGATTTGTAATTAGTTACATATGTTTTAGAGCCTTTATAAACTCATGTATTATACCTATTTTATAGGTTGGTAGAGAACAAGATGAAATAATATGAATAAAATATAATATATTTCTAAGTTTTCCTTTCCTCAATTCCTCTTCCATATTATTGTATTGTGTGTGTGTCTAGCCCGTCCACAATTTCCAACAAAATGGTATCAGAATAAAAACCAACACATATATGGAATTTACTGCCAAGTCCTTTCCTCAGCGTGAAAGAATATAGCTTTCACCGTTTGTAACTGCAACTTTGTAGTAAAATTTTGCCAATTAAGAAAATGATATATTTACTGCAATTAAAGAACAAACAAATGCATTTGAAAGTAGTCAAATCTAAAGTTTGTTTTTTATTCATGCTTTGGGAAGTATCAATGTCAAAATACCGACATGTTCAAATACATTTAAACCATTATAAAAGCAAGAGAATAAAGGCGAATGGCTTAGAGTGCTTCATAATACCATTATTGCATAATATAGAGATAAATGAAACATAAAGCTAACCCAACACTGAACGTTGCTCTGCTAATTCTTGAGGTCTCTATCATTCAAGCGAAACTAGGTATAAATAATCAGTGAGAAAACTATTTTAAGTAAGGGCAACTTTAAACAACAGCAAAATAATAATAATAATAATAATAATAATAATAATAATAATAATAATAATAAATATTCAAACTACCAAAATAGATGAGTTTTACCAAAAATTCAATCGAGGTATGTATTTAATATAAATAAAAAAAAATTAGTTGGGGCGGATGACCCTACTAGACTCGTGTAGCCCATGCATACTTGCCAGTATCTCAAGTTGTTATCCTTGCTAGGACATGATAGGAAAAGTAAAAATAATCTTCAAAAAAAAATAAAAAAAATAAAATAAAATACTAAAGGAGCTAGGGGGAAGGAAAAAAGAGATCACACAAGGAATTCAAAATAAAATTTAAAAGTGTCTTTATGTGGGAAGAGAATGAGAAGTAATTTCTAGCGTCCATATAAATATCCAAGCTTGTCACAATTTTACTAATATAACTTGTAAGTTATGAAAATATTAAATGGCAAATAACATTGTCAAATAGAAGGTCAATCACTATCAGCATTGGATATGAACCTTTTTTTTTTTTTTTTTTTCCCCCGTAATTAATGGGATGAACTTTGTCAAGATGTATGCAATTAGTTAGAAATTTATAATATAAATACATACAACCATACGTATATATGCACACATGCATATATAATTCAGTCCTGTTTCTATTTACCATTGCATTTCTTCATTATCTTCACTAATCCCTAAATTTAACTACAATGCTTTAGCTACATAAACATGTACTCGAAAATACAGGCATGACTCAAGGTAATTGAATCTACTATTGAAAAAATTATATATATTTCTTTTGATAAGTAATATCAATCACAATAATAAAAAAACATATATAATTAACTTAGAAATTGAAGAGAAGCTAGAAAAATAGAGATTATTTATTTATTTACCTCCTTATAATTCCCTATTCCTCTTTCTTTTTACTGGAGTTGTATAAATGGGCAAAACTAAAGTATCTGACGAGGTCGCTTGTAATACGCCAAACTAAATGTAGTGAATGTGTGGTTCAAGAAAAGCCTTTTATGTCAAATTTAAATTTATAAAAACCACTACCAACACTACTACTAACGTAGCAAGAGTGAGTAGGGATCGTCCCAAGGGATTATACGTGTTGGAATTTCAACTTCGACTCTAGCGTACCAAATGATTGCAAAAAAGAATTGGGTTGGTTGATTACTTCTAGAAAAGAATTAATTAAAATGCAATAAGATAAAGAGTAAGTAAGAAGGAAAGGTCTTGGGGTGTAGAGATCACCACCAAACAATACTATTCCAAACCATAATCAAGTGACTAATGAGGGAAATGAATGTGTTGCAACAATGTTGTGTGTGTAAAAGACATTCAATTGGTAAGGGTGACTCAACAAGTGCAAATTGTCTCAATCAACATGTGTGAGGCCACAATACATCTATTGGTAGAGGAATATATTGTCTAGACATCATGTGAAGAGAACAAAATATCAAATCAAGTCATTGAACCTTTCATTAAGCTCATAGTCCAAGCAATCCATAAGGATGACTTAGTTAAACATGCATTATCTAAACATCATGTGAGAGGTACAAAATATCTATTGGGAGAGGAATAAATTGTCTAAACACATGTGAAAGATACAACATATCATAACTAGTCATTAATCCTTCATTAAGCTCACAATCCACATACAACACAATATTAGAGGAATATGCCATTTGGACTCACAAGTATGGAACATCAAACATCAAGAGTAGATTGTCCTCCCATCTAACATTACACTACCACTACACTAAATCTACATTACTAGCATGAAAATAAAGCTATCTAGACTAGGGGAGAGGCACAAGCCATCAAGAATAGGCATAAACCATCAAATGAACCAAAATAGCATTCATTAAGCATATCATCTTGATAATCTCTAGATCTATAACATCAATACACATAGACATGCATCAAAAACACTAAATCTAGAGATAAGCACATGAATATCCTACTCTAGCATACATAGACATATGGATAGAATAGAATAGTCAATTGGAAGCATTAAACCATACAAACCATGAAATAATCAAGATTTATATATACATGAATATCAAGATGTATCATACAACACTAATCCCTCAATAATACACAAGATTAGAGTATAGAAAGCATGCTTGGGGCTAACTCTAGCCCCAAGAGGATGTCTAGCCACTCATGGTAGTGATGATCCAACCCTCAAGGGCTAACTCCATGGCTGCTCCTTGTTGGTGAAGATCTCCTCCAATGGTTGCTCTAGCTTCCTCCCTTCTTCCCCTCCAAGAATAGCCTCCAAGATGATTTTCAATATGTGACAAGAGACTCTAGACTCCTCCCCAAAAAGTGTATCATATTCCTTATATAGGTAGGTTAAATACACCCTATAATGAGCTGTGGTCGTGCAAGGCATATTCTCCAATGATTGGATGAAGGACGGAATAAATGAGCTGGACTTTAACTTTTTCTCGCTGGAGGAAGTTCGATCGATCGAACCTTAACTTGGATCGATCGAAGATGGGTTCGATCGATCGAACTGCATCTTGGATCGATCGAAGTGGTCTGACTCCTCCGGATAAGGACAAGGCTGAGATATTTCGAAGATATTTATGGGGAAAAGGACAAAAGTGGTTGGTAGGCGTACAGCTGTGGATAAGATCAATCATTTGAATAGGACAAAATAGGGTTCAATCGATCGAAGGTGATGTTGGATCGATCGAACTTGGAATTTTAGCAAAGGCCAAGGTTGGATCTATCGAGAAGTACTGTGATCGATCATAGATGTTCGATCGATCGAACTTTAAGTTGGATCGATTGAACTTTTCAGCTGCACAACTTTGATTCCTTTTTGCTCCTTTCTTTCTCCACTTTGCTCCCTCATTTGGTTTATCTCAGGATTGCTTCAATTAAGCTCTTATTTGGCTGAGTTAGCTCAATTTTGGGATTAGTGCCTGAAAATATAAATAACACGTAATAAGTCTAAAACGGCAAAGTAAGATAGACAAAGGTACTAGAATGCTTAAGCTTAACGGGTTTAAATGCGCACTTTTTAGTGCTCATCACACCCCCAAACTTAAATATTGCTAGTCCCTAGCAATGAACTAAGAAGTAAAGGAATGAAATGAACAACTAAACAAGTATAAACTGGAAAGCAAGTAAAATGATAACACCATTTTCGCAGGGAACATGATTGCATTTAGCATATGCAACAAGCCTTTTAAACCCCTAGGTTACCCCTAGTAGACGAGTAAAGTCTCGTGAGGGTTTCCAGAAATGGTACCCATAAACATTAAGCTCATTCTTTCAAAAGAGACACCAATATTGCAAACAAGCATTGGGAGAAAACTACCTCAAGTATGCAATTTTTCAACCGTTTCTAAGCAATCTCCCAAAATCTCAACATCAAACAAGCAAGCATGGTCCTCCACACATCAAGAAAATGATCATGAAAATCGAAACAAGTCTAGAATCTATGTGAGAGGTCCGGCATCAAGTGTGTTGCTATCTTAGCCAACTAGAGAAGTAATCACATCCTTACCCTCAAACTAGCACACAAATCTAGTACCGATCATCAAGATAAGAGAGTGGACCTTTTATTAAAGCTTTATTGTTCTAGGTGCGCTTATTCTTTTCACTCTTTTTTTTTTTCTTTTTTTTTTTTTTTTATTGAGGGTCAAAGATGGAAATATTGTGTAATATGTTGATCTCTTAAGCTTTCTAGAAGATTCATGTAGCGAGCGTTAGGTCAATGACTCCCAAACCAGATGGCTTTAGGGCATTAGGTGTTAAGACACCCCTACGGACTTACAAACTCAAATCAACTAGGCTACAAATCAAGACAACAACCATCTAATCATTTCCTACTTCTCACCTTTTGGGAGAAGTCCTCACTTTTATTACTTTTGCAAGTTTTTCTCTTTTTTTTTTTTTTTTAATCAATTATTAACCTAGAGTTTGGGCCCTCCACCTTTTGGCGCGAGAAATTCACTGCTTAATGAGGCAAGAATCCCGGCTACTCAATGAAAAGGGGTTGTTATCCACCTTTATCAAGAATGAAAGCTTTCAATGCACTACTAGCCCAATTGGGATATAACCAATTCAATAATCAACAAAGCATGTACCCCACAAATGAATGCTAGTGTGCACCGGTGCTAGTGTAGAATCCTAGAATGAATCTCAAAACAATCACAAATTCAGGATGATGTGGACCACAAATGCAAGCAAGATATCAATCTTTTGAAAAATTTACTCCTAAATGGCATCCTCAAGGCATACAAGGAGTATTGGACTCTCAAGTCAAGCAATTTTTAAATTTTAAGCAATATAGTCCTCAAAAGATCAAAATCATAGCTAGAAATGGACCAAGTATAGAAATATCCCTCAAATACACAAGACATGCTCAAAATTTAAATTTTAAAGTAACACTGAAATATACACCAATACCCCCAAACTTAAACTGCACATTGTCCTCAATGTGTGAAGAGAACAAAGGAAAGAGTATACCAGTGCTTTAGACATGAATGATCGGGATAGAAGTATCCAAAGTGGGTGGCATAGCCCCCCCAAACTTGGGATAAACTGTGGTCCTGAAAAGTTTGCACTTGGATAAACTCATTAGATAACAAGATAGGATAATCAGTGCACAGTGGACATGCAAGTGTAAAATGGGATAAATAGAGAATAGAGAGAGAGGTGTAAGAGTGGTCCGGAAAAATTGGGTAGCACTCTCTCACTGAAGTCACTGTGGTGTACCTGATGGAGTCAAACATACAAATATGAGATACTAAGAGACATCCATAATCAAAAAGCAATATATAGAGAATATAAAGTGCAGGTACATCAATAAAATAATAAAGCCGACAGACCGACCGCAAAGTATAATACAGTAACAGTGATAGTATAATACAGATACAGAATAAAAGAAATGAAAGCATAAAACAACTGGAAGTGGGGTCTCAGGAGGCCTGATCGTGAAGATCTGCAGTGGCTGGAGGTGCAGGTGTGGGTGCTGGTGCAGGGAGTCGGCTGGAGAGATCGGCAAAGCAAGCCATGACATCCGCCCTGAAAGAGGTGAACTCAGCTCGGTGGGCAGTGATGTCGGCTCGCATGGCTGCTACGTCCTCCTCCAGTGTCTGCAAGCGTGCTCCGAATCCGGGAGTGGGAACTGGAGACTCAGGCAGAGATGCCTCTGAAGAAGATTCCCGAACTCGCTCCTGAGCAGCGGCTTGATCACTGGTATCATCGGCATCAGCATCATCTGCAGCATCGGCATACTCCTCCGCAGGTCGCTCCAGGTCAATGTCCATGCGATCGGTAGCCGGACCGACTGGTGCGTCGTCCGCTGCGATATCTGCTGCTGCTGGAGGTGCCGGCTGTGTCTGGACTGCCTCCTCCTCCTCTAGTTCAGCTGCTGCCTCTACAGCTGGCTCCTGAAGACTCCGAATAAGAGCATTATAGCTCTTATTCCAGTCGCTCCTCCTATAGAAGTTGGACCGTGCAAGGGGCTCCTCATCTGGGGGCACTCTGTAGCGCTGGTCAAGAAGGATCTGCGTGATGAGGTGTCCGAAGGGCAGGACCTTGGACCGCTTAGGGTCCTTCCTGGAAATGAAAGAATCATACAGCAACCTCATCACGCTCCAGATGAGGACTGGGATAGATACCCAGCAGCTCGTGTAAAAAGCGTAAAGAGCTGTCAAGTAGTCATGACGCCTCTGGATCTTGTGGCCCGCCATGTAAATGTTCTGGAAGAGAACTGTGTCGATGAACCAGAGGTCGTCAGGCAAGAAGGTCCTGGTGGCGAATGTCTGACCACAGGCATGATGGCCTGTCAAGGAGACAGCCATGTCAGAAAATGAAGGCCTATGCAGCCTCGGGTATGTCTCTGCAAGCTCAGGTGGACACCGGTGTGGGCACCGGCAAGCACGGGCCAGAGTGTCAACTGTGATGACAATCTCGTGGTCGTCCAGTGTAGTGATCATCTCTGCGGTAGATCGTGGCGAGGGCTGGAGATGCTGAAAGAATAGCCGCACCAGTCGCGGGTATACAAGGCCGGTGACTGGGGCAAAGATGGCTGAGAGGCCCCGCTGCATGATATCCTGATAGCCAAACCGGGTCAGGATAAACTCGGAGAAGTACTCAGTATCGAAGTACGACTCCTGAGCCACGGTCATGGCTGCATATCTCGGCAGCAACTGGTCACGGCGCTGAGCCGGTAGAAGTGGCTGCGGTGATGGCATGGCGGCTGCATCTGCCTGATGGCGCACAGGAGAAGGTGATGGTGTGAAGGCTGGAGGAGCCTGGGATGAAGATGGCATGTGATCAGCTCCCTCCTCAGCCTCGTGGGATGGGGACTAAGGGGGAGTAGCCTGTGCGGGCTCCTCCTGAGCATGAGATGGCTCTGCAACCATCTCTATCCTGGGCCGTATATGTCTGCGGGGTCGCTGTGGCCCCGAAGATCTCCTGGCTGTACTCTTGTACCGCGGAGGCATGATCTGTAAAAAGACAAGAAAATTTCAATATAAGTCAGTGCCAGATATAAGAATTTAAGTGCATAATAGAAACATGTATGTCAAATAAGATAGACAAAATATGGATGACATGAATTTATGATAATAATGAAATATGAGTCATGCTAAGCAGTGTAGGTATGAAATGCATTCAATGTGGAATATCACAGGCATTGTGCATATAAAGATAGCATGAAGACAACATGAGATGAATGGAGTGTGCATGTGTGATCTGTGAAAGTTCGATCGATCACCGAAAATTTTCGATCGATCGAAGTGAAAAATGTTCAAAAGTTAGATCGATCGAAGTGAATTGGATCAATCCAACACTTGGATCGATCGAAGCATGAAAGTGCACAAGATTGGATCGATCGAAGGTAGTGAAATGAAGTTCACTACTTCGATCGATCGAAGTACAAGTTCGATCGATCGAACTGTGCGAATGCCGAATCTGAAAAGTCACAGATCTGTGAGATCTAGAGCACGAGGCCCACACAAACGTGTTTGTGGGCCCATCTACACACCAAACATCCCATCCTCAACACCCAAACACTCCCCAAACTCCACAAATCACATCACAATCCCCAATTTAGTTCGGCCGAATGGATATGGGTAGATGTATATCATAATCATGAAATTGATGCTTCAAAATGGATGATTAATACACATACAACATAAATCAATATAGAAAATCATGAATCATGCATCGATTAAACTTTTAAATCAAGAAATGGCTCGCGGTTTACCTCAAAACCGAGAGGGATGAGATGAGAGAGAGGGGGCGAAGCCGCGGTGAAAATAAGGCTTGAGTTGGCCGGAATTTGCTTGCCGGAGATGAGGAAGATGATTGGAATGGAGGTTGGCCGGAGTGAGATGAGATTGAGAGAAGAGGGAGACTAGGGTTTGGTTTCCTTTTGAAGTTGGATCGATCCAAAGTGATCGATCCAACTCGGTTATATTTTAAAAACACGATATGCAGAGTTCGATCGATCGAAGATGGAGTTCGATCGATCGAACTTATGTCTCCACTCTTAATGGCATTTTTTTTTTTTTTTTGAAATTTTGGATTTTTTTTTTTTTGTTTGAAAAAATTAAAGTTAAACAAAATATTTTTTGGATTTTTGGAAATAAGATAAAAGGAAATAAAATAAAAGAAAAGAAATATTATTATTATTATTTTTTTATATATATATATTTTTTATTTTTAATATCAAGATAGAAGTAACTAAATAAAATAAAAGAAAATAAAAAATAAAATAAAATAAAATAAAATAAAAATAGAAATGGGAAAAAGTCAAAAAGTCAAAGGGTCAAAGGGGCAAAGTTGTGATCGATCGAAGATGAAGTTCGATCGATCGAACATAGCTGTGATCAATCCGAGATGAAATTCAATCGATCGAACATGTAAAATTTTGGAGATCCCGAGAGCATGCATTTTTGAAAAATGGATGAGGCCTGAAAGTTTTTCTAAGTGTTGGGACTCATGATCGATCGAACCACATGTTGGATCGATCGAAAGGTAGTTCGATCGATCGAAATGGTTTACGATCGATCGAACTTTTGAAAATTTGGAGATCCCGAGAGCATGCATTTTGGAATTTGGATGCAGGTCCAAATTTTTTTTCTAAGTGTTGGGACTCAAGTGGAATTCGATCGATCGAATCCATAGTTGGATCGATCGAAGAACAATTCGATCGATCGAAGGTGCTTTTGTGATCGATCGAACTGGCACCAAATGCCTAATTTTGAACTGAAAGTGCAGAAAATCCTATGCTAAGCCCCAATGATGGTAACAAGAATGAAAATTTGAAAAATAGATGGAAGAATGTACACAAGAATGAAAAATAAAAAGAAATGAGGGAGGAATAGAGTTGTGAAACTCTACGAATACCAGTGTTTAACGTCTCTAGCAAGAAGTTAGGTCAACTTACTAATCAAATGAATCAAAAACTGGTTATGAAACATCCTTATTGACCCTCTTTTCACTTTTTCTCATTTAATGTCCCACTTATGACAATAAAATCATCCTCCAAAAGAATAACTTGAAAAGAAATAAAAGAGATGATATTGTTCCTTTCATCCACGGTCTTGAAAACAAAATCAATCATGGTTAGGCTTGCCTCTTTGTTGTGTTCTTGAAACACATTCAAATGATCATCCACATTGATAATTGGTGAGGCATTATCTTTCAAAGACTCATTTGGATTAACAAGAAACACCCTCTCTTCATCCCTCTTCTCCTCCTCATAAATTACCATTTCCTCACCTTCTAAGTAAGCTAAGGAGTCCATTAGAGAGTTTATTTCATTTTTAGAGCTTTTAAAGTCAAAACCACAATTTTTATATATTTCCAAAAAACACTCCTCAAGAGGGTCATTAGAGATAATAGAAGGAAGGCCCTCTTCAACAAGTTCCTCCTTTTTCTCTCCTACCTCAAGTGTGGTCAACATCTCCTCACTCTCTAGAGTAGCCATATCATAGATAAAATTATAATCAAAACAAGGAAAGTCCTCATTAATCATGTTATGTTCTATTAGATTAGCCACTAACTCACTTGCCACTTCCTCCTCTATACAAGATAGAGTGCTAGGAATTAGCTCACTTGTTTCATTCTCCTCACTCTTATCATCCTCATATATATACATTGAAGTTCTTGCCATTTTTTCATTTGTCTCTTCCTCCTCCTCTTGATGAGAAAGAGTATTTGCAATTTGCTCAACTTGAGCTTCTAAGTTGGCTAAAGCTTGAGAATGAGAATTAATAAGTGAAGTGTGTGACATATGCACATAAAGTAAAGCTAACACTTTTTCTTCAAATCCGGGTGAGTACTTAGAAGGTGGTGGAATTGATTCATCATAAAATGGTGGGGGAGGGCAATAGTCATAAGAAGGATTAAATGAGTGATCAAGTCCATAATAAGATGATGCATGAAATGAATTGGACTCAATCTCATAAGGATTAAAACATGATGGAGGAGCATAAGGTGAAGGGATGTAATTCCCCCCTAAACTTGGATTAAACAATTCCTCCATTCACAATTAAAACCCAAATGCAAGAAAAAAAAAAATTGGCCTCAACAAGGGCCTATGCTTGGACAAAAATTTAGCAATAAAATGAGCCTCAACAAGGGCTATCACAAGTATACAAAGAAGTGAAACAATTAAAATACAAGAGAGCCAAGAATTGGTCACAATGGTCCTTTAGCACTTCAACTCCAAATTTAGCTTTTAAGCTCCAATGATTGCTTTAAGTTCCAAAGTTCGCCTTCCTTGTAGTCAAGTACCTAATTGAACAAATAATAATGAGAATCAAGAGAAAAGAATATACAATGGAAAATAAAATAAAAATAGAAGCAATCTAATGAACACTATTGTCTAGTTTAATTCCAACAAAACCGTTAATCCCCGGCAACGGCGCCAAAATCTGACGAGGTCGCTTGTAATACGCCAAACTAAATGTAGTGAATGTGTGGTTCAAGAAAAGCCTTTTATGTCAAATTTAAATTTATAAAAACCACTACCAACACTACTACTAACGTAGCAAGAGTGAGTAGGGATCGTCCCAAGGGATTATACGTGTTGAAATTTCAACTTCGACTCTAGCGTACCAAATGATTGCAAAAGAGAATTGGGTTGGTTGTTTACTTCTAGAAAAGAATTAATTAAAATGCAATAAGATAAAGAGTAAGTAAGAAGAAAAGGTCTTGGGGTGTAGAGATCACCACCAAACAATACTATTCCAAACCATAATCAAGTGACTAATGAGGGAAATGAATGTGTTGCAACAATGTTGTGTGTGTAAAAGACATTCAATTAGTAAGGGTGACTCAACAAGTGCAAATTGTCTCAATCAACATGCGTGAGGCCACAATACATCTATTGGTAGAGGAATATATTGTCTAGACATCATGTGAAGAGAACAAAATATCAAATCAAGTCATTGAACCTTTCATTAAGCTCACAGTCCAAGCAATCCATAAGGATGACTTAGTTAAACATGCATTATCTAAACATCATGTGAGAGGTACAAAATATCTATTGGGAGAGGAATAAATTGTCTAAACACATGTGAAAGATACAACATATCATAACTAGTCATTAATCCTTCATTAAGCTCATAATCCACATACAACACAATATTAGAGGAATATGCCATTTGGACTCACAAGCATGGAACATCAAACATCAAGATTAGATTGTCCTCCCATCTAACATTACACTACCACTACACTAAATCTACACTACTAGTATGAAAATAAAGCTATCTAGACTAGGGGAGAGGCAGAAGCCATCAAGAATAGGCATAAACCATCAAATGAACCAAAATAGCATTCATTAAGCATATCATCTTGATAATCTCTAGATCTATAGCATCAATACACATAGACATGCATCAAAAACACTAAATCTAGAGATAAGCACATGAATATCCTCCTCTAGCATACATAGACATATGGATAGAATAGAATAGTCAATTGGAAGCATTAAACCATACAAACCATGAAATAATCAAGATTTATATATACATGAATATCAAGATGTATCATACAACACTAATCCCTCAATAATACACAAGATTAGAGTATAGAAAGCATGCTTGGGGCTAACTCTAGCCCCAAGAGGATGTCTAGCCACTCATGGTAGTGATGATCCAACCCTCAAGGGCTAACTCCATGGCTGCTCCTTGTTGGTGAAGATCTCCTCCAATGGTTGCTCTAGCTTCCTCCCTTCTTCCCCTCCAAGAATAGCCTCCAAGATGATTTTCAATGTGTGACAAGAGACTCTAGACTCCTCCCCAAAAAGTTTATCATATTCCTTATATAGGTAGGTCAAATACACCCTATGATGAGCTGTGGTCGTGCAAGGCATATTCTCTAATGATTGGATGAAGGACGAAATAAATGAGCTGGACTTTAACTTTTTCTCGCTGGAGGAAGTTCGATCGATCGAACCTTAACTTGGATCGATCGAAGATGGGTTCAATCGATCGAACTGCATCTTGGATCGATCGAAGTGGTCTGACTCCTCCGGATAAGGACAAGGTTGAGATATTTCGAAGATATTTATGGGGAAAAGGAGAAAAGTGATTGGTAGGCGTACAGCTGTGGATAAGATCAATCATTTGAATAGGACAAAATAGGGTTGGATCGATCGAAGGTGATGTTGGATCGATCGAACTTGGAATTTCAGCAAAGGCCAAGGTTGGATCTATCGAGAAGTACTGTGATCGATCATAGATGTTCGATCGATCGAACTTTAAGTTGGATCGATCGAACTTTTCAGCTGCACAACTTTGATTCCTTTTTGCTCCTTTCTTTCTCCACTTTGCTCCCTCCTTTGGTTTATCTCAGGATTGCTTCAATTAAGCTCTTATTTGGCTGAGTTAGCTCAATTTTGGGATTAGTGCCTAAAAATATAAATAACACGTAATAAGTCTAAAACGGCAAAGTAAGATAGATAAAGGTACTAGAATGCTTAAGCTTAACAGGTTTAAATACGCACTTTTTAGTGCTCATCAGTATCCACATATAAAGTTGGATAACTTAGATTTGATCCCCCCCAAATATACCGGTGCTTGTTTTCTATCCAAATATATCGGTGCTTGTTTTCTTTATCATTATAGATGAGTACCTTTCCTGTTTCAGTCATCAACACAACTTCACCTTTCTTCATAGCACACAAGAGTGTCAAGGTAGAAAAAAGGTCGTTCCTAGCTGATGTGGGATGACAATGAACTTAGTCCAAGAATTGTTGTCACCATATTGCTTCATAGTCCACACCACCACACGTTGCTGACGAATCATATCACAATATAAACTGAGACATCCTCTCATAAGCGTCAAACTAAATTTGTCTCCTTCATTTATACAATTTGGTCGTGGCATCTCCTTGAACTTCTCATCCACCGTATCAAAGAAAACAATCAAATATGTTCGAATGGGATCATGCTTATATAGTTTATTGCCATCCTCAATATCACTACTATCAATATCAATATCAATATCAATATCACCATAGAAAAATAGGTATGGTTAAGGGGGAGGCCTCGCGTTGGCAACTTTCCTAGGTTTAAGAGCAACCAAGTGCAACACTCCATTTGCAAGGACCATCTCACCGTGAAAACCCAAATAAGGGGATTTCTTAGGCTCTGTTCAAGATTGACCTTTGAAACTAAAAACAATAAAATTAGTTTCCGGCTTTTTAGAGAAAAATATGACCTTGTAATCATCCATGGAAGAATCGTAGTAAAGTCCATGTGGCATATAGTTGCCAGATATATGAGATGGACATGAGAACCTTTTGTAATCTCTTATGGATGGATTCCAAAGTACACACATATTGTCACTCTTGTGAGCACGCAACAGTACTAAACCATTACAAGAACACAACACTATAGCCCTCCAATACTTCTGAACAGGAAACTTTAGTTCTTCGTCTAAACCGTCCTCACAATCTATGGAGCGGAAACAGGCCCACATGGTGTCCCAGACAAAGATTCTTTGACAATCGACCAACTTAATTGATTCAGTGAGATGTGATTTCAAGAATTGGGGTTGGGAGATTACATCACGCCATGATTTACAAACGCATCTCAATTGAAACAGAGATTTGACGGGTAGTTTGGAGAGTATGGTGTATATGACATCACATGGAAGACTTTGTGTGTCGCTTTCCATTGCTGGTGTAACGACCCGCTCCACCTTATGGTATGATATTGTCTGTTTTAGGCCTGAACCCGCACGGTTTTGATCTTGGGTTTCACCCCAAAAGGCCTCATACCAATTGGAGGTGACACACTTGCATATAAGCACTTTACCTTTCCTCTACCCAGGCGATGTGGGACTGTGCACCCGTAGCTCGCCAGTGTGGTAGCCTGACAGTGTCTCTCGCACCCGCCCACGGCACACCCGCCCACAAGGTCATCACAGCTGGCTTTCTTTGTTTTCTCTTCGTTTCCTTTCTATTGCAACTTTATCTAGCTCTTCAATGCCGCAGAAGGGTTTATGGAATAGGGTTTGCGGAATAGGTTTTGCGAATGTGTGTGTGTGTGTGTGTGTGTGTATATATATATATATATATATATATATATATATATATATATATATATATATGTTGGACACTTTGTGATGGCATTGGGCTAACTCATGGGCCTGTACATATGCTTATATTCTTATTTATAAAAATTGAAATTTACATTTAAAAAAAAAAAAAAAAAGATTCAAAAAAACATGGACTTTAATAAATATTAATTGGTGCTAAGGTCTAAAATGTCGTTACACTTTTATTACAAAATATAAAAATATCCTTCTTAAAAATATCTAATTTCAAAAATTAAAATAAATAATTAAAAATTAGTTCAACTAGCAAATAAAAATTCTCCATGTCTTTTCTTCGTCGTCCATCGCCATTGGATTGCCCTTTAGAATTGATGTCATCTAATCTCAAAGGTAAGAATTGAAAAGGGAATCTCTACAAGCTTACTAGGGCAGTGATGGTATATCACAGAAAAATTTTCAATTGTTACTTAAAAGAAGCTATTATTATTGTTAATATATTAGAAGATGTCAAAACTATAATGGGATTTATTAAGGATTTCATATCCTAGCAGTAGGGTATTGAAATATTGAAATATCTACCTACCTTTCTTTTATGTTGTCTAGTGGTCTCTAGTTGTTGTTCCTTCTTCAATCAATTATAAAAAATCACAATAAATTTTGAGATGCCAAATTGATAACCCTCTACACGAACCCTAAATTCATAAGATATTACATACTTCTAAAGCTTACAGAGTCCTAGATCTGAAACTCTTGAACAAAAATATAACATATTTATATTTATATGTGTGTGTGAAGAGAGAGAGGGAGGGGGACCTAGAAGACCTGCGAGGTGGGTGATGCCTTGATGTTGGTGGCTAATTGACGACGAAGGTAAGTGATAGAGAATTATTATTTGCTAGTCAAACTAATTTTTAATTATTTATTTTATTATGTTGAAATTATATAATTTTAAGGATGATATTTTGGGATTTTGAAATAAGAGTGTGAGGATATTTTGGACCTGAGAAATAAATATTGATGTATTTGTAATTATTTTGCTTAAATATTCAATCAAAATAGAAAATTAACTTTTAAAACTGATCGATTTGTTATTTATGGCTCCTAACTTTATTTATGTGTTGTTTTCCCTTTATAATATTGTAAACTTTTTCTTTTACCTTATTTATTTTCTTTACTATATATTTTGTTCACAAAATTCCTAATATTTTAATTTTATTGTCAAAAGAGTTAAAAGACTTTATTTATCAACAAGTACAAAGTAAACATAAATATTCAAATAAATTCTAAATTAGTTCTTAAAATCACATTAGGGAAAAAAAATCAAACTAAACTCAAAGCATAAAATAGATAAGATTTATTATTATTATTTTAAATATTACCATTCCCATCACCATCCAAATTAATGTTTAAAAATCACATCAGAAAAAAAAAAAATCCCCAAACGGTAAACTCAATGCATAAAACAAAAAAATAAAAAATAAAAATAAAAATAAAAGAAACAAATTACCATTCCCATCACTATTATTACCATCAAAGAAGTTTAATGGTTTATCAAGTTTTAATAGTTATTCAAATTTTTTTAATTTTTTTTATTAATTTTTTTTTATTTTTTTATGGTACCAAGATTAATTACATTGATCGCTAACTCTATTAAGATCAATATCAAACCCTAACGGGAGAAGGATACAAAATAAACAAAAGGTTTAGAAAGGCAAAAAAACAAAACAAAAAGAGGGATTAACAAAAATATACCAAAAACGTTGATTGGGAAATAGGCTGGATACCAAAAACGTTGATTGGGAAAGAGGCAGGATACGGCGGTGACAGAAAGATCTTACCATAATTGAAAAGGGTAGTGTGGTATTTGAAAAAAATAATTATTAATTTTAAAAATATCGAATAGAGGTATCATTTCTTTTAAGATTGGAGTTCTATAAAAATTTCTATTTCCATTCATGATAGGGAACAACAAATTTTTTTATTTTTTTAAGATAAGAAGTGTTAAAAATTAGATTAGTAGATGGATCCAAAATTTACAGGAGACACTAATCTATTGACCCATTGAGACATCTAGAAAAAGAAAACATAGGCTTATTGGCAACTTAGACTACTCTAAAGTTGTGTTTTGAACACTGACCCAAGAGAGGATCATAAATTTGCTGCTCCTAGCAGTACACCTCACAGAAATGAAGACAGCTTTTAACGTAGAATAGAGGGCCTTGCGGTTTGTAGAAATGCGAGTGCAAAATGCATGGCTCGAGATTACTGATGAAGATGCACTAGAGAATTTGAAATGGAAAGATAATGTTGATCGTAAAAAAGAAGGGGGGAACATTTATAATGAATTTAATATTGTGAATATTTTCTTGTACCCATCGTTCAGGAAATGAGCTTTCCCAGGAAGGAAGACGGCATGAAGAAGAAGTTATACGCAAAGCAACATCTTTTATGGATGAGCATTCCCGGGAAGTAAGATCTCAAGAAGTTGCCATGCGCGAAGAATCTTCTTCTTGTACAATTCTATGATATTTTTTCTGCTGTGTTAGTAGTTTTATCACGAAATTGTGAGCGACTTCATATTTGGTTGGTAAATTTCAATTTCAAATCCCTGATTGATCAAGTTGTAATTTTTTTTCATAATTTCTGTCTTTGAAGTTAAACAACAAATGCACGGATGTTTCCTGAACCATCAATACGATAAACTCTATGGATCAATCAGATACAGAGGTTCTTGCTAATTCACTATTCGAAGCAGAGCATTTTGATCAACTTCACAAATGCAGATGTTTCCTTAAAACATTGTACCATAAACTTTCCGTTCCCAATTACAAAATATACCTTTATTCATCGCTGAAAAATTCAAGCAAAAAGAAAACCAGATGCTCTTAAATCAGGTAAAATGAAGCCAACTCACCAACAGCATAAGGCAGAGCACCATTATGGATCATTCACAAACCAACATAATAAATGCTAAAATTATTATAAACAAAATGCTGATAATCATCGAGGATGGGAAGAAGCAAAATACTGAAAGAAAACCTTGTTTCTTCAACCTAGTTTATGTAACCCTACTGTTTAACACTCTAGTCGATCAACAGATGATATTGTATGAAAGTGAACTTCATCAGCTCCAGGTTCCCCTTTTTATTTACTCTAAATTGTACTTTTTCCCCAAATATACTAAAACATTTTGAACATTGGCATGAATATCCTCCAATTCCAACATTTTACATCAAGATTTTTTTACCAATGCATTTATTAAAATTATCACATTTTCAAATCAAGTTGGTCGTCACAAAAATCTAAAATGTTATTGTCTACTCATAGAAGAAACTTCTAAACCAAGTAAGCAATATATTGACAGGCCATTTTACTCACCATTTTGGGGATCAATAAGAAATAAAACACAAAAAACTTGGTATTCCTGTACAAATTATAGTTGACAGAAATTTCCGACTATATATATATGCTCAGGGAAAGCTCCACAACATCAATCCATTTCGCAAAACCAGCCAAGTCACACACAAAATTGACTTAGTAGGCCTATCACAATGATTGATGTAATGAAGAAACCAAAATTAAAAGTCCCGCAACTGTGTGAAACACTCGTTACTGCAATTTTCTTAACCTGCCAAAGGGTACCAAAATAATTCTAAATCAGAGTATTGGCCCCGTTGAAACACTAAAGAAAGCATCACAGGTTAGAAGAGTCCCAGCTAGCATAAACAGCCCCAATAATTTTCTCATGCAGTGCAGCCCCAGAGCAAGCAACTATTCCCCGATCAAGAGCTTCTAGAAACAATCCTTTTGAAAAATCCAGAGGGTGCCCTCCTGCATCAGTTACCACACCGCCAGCCTCTTGCACGATAAGAACACCAGCAGCATGATTCCATATTTTCTCCTTGTACCCAGCTCTTGCAAACTTCATAAAGATCTCAGCATCTCCCCGAGCTATGGCTGCATATTTCACCATGCTATAAACACGAAGTGGTTTCTTTCTGCCATGAGAGCATAAAAAAAAATTTGTATAGTGGTTAAGGCTATCTCAGCATGGAGGTGAAGGCATTGAGAGAGATGAGTTTGAATTCAAATCTTACCGACTGACTAAAAGAAAGAAACTATTAGATTAAAAAATACCATTATGACTACAGAAATTAAGAAAACCAGCTATTTCCAGTTTCCAGTTATCTAAAGCTTTACATGTTACTTGGGTAATATATCAGTTATATTGTATCCAAAAAGGATCCTCACCAAGTAAATGTCGCAAAAAAAGCTAGGCGCGAGTGTATGATTACAAATTAAGGCCGAGAACAGATACTATTATGCTGTAAACTACTTTTATCTTCTTAATTCACTTTCTAGAACATGAATCTAAGACCAAAACTTCTCGTCTGTACTTCTTTTCCTGATAAATCTCTGCGGTAAAACTTCCAGTCACTCTATTAATTTCACCTTTTTTTGTTATATACATATATGTAAGTGTTTGTGGAGAGAGAGAGTGTGGAGAATATTCTTGCTTTCATACTAAAATAGTCTCTTGAATTTTACAAGGAACTGAGGGTAGAACAGAATGTTTACTTCCTTGATTCTATACTTTATTGGATTGCACTCCTCTGGGTAAATAAAATAAAACTGAAATACTTCTATGTATGTTAGTGTTGCTGTTTCCACCTCCCAGTACCTTTAACAGCGACCTATGACAATTTTGGTTCCACTTTTTAACAAAATTAAATTCAACCAACCAACTTTAACAGTCCGAGTAGAAGGCCTGAGACTTTAAATTTGTAAAAAGAGAGACCAATGCGAACATACCTAAGCCCAATACTTTCAGCAAGTCCAGAAGTGAAGGAGTGGTTTGAATTTGATTTCTCCATTGGTTCACAAAAAGTTGCCAGTGCTGGATCATTAATGGAAGAAATACGAACTGCTCTTGCAAAGTTTGGCCACTCAAGCTTCTTATCACCATAGATTAAAGGTTGCATCCATGTTTCTCCACTACCTCTCCTTGAGTAAATCATACATCCTTCTTCCCGAGAATCAATAGTTGATGATGACATTTTTGACATAGTTTGATAGTGTTGGTGATGGTAATTTAGCCATTCCTTCTTCATTGGGTAATTAGGGTACCCAAGAACTCCAATAACAACTTGTCCATCCTCAATCAAGGCTAAAGCCACAGCATATTGATCTCCACGCACAAATCCTAATGTTCCATCAACAGGGTCAAGGACCCAATGCCTTCCTTTAGGGCCCCCAGTTGAGCTGCATCAGCTGATGGCCTCGAGAACTTGAGGAGCCCCAAGGGCCTTGTCTGGACTTTTAAGGCCAAACTTGGGTGCTTCAGCCAAGCATTGGTTCACATGGCATACCACCGCTTCCAATAGATCTGCTAAATCAACCTTGGACAGAGTTCTGACATCTTCTTCAGCAACAATAGAAACATTAAGGCCACCAAAGAATTCTGACAGTGTCCAGCTAACTGTTGCTTGTACGCTCAAATCTGTCATGCAGAGAAACATTGAGAGAATTAGCGAAAAGAGCATGCAGTTCAATACACATGTACACAACATAAGAATTAACATGAGTAACCTGAGCTCTGAGCACATAACATAATTTTCCATCTAGAGATACTGAAACATTAAAAGTTCTAGGTTACATTACAAATACAAACAGTTCATATTGTCTCAATGTGTATTATTACCTGTTCTAACAAATTTCCAGTTAACAGTAACTAGTTTCCATGCTTACACGACCAGTTAAATGACCAAAATATATATATAGATGTCCTCCAAGGCAATATTTTTTAAAAGGAAATGCAAATTTTTAAAAGCAATTATATAATATATCCTCTACTGTTTTAATATGTGGAGAGGAATTTTGGATTATAGAACTCTCTTGAAAGAAGTTTAATACAACAAGCAGATTTAGTTGATCATAAAGTTTCTCAATCAGTTTATTTGAACGGTGGATGTCAACTTTGATTAATTAATTAATTAATTATTATTATTATTATAATTTTTTTTAAAAAAAAAAAAAACCCTAATCCATGTATACTTGTTGAGATTAACCTCCACATGGTTTACATTTGTCTTGTAGTCATTAATATTTTCAGGGCTGCAATAGTGCAATCCTTCTAATTTAGTGGGATTGCAATGGGTCATTCAACAGCAGCACTTCCAAATAAGTGCAGGTATGTTGGCAATATAATCCCTAAGAAGCATGTCAAATCCAAATATTTGAAATCTTGAATACTGTTTTACATGTGGCCGGCAAAGAGTCTAGTGATATCTCCTGTACCTTAAAATGTGGCCGGCAAAGGTTCAAGTCTCCTTAAGGCAAATGGCTTTGTGAGTTTACCGCTGATGAGTAAAAAATAAAAAGAAAAAGAAAAAAGAAAAAAGATTGTTTACGCCCCAATACAAAAGCGACATGTGGCGAATTCCGGCAGAACTTGCCACAACAAGAATTAATGTGCACAGCCATTGGAAGTGTAACAAGTGGCTGCCCAAAATGAGTAAATAACCAACAGCAAAGCCCAGGAAGAAAATAAAATCTTGAAGCTATGGAGCAATGGCTCCCTAAAATCATGTAAAGTAATTTCAACCAAAAAAAAAAAAAGCATGCAGAAAATGAAGGAGCCAATTTAGAGAGTTTTCTAGACAAGTTATGATGCAGTGGCAACATAGCAGCCTTATCATTATTTTTCTTAGTTGGTACTCACACACACATGTCTTTACTGAGACTTAAACCCTTGATCTCTCTTTGGGAAGTAGGAGCTGATATTACTAGGCCACTAGCTTGTTGGTCATGGCAGCCTTATCATTTCCATGTGGATACTTAAGTGGCTAATTGGAAGATCAAGAGATGACTTAAAAAATTACTTGTTTTCCCTGAACCACTTCTATGTACTTTAATTTTCTTGGTATTTTGGGTCTCGTAAGTTTTGTTTAATTCAAAAATTTCAACCTAGCTTGAGTCTTGTGTGAAAGTTGGGAAAAATGAGAGAAGGGAAAAAAATTGAACTTTGATTCAAAAATGAAAATTTGACCATGTTTTTTAAGGAAATTAAACGAGAGTTTAAAGAGTAACAAAGAGAAGAAATACAAAATTTAAGACATAATTTTAGAAAAAAAAAAAAAAATAGGTGGGGGTGGGGGGGGGGGGGGGGGGATTATATGAATTTTTTACCCCCCGGACATACACTGGCTCCATCCCTGTATGTGAAGGCAAAAATCAGATTTTGATAATGAAATTATAGAGCTTTGCTCTTCGTTTATCCAACTCATTTCTTGGTTGTGACTTCTTGTTCGATATTCTTCTTCTTGCCTCTTTATCCATCCGCATCATTTGGTATTAGAGCTTGTATGCTCTCGGGCCAACTTCCATTGTTCTTGTTTCATAGTGGCTAGGAGAGGTAGTGGAAGAAATGGTAACCGTATGATGGGAGATTTGAGAGATGAAAGAGATGAAGAACTCCAAGCATTTTGAAGACAATTTGAGCAACTTACCTTGTGGCTTGAACGCGAAGAAGCTCATATCGAGCGTGGTATATCAAGTCGTGGGTCTTCTAGTGACGAGTCTTATGATCAGAACCCTTTTGCGAATCGTGTGGAGCCATGGTTGGGAAGGTTCTATCATGATTCCGACAATGTGGAAATTGATTTACCGGAGTTCCATGGTCGTCTTCAGCCTGACGAGTTTCTTGATTGACTTAGTGCCATTGAGAAATTCTTTGGTAACAAAGAAACACCTGAGAATCAAAAGGTGAAGCTTATAGCAACAAGGTTTTGAGGTTATGCTTCGGCAATGATGGAACAAAGTTGAAGAGAGGAGGATTTGCAAGGGAAAGCCTAAAATTACTTTTTGGAAGAAAATGAAATCTAGTCTTAAGGAGAAATTTCCACCTTTGGATTTTTCACAAATTTATTATTATTAGTATTATTATTATTATTATTATTTTCACTTTAACAACCTTCGCTAAGATTCAAAAAGTTTGCTAGATTACGCCGAAGAGTTTTCCAAACTCATGGCCCAAAATGTTATTCAAGAAACCGAAGAACAACTTGTTTCAAGATTTATTGGTGGGTTAAAAATTCCAATTCATGATGAAGTAGAAATCCATCCAGTATGGAGGGCTAATGATGCTTATCAATTAGCTTTGAAAGTTGAGGCTAAACTTGCTCGTAGTTGTGTTACAAAGTTTGTGGATGTTCATAGCCTTTATCCTCCAAAATTTAAGAAGTATTTTTGAAAAGATTGATTTATTTTGTTTTGACTTCTTAAATTAGACAAGTATTTTGTAACATCCCAAAATAGAAATATGGACAACTAATATGAAATGGAGGCCTAGGGAGTACTAAACAGGGGAATTTATTTAAGGTCCAAAACAATTATGCTATATTTGGCGACACTAAATAAGCACATTGAATTCGGAATTGAAAAAAATTTAATACAAAATTTAAATTAAACTTACTCCAATCAAAATCAAAAGCAGTCAGTTACATTACATGCACCTATATCTCTCACCAACATTTTTACATAAATTACACTAACCTCTCCTGAGGTTTGGGCAAATCTCACACAAGTGGAGCGTTTAAAATTTATTACTTTGACCTCCCTTGAGGTTTGAATGTATACTCAACAACCTCCCCTCTCCATCAAAACTTGTAAAAAAATTTCATAAAATGACCAAGTTGCCCTTACACATATTTTTATTTATTTACAAGATTTTTTTTAAAGAGAGAGTAACTACGGTGGAGAGGAGAAAAAAAGTAATAAGAGAGATTAGATAGAAAATTGATTTTTTTTAGATTTTAGATTATATTTTGTATTATAAAAATATATTACATACATAAGGGTATAATTGACTTATTTAAAGTCTTAAGGAAGGTCAAAGTAATAAACCTTAAACGCTCCACCTATATGAAATTTGCCCAAGCATCAAGTAAGTATAATTTAGCCAAAAAAAAAAAAAAAAAACATATACGAGAACATTTCATCTTAATCAATAATCTACTATTTCTTCGTCAAATACATAAAGTATTAACAATTAATCATCGATCAACTATTTATTAGTAGCAAATTGCAAGTAATATGCATAATGTTACATAGGAGACATACTTATCATCATTAGTTGTCAATACAAATTTTTTTAGGAAATTCACAAACAACCCTCTAGCATATAGCCACAATTATAAAGTTTACAGTTCCCTTCAATATCCAAATGGAAATGAATTTAACCTCACACTCCTTCAAGAAATCTCAAATCACCTCCAAATAAACCTTAAGCATTTATGCCATTCAAAGTTTGTTCACAAATTGGTTGCATTAAGTTGTCTAATTTCACAAAAGAAAAACAGAATTACAAAAAATATAATCTACACTTTTGTGTTGGAAGCTGCATGTGCTTTTATCAAAAGCTTAAGGCTCCGTTTGGTTAGATGGAAATAGCAAGAAAAGAAATGAAATGAAAAATGAAAAGAAAAGTGAAGTGAATGAAAAGAAAATTGATTTTCTTGTATATGTATTTGGTTAAGATAAAAATTTATCAAGAAAATTGTAGAAAATACATGTTATAATTTAGATACCTAAATCGTCCTTATTTTATAAAAATGGTAAAATAATAAAAAAATTAATTAGTAGTATGTATATATATATATAAAAAAAAAATCATGGAGTTTTCAATTTATTTAAACTTTGTAAAAAACTATTTATTTCATTCACATATGTTAGAAAGCAACTAAAAATGAAAGTCAAGTTAATTAAAACCCCATCAATGATAAAATTTTTGTTGGACAGCAATTTTTAGAAATGCAGTAAAAAAAATAAAATAAAGTTGTTCTCTAAAATAATATTGTTGGATAAAAAGTGAACACCAAATAAAAAGATGTTGCTTTCACGTGAAAATAAAATTTCATCATGTTTTATGGAGGAAACATTTTGAGGAAAATAAAGGGTTACGAGAATCTTAATTTTTTAGAACTTTTTATTTTCTATCTAACCAAATTCTTATAAAGTTTCAAAATCTTCTATTTCCTTTCTTTTCTTGTTGATTCTATCTAACCAAACGAAACCTAATTGATAAAAAGCAAGGACCCAATGCATGTCCTCTCAGGTTTCCAAATTCCTTTTCCCATCCATACAGTACATTCCACTAGGAAGCATCCTAGTTGTTGATGGAATTACTTGCAACGTACAACTAGCCCATCATAATACTATGTAAATAGAGCACCTCTTTGTAAATTTAAAACCTTGTTCAACACAATACTCAAACAACATTTAATTTAATTCAATTTCTTTTATCTTTTACATTTAAGCAATGTCCTTTCAATATATTTAATTTAATCCTACACTTTCCATACATAATTTCCAGGACCTTTTTTTTTTCAAAGTCTAGCACTTTCAATTCCTTTCTTTTTAGCCATAAGAAAAGTCCTTCATCAAAGGTAAAAATAAACTTTAGAGTTGGTCATTCTAGGCATCTTCTCAGGATCTTACAATTTTCCTTCTGAAATATTATTTGGATACTTTAACCTGGAACTTCTAAGTTCTCGGAACTCCCAATCAGTTCCATTGGAACCGGGCGGGAGCCAAGATTTTAGTTTAGGGGGGCACAATGTTAAAAAAAAAAAAAAAAATTATTTAAAGGAGTTGAAAAAAAAAAAGAAAAAGAAAAGTAAAGTAAGAAAAATGACAACTTAAAAAGGAAACAATTAAAATTTAATTTACAAGGAAAATTTAACTTTTTTTTAAGGAATTTGAAGAGTTAATTAGGAAAAAAAATAAGAAATGATTTTAAAAACTAATAATTTCAGAAGGGCATTATATAAAGAATTCTATATATACACATAAAATTTAAAAAAATTTCTATATGTATAGTGGGCGAGGCAAGCCAGATGGGGCAAGTGCCCCTGGCATATACTGGCTCCGCCCTTGATTGGAACTGAGAATTTTCATAGCCCAAACAAAGATTGCTTTATACACCATTATGCTAGGGGTTCGGTTGCATGAAATTAGTGTCATGAAATTGAAATCCGACATAAATTAGTTCAAACTTTAAACTATTTTTCTTTTTTAATAAAGTTCTATATTATTCTTACGTGGAACAATATACATACATATATATATATATATATATATATATATATATATATTTGAATATTTCTTAATTAATAATACCATGTTTTCTGATTATCGTGAAGATTACCTTCTTAAAACATATCGAAATAACTGCCAACTCCTTTTCTCGTCATGAAATACATTTTTCAAAATAGCCGCCATTTGGAATTGCTAGTTACTAACAGATTTATGCCAAGAGAATGATCTTTACTGCAACAAACAAAAAAACGATTTTGAAGTAGTCAAATATTGAAACCTTGATTACACCGTAACTCATTTAAAAAAATACTGTTTTTACTTTACTGCATTGAATTTATAAAAACTTAACGTACCATCATCATATCTGTGTAGACCTACATGCTACGAGTAAAATTGGTAATTCATTCACTAATCACTATCAATATAATTTTAAAGCATGGTCCTTATACATCATCACTAGGGGTTTGAGTCACATAGCTAGCACTCTGAAATCACTTTAAAATCCCAACACCACCACCAACCAATCTCAACTATCCAGAAAAAATTGGAAGTAAAAATTTATTTTAGGCCATGCTAAATAATAATACAATTTTCATAATCAACAAAAATAGTCTCGGTTCTTACCAAGTTGAAAAGGGGCATGGCTCTCTAGCAATAAGGCACAAATTCTCCCTTGATGAACCTAATTAAAGGATATACAATCTAATTACAATCTCTATTTTAGAGCACTCCTTCAAATATTACATTACATCTCTTAATAAATTTCTCGATTATTACTAAGTTGAACAATTTCTATTTTTTCTTTTTAATATCTCTTAATTAATGTCGTTTTTTTGTTTATTCTTTGGACGTATGAAAATTACTGCCAACTCCATTCCGCAGGATGAAACACATTTTTAAATATGGCTTTCACCATTTGTAATGGGTGGTTACTGGTAGATTTTTGCCAAGAGAATGATCTGCGACAAAGAATGGAAACATTACTATCTTCTCCTCCGACAAACAAACAAACACATCTGGAAGGAGTCAAATATAGAGTGTGTTTCTTATCATCATAAGACAAGAAAATAGACAATTTCTTTCTTTTCCTCGCTAAATGAGAATGACCGTACATGGGAAGTATCAATGCCAAAATATCAAGATGTTCAAATTATTTTAAACCATTATAAAGACGAGAATAAAGGCAAACTCCTAGTGTGCCTCAGAAATCACAGTTTCATTACTGCAAAAAATAAAAATAAACACCCTATGAAACGTAAAGCAAACCCAAAACTTATTGTTTCTCTGCTAATTCCCGATATCGATCTCCATCATTCAAGCAAAGCTATGTATAGAGCCTGGTGTGTGCTTGCCAATTGATGCCATGTATCTTGAATTGTTATCTCTATTTGGACATGGTAAAAAAAAAAAAAAAAAAGGCGCTTCACATTGTAAAAATAGAAAAGGAGAGAGGGAAAAAGAAAACATCATACAAGAAATTTAAAATTAAACTTAAAAATGCCTTTATGTAGGAAGGGAATGAGATATAAACTTTGTCGAGATGTATGCATTTAGTTACATACTTACACTATAAACACATACAAACACACATAGCTATACACACATATGTAATTCAGTCATGTTTCTATTTACCATTGCATGCCTTCATTATCTTTGCCTTCATTATCTTCACTAATCCCTCAAATTAACTACAATGCTTTAGCTACATATAGATAAGTTGACAGTCTGAGGTTGACACTCATTATTACAAATAATGGTAACTGTCATTTTAATTACACTAAATTATGAACTAATTAACACATACAACAATAACATATTGATTACTTCATTTTTTTTCTCTACCAAAAGAGAAGCTAGATGTATTTCTTTTGATAACTAGCTAATATATAACACAACAATCATAACACAAGAATTAACTTAGAAATGGTATAGAAGTTAGAAAATAGAGATGATTTGATTTACCTCTTTACAATTTCTTTTTCCTCTTTCCTTTTACTTGAGGTGTACTAATGGGCAAAACCAAACTATCCATGTATAAAACCACTCTTGAACTCCATTGTTTTTTTAGCCCAATACTCCTGCACCTTTTTTCTTTAGGATTATAGATGACTAAACTATCAAGATTTCTCATCATCACAACTTCACCTATCTTAGTAGCACACAACAGCGTTAAGTAATCTAAGTGTCTCGTTGTTTAAACCGAACGTGGGATGACAATGAACTTGGTCCAAGAATTGTTCTCACCATATTGCTTCATAGTCCACACCCCAACATGTTTATTATCAATGGAATTACAAAATAAACTAAGGCATCCTCTCATAACCGTCAAACTAAATATATCACCTTCTTTTATATATTTTGGTGGTGGTATCTCCTTGAACCTCTCATCCACCATATCATAGTAAACAATCACATATGTTTTAGTGAAGTCATACACATATTCGAATATATGGGTGTTTGAATTGTATAAAGAGGAACGAGAATAAGGCGGTAGAGTATAGGGTGTTCTGACTGTATCCATTCTAAAATCTTGGGATGGGTGAATAAAAGCTGGGTAATTACCATTGTCATCACCATCTGATGTTGAACTAGAAGAATCGGAAGAGAGGTATCGCCTCACCTTGGCATTTCTTAGTAGTGTAAAAGCAATCCAGTGTGACACACCATTCACAGTGATCGTAGCACCGCGAAAACCCAAGTAAGGGAATTTCCTAGGCTTGGTCCAACATTGAGCTTTGAAACTAAAAACCAAAAAAAAAAAAAAAAATCATCTGGTCGAAAAAATTAGCTTTAGACATAAATACCACCTTGTAATTGCTGATGCAAAAATCTGCACGGAACGAAGTCAAAGATGTTTCTTACAAGATAAGATAGAAGTGACAACCGGCATTGTGCCGGTCGGGTGCACTTTGACGGTCAAGTTAGTACTTGATAGTTGAATATCCGATAAAGAATTAAATATGGGATTTATCGTATACCTTTTTAGGTTAACTGGTGACTTCTTTTATAGAAGCATTAACGGTAGTAGTCTTCTATCATGAAACAAATTTACTTTCCTTATCTATTATGGATTTAAGAGTCATTGGAGAGGGTAATAGTTGTTATTTCTATCTCATTAAATTTATCAATACCCTTTAAGTCTCCATGTCACTTGGAATTCTTATCTAGTCGAATATTCTATATTAGTAGCCTCCCATTCCTGAAATCTTGCTTGTCAAGCGTCGAGAATGCCAAGTCCTTCCAAGCTAAGCATGCTTGATGATTACTTTCTTGCCCTTTTTAATAAGGGAAGTAGATTTGCTCGAGCATTGTGAGCTCACCCTTTAATAAGGGAGTAGTTAACCTTTCGTCTCTTTACCGAGGGAAGAAGATGAAGTTGACCCTTCGTTCCTTTATAGGGGAAGAGGTGTAATCTGAAGGAGGGTGACCCTTTAATACGAGAGGTAGTCGTCTCGTCTCTCTGGTAAATGAAGGAAGCTTTAATTATCTCACCCTTCTGTGTAGAGGGAGTACTCGGATACTTGTCCCTTTAATAAGAGAAGAATGTGTTGTTGGCCCTTGGTCCCTTTAATAAGAAAACATTTAATAAGGTGTAGTCGACCTCTCGTCCCTTTAATAAGGGAAGTAGATTAATACGAGTTTCACTCAGCTCGTTTTTTTAATAAGATAAGTAGATTAATACGAGCTTCACTCAGCTCACCCTTTAACAAGGGAAGTAGATTACTATGAGCTTCACCCAGCTCACCTTTTAACAAGGGAAGTAGATTACTATAAGCTTCACCCAGCTCACCCTTTAACAAGGGAAGTAGAGTACTATGAGTTGCACCCAGCTCACCCTTTAACAAGGGAAGTAGATTAGTATGATCTTTACCCAGCTCACCCTTTAACAAGGGAAGTAGAGTACTATAAGCTGCACCCAGCTCACCCTTTAACAAGGGACGATAATTACAAGCTTTACTCAGCTCAAGCCCTTATAGTATGGGGCACTTTGATTTTGACCCCTTTTAATATGGGGGACGTAGTAATCTTGAGAGGTTTTAGTCAGCTTGTTGATCACCACCTTTGATAAGGGGGTTCGTAGTTACACGTTATCTTGAAAAACTTTATGACAGGAATAAAAATTTCAAGCTTCCCAAAAAAGATCTTAATAATCTCCAAAATTATGATTTTAGGATAAATTTTGATTTTAGGATGATGAGCACTAAAAAGTGTGTATTTAAACCCCTTAAGCTTAGGTATTCTAGAACCTTTATCTATCTTATTTTACCATTTTGTACTAATTTCGTGTTATTTCTATTTTCAGGTACTTATCCCCAAAACAAGCAAACTCAACCAAATAAGAGCATAATTGAAGCAATTCTGGGATGAATAAAAGAAAGGAGCAAAGTATAGCAAAAGGAAACAAATGGTGGAATTTTAGCAACTTTGATCGATCTCAAGAAAAGTTCGATCGATCCAACTTTCATAGATCTCAGCACTTCAAGATGGATCTGAGCCATGTTTGTCCCTGTTCAAAGATCTCAAAAGTTTGATCGATCCAACTTCCTTCTCTGATCGATCAAACATTCTTGTTCTTATTCAAATGATTGATCTTATCCAGTTGTACCACCCTACCAACCACTTTTATCCTTTTCCCAAAAATATCTTCAAAATATCTCAGATTTGTTTTTTCCAAAAAGGAGCCACTATTGAGCATCGATCCAGCCTAAGTTCGATAGATCTCAGCCATATTCGATCGATCCAAGTCCAAGGTTCGATCGATTGAACTTCCTCCAGTGCGAAAAAGTTAAATTTCCAGCTCACAAAAAGTTGTCCTTTATCCAATCATTGGGGAATATTTGCTGTACGACCCCAGCTCATTTTGGGTGTCATTTAACCTACCTATATAAGGATAAGGATTACTTTTTACATCATATCATATCATACCTTGTAGAACTCTTAGTGAGGAAGAAAAGAGGAGAAGGAGGCTAGAGACACCATTGGAGACTCTTTATCAACCAAGGAGCAGATTTCTTCCATGGAGCTTGCCCTTGAGGGTTGGAGGACATCATCCATGAGTGGCTAGACATCCTCTTGGGGCTAGAGTTAGCCCTAAGCATGCTTTCTACTTCTTGATTTATGTATTTTGAGGGGATTTGTATTGTGATTCATGTCTTGACACTTATATATATATAGATCTTGTTTCTTCAATGATTTATGTGGTTTAATACTTCTAATTGATTATTTCATTCTATCCATATGTCTATGTATGCTAGAATAGATGTTCCTGTGTTTGTCTCTATTTCTTATGTTATTGATGCATGTCTATGTGTGTTGATGCTATAGATCTAGAGAATGTCAAGACATAGGGCTTAATGTCATGTTCTTGTGGTTTATTTGATGGTTCATACTCATTGCTTGATGGATTGTACTTCTCCTTTAGTTTAATTAGCTTAATTTCATGTCATTAGCTTAGTTGTAGTGTAGTTGTTAAATGGGAGGACAATCTATGCTTGTTGTTGATGTTCCATACTTATGAAAGCAAGTAACATGTATCTCTAACCTTATGATGTGTTTGGATTATGAGCTTAAAGAAAGGATTAATGGCTTAATTTGATATGTGTGCTATCCACCATGTTGTTTATACAATATATGCTTAATTTGCCATCCATGCTTATTAAAACAACCGCACACGCACATTTTGTTGCAATACATATTCTTTCCCTCATTAATCATTCATTAAAGGTGTAGAAAAGTTATGCTTAGTGGTGATCTCTAAACCCCAAGATCTCTCTCTCTCTTTTATTCTCTCCATTGCACTATTGTTTACTTTAGTTTAATTTAACCAACCAACCACTATTTTGATCACTCGACCTACTAACCCTAATTTTGATTCCTCAACCTAGTACGACACCTCAATCTCTTGGGACGATCCCTTCTCACTCATACTACATAGTATAGGTGTTAAGCGGTTTATAATTTAAATTATGGTGCCCACTTGACACTAATTTCCAAACTCAAAGTTTTATGCACTATTTTGTGCACCGCCCGAGAAGACACCATAGGATATGACAATAATTAAGTCAGGTATCCAACCCAATTATAACAGTCACAACTAAATTGCTTTAATTCATAAGAAACCCCACGACTTTATTTATTTTGCCAGTTTCAAAGTATATTGAGTTTAAACTTTTGAATATAGGCTCCATATAAATAGAATAGTGACACTAAAAAGTACTTGCAATTATTAATCTTGTAGTGTCAATGGAAAGAATGATAGATATTTCACAAACAATTCAAAATTCAAATCTCTTTCTCATAAATAAAATATAGTTTCCAAATAGTCAGATGATTATAGCACATATGAACTAGATTTATCTAAATTCACGTAGGGTGTTCAGTTTCCAACCTTCCATCTTTTAGTTTTACTACTTATTGCAAGACAGTAGATACAAAAACCTTAAAGTGGAAGTACCTTGAATTTGAGTTAAAATTGGATATTCAGTTATGCTTTAGCACATAAATCATACTTCAGCACTTCTCGCGAAGAAGTCTTGCCCTCGAGAAAAATAGCAATAACTTGAAATATTCACTATCACAGGTTCAGGCATGTATTAGTATCATCTAGAGCCAAGTCTGTAGTGGCACTGCACAAGTGTATATGTAATGTTGGTGTCTATAAAATTCACTATTCCAGTAACACATATGTCCATTGAAGAATTAAAAGTTGCTTCTGTCTTGTCACTACGAAGACTAAAGAAGAATATCTGATTTCTATCGGTTCAGCTCCACTCCATGTGGAATAAAAAAAAAAATTGATGTTGAGCTTTTGGGCCGGATCTTTAATGGAGTTTCAGTACGGTTCAAACAGCTTTCGGTTCAAAGATTACTGGAACTGTTAGATCTATGAAACTTTAGTTGACCAAATAATTCCAGTTGTTTGATAGAATGGAGAATACAAGACACAATATCAGACCTTGGATCTTAGATCATTGCTGCCATTTTGTTAGTCATGTTTGACTCTAAAAATTAGTTTGATCAGAATGCATGGTTGACCATAACATATTAGAAGCTCTTGTATCAAGGATAGAATAGCATGAACAATACGGAGAAATAAACATAACTTGCAATTTATTGAATGTTCTGACAATGGAACCACTTTGCAAGTACAATATATGTGACAACGACATATAAAAATAATGAGTTGTACGACAATTTATTAGCTTCGGCCTTTAGATTATTAATCAATTCAATTGGCAAGTCATTAACTATTTTGTTGCATTAATCAATAAATTATGGAATGTTGATTTATCAACCTTCTTTATAGAGAAAATAAGAAAAAACTAATTATGAAGTTTAATGGGAGTTTTGTACAAAAGAAAAAAATAAATAATGGCTTTTTGGTCAAAGACTAAAGATTATAGATACTTCTACTGTAATTTCAGGGATGGTAGTGAATTGACACTAATCCGATTAGTGGATCAAGTCGTAACTGAATCAAGTTTTGGTTAGTCGATCACCATATATAAATAATACATGGATCAATGAAATAGAAAAAAATAAAATAAAAATTAGAGGATTCCCTGTTAATGATTGTTGAACGAAATCCACTCAACTCCGGGTGGATTTTGGGAGGATGACTATCATCAAACATCGTGTTCCACAGACGACGCCAATTGTTGATGTAAAAATCTGTAATACCCCTAATTTTAAAAGGATAATTCTGGCATTTTGTTTAAATTATTTAATTGCAATTGTTGTTAGTTTAATTGATTTCTTGCCTATTTCTTTTTATTTAAATTACTTGTGGATTTGGTTATTTAAATTTTATTGTGGTTTAATTATTTTTGTGTTTATGTGGAATTGTATTGTGTTGTAATTATTTATGTGCTTATGTGGCTTTGTAAATTAAATGTAATTTAATTGTTTAATTATTAGGGTTTTGTGTTATACATCGTGTCTAGGTTTTGAGCCAACTTGTAGTTGGTTTAGGATTTAACTTAGGGTTTCAAGTAAAGTCTATAAATATATAAACATACGTCTGCCAAGGGTTGTTAACCCTATTCACGTAACAGAGTCATACAGAGAGTTGTGAGGGCAGAGAAACAGAGAGGGAGTTTGAGTAATAAACAGAGAGGCTTAAGGTGGAAGGAGTGGAGTGCTTCTGGGTTGAACCAAGAGCACCGAAGGAGTGGAACGATAGTTTAGGATGTTGTCGGAAACTTTAGAGATGGTGGATTACAGTTTCAAAATCTAAAACTGCAGGCAAGTCTCTGTTCTTCTCTTTCCCGCTAATTCGTGTTCTGTGCATGCCTAGTTAAGACTCCAGGGATTAATCAAAGATTAAAATAGATGAAACGAATGTTATAAATCATCTTATATGTATGTTTAATTAGTTTTTAGTTCCATTGAATTAATCTGTTTTAATGTTGCTTAAAAGTTTTAAATGAGATCTTGTTGCCGATTGTTTTAAATCTTGTGTTAAATTCTTGTTGTGAATATATATATTTGTGCTTGAGGATTAGTCTGAGACATTAAACGAACCCTAGAATAAGTTATTAACACAGTATTTAATTTCACCAAATTAATCTGTTGTGGGTTGCTTAAAAATTTCAGACTAAGGTTCTGTGATCGTTGCTTCTAAAACTATGTTCCATGCATGTTATCATTGAATATCAGTGGTTTAATATGTACCTAGGACTGAGTTTGAACCTAGAACAAATATTTAACAACACCACAGAGGCTCCGTTAATTACCAGAGTTGGAGAAGAAGACACAGAAATGGATGACGGCGCCTAAGGGAGCAAGAGCAGGTTCCAAGAATGGATAGAGCGAGCTCTAAAACCCTTAGATCTGGCTCTTGGTGGACTAGAGTAGGCTCTAAAGAGTCTAGAGCCACCTCTAGATGGAAAAGAGCAGGCTCCTATTTTTCTAGAGCCTGCTCTCTTTTAAAACGCACTGAAATTGAGTTTTAGGGACTTTTTGGCTGAAATTAGATTTTCTAAAATTATTTAAAAGCTACTGGATGTTGTAATTTAATGTTTAAGACTTATAAAAATGTTGGGAAGCATGATTACAAGTAGGAATTGAGAACGGAATTAATCTAAGATTAAACAGTGAACCCGTGGGTGGATGATTTGAAAATTAATTTCTATTGTCTACTATTTTTAGAATTTTATTTCTCTGCAAAATCTTAAATTGTGAGAAATGTTTTTAGCTGTGATATAAGCATATAGTAGTTAAATATGTGTATGCTTGGTTGGAATTAACTGATGTTTAAAATCTGCCATACAATGCATCAGTTATGGTATTATATGGAGAAGTAAATTGTATAATCTTAATTTATCAATTTAAGGGACTGGAACTGGGATTCTAAAATTGTTATTGGATGCATAATTTAGTTATACACATGTTAAACTGTATTTATGCAAATTTTGGAGTATGGTTGATTAGTATCTAATACTGTTTTCGTCAACTATGTTAACTGGAGGAGTTAAATGTACAGTCTTTTCATTTATATAAAGAACTATAATGAGATATCTAAATGTTATATTGGATGCATAAATTGGTTGTATACATGCTAAACTATATTTATGCTTATTCTGGGATGTGGTTAATAAATAATTATACTGTGTTATTAACTACGTAAATTGGAGGACGGTATGCACCGGTATGGGACGATGACATAGTAGGTATGGATTAGTTCAAGCACTAAACCTTACCTAATTTGGAATGAGTTGGATTAACCATAACAAGGTTAAGTCCTACTTATATGGATATATATGAACCGGTATGGGACGGTGTCATATTAGGGATGGCTTAGTTCAAAACACTAAGACCTACCTATATTGGGAATGGATTATTTCAAAACACTAAGTCCTACCTAATTTGGATTAAGATATGGATTAACCATAAAGGTTAAGTCCATCACCTACCTGTGTCATGTCAATCAAATAAATTGAATGACCTATTATGGTTTTAGGATGGATTTGTTATACATATATCAGACTACTATACAGATGGATGATATTTTGTATTAGAAGTACGGACTTTATATATTTATTATATATGCCATGGTATGAGCTTGAGTCTCAAGACCATAGTTGGGGTGCGTATATCGCCTAGAGTGGATAACTGGACATAGATGTTGTTCCCTGGTAGGTCTAGGTACTCATGCCCACCTTAGGGTGCGTTTTTGAATGTTGCCTTCTATTCAGGTTGAGACAGACCTATTGGACTAGCGAGCGTTCTATAGTGTGTACTATATATACATATATGGACTACTCTAGATATTATTGAGTCTTTTTAGGATGTATCTACGTATCAGATTACTGTTTGGACCGTAGTAGATTAGGACTTGCATGTGGGCCTGACCCACTCCTTTATTTTTCAGGTGTTCGTCAGTTCCAGGGTTAGAGCTTGGATGTGCAGAGCAGATATAGATATTAATTCTTCCAACTACGTAGGAATCTTCTCTATGTTAGCTTTTGTTTTTATTTCAGTTTCAGTTTAAGTTTGAGAATTCTTAATAAGGGGTCCACTAGATGGATTTCTGAGTTATAAACTTATGGAGGTTTTGGAATATCAGATTGGACTAATTGTGATAAAAGGTTTTTCTTTTAGTTTTTTTTAGCTTTTAATTTTATTTCTTAAATCATTTTTGTATTCCGTGTTCGATTTAAAATACTTTAATTGTTTGGTATCCCTCAGGTTTGGGCTCGGACTTGATCAACCCGCTTCTCGGATCCAAGGGGTATCACAGTTGGTATCAGAGCACTCCAGATTCAAGTGTCTCTAGGGTGTTTCGTATTAAGACTTCCGCATAGCGTTATCTCTTGATTAGAACTTAAGTTTAGGATTCGTTGAATTACTTTACGGTTGGTTTAGAAAGTACTGATGTCAATTTTATTCTGAAATTTCAGAATGTTTGGCACTAGGAGAAGGATGTGGTCCACGATGAAAGCAAAGAGGGACTAGAAGAAGAGGAATGTTACTCCGATAATTCCTCTGCGAAGGCCGACCAAGAAGGCAAAGCTAGAGACCAAGGACTTGTATCCAGTCAGTGTTGTCTCGGAGTATAAGGTAAGGAAGGTTTCTTGTGTGCGGGATTGGCCGCCATACTGTGGACCGAACATAACTTCGGTGGTGCTTGAAGCTGAGCCAAGTGAAGAGGAAGACCCCGAAGAAGATCAAGATGGAGATGATAACGAAGCGTCCAAGACGGAGGCTACCGGGGTTCAAGAATGAATGTTCTTCTAGGAGTGCTATGATTTTCATTACTAGTAGGAGTGGGAGTGTTATTTAAAGAGTAGTATTGTTTCGATGGCGTACAATAGTATTATAAAGAATATTTGACAATTATTCTTTTGGAGGTTTATGATTTAAAGAAGTTTTTAATAAAGTAAATTAGTAGTTTTGGCTATCTCTGTTGTGGATTATGATGGCATTGTTGGATTTATACACCTATGGTTTATTTAAACTATAGTGAATTGTGTATGATGTGATAATAACGGAAAGTCACAGTAGAGTGATTTATTTTTTATCAAGCACACAAAGCTTTGCTTATAGGTTTGTTGTGTTAAAACGGAACGATTTCCAAGGAGTTTATAAAAGAACTTGTGTAATCAAAATGGTAGGTTTGGTTTCGAAGGCGGAATTCCCAGGATGGAACAATAAATCTACAAGTGGGTAGATGTCTGAATATTGTGTATATGTTCCGTGTTATGCTCTACGGGTATTTAACATTTTGGGTTGGGATAGTTTAGTTGATGACACTAGATATTGGTAAACTCAGATATCTAGCCAATCTTTTGATTTGGACATGCACATTTATGATGTGATGCGTGGCATGGATTAGTTATTGCATTACCATACTCAAGTTAGCTAATATGATAGGTCATTCGTGTTCGCCATACATGGTCAGGTTATGTATGTCGTCGCTATGCCACGACCTAACATGGTCATTAGCACTTATTCGTTCCATGTGGAGGAGGAAACGGAAGAAGAGGTTACTGTGTCATTGGGTCGCATATCAATTGTACAGGACTTTCCAGATGTATTTCAAGAGATTACAGGGTTGCCACCTAGTCGCGAGATCGACTTTGTGATTGACTTAGCTCCAGGCACTACGCCTATTGTTAGGGCACCTTACAGGATGGCACCAGGGGAAATGAGAGAGCTAAGGGATCAGATTCAGCAATTACTCAGCCAGGGTTTCATTCATAGTAATACTTCACCCTGGGGAGCATCGATTCTATTTATGAAGAAGAAGGATGGTTCACTTCACTTATGTATTGATTACAGGGAGTTGAACAAAGTTACTATTCGTAACAAGTATCCCTTACCCAAGATTGATGATTTGTTTGATCAGTTAAGGGGAGCCACATATTTCTCCAAGATTGATCTGCGTTCTGGGTATCATCAGTTAAGGGTTAGGGAACAAGATGTTCCTAAGACAATGGTTCTCATGAGATATGGTTCTTATGAGTGTCGTATCATGCCATTTGGGACAACTAACGCACCGGCAATGTCCATGGACTTAATGAATAGAGTCTTCAGGGTTTATTTGAATCAGTTTATTATTGTCTTCATTGAGGATATCTTGATCTATTCTTGATTGGAGAACGATCATACGAGACATCTTCGGATAGTTTTGCAGATGCTTCGTGAGCACCAGTTGTATGCCAAGTTTGAGAAGTGTGAATTTTGGTAGAGGGAAGTAACGTTTCTGGGGCACGTGCTGTCAGAAAGGGGGATATTATTGGAGATTCATCCTGGGGTTCTCTAAGATAGTTGGACCACTCACTTATCTGACTAAGAAGGGTGTACAGTTCGTGTGGGATGAACATTGTCAGCGAGTTTTTGGGGAGCTCAAAAGGAAGTTGACTTCTGCACCGGGTTCTTGCTATTCCAGGGAGCGGGATCGAGTATCTTGTTTACGCGGATGCTTCATTGTAGGGTCTTGGATGTGTTCTGATGTAGGAGGAGTGACCGATATCTTATGGATCTCGAAAGCTTAAGCCTCATGAACTTAATTATCCAACATATGATTTGGAATTAGCAGATGTGGTCTTTGCTTTACACATTTGGAAGCATTATCTGTTGGGTGAATCCTTCAGATTGTTTAGCAATCACAAAAGTCTGTAGTACTTGTTCACTCATTGGGAACTGAATATGAGACAACGCAGATGGTTGGAGTTTGTAAAGGACTATCACTTTTTTATACAGTATCATCCAGGGAAAGCGAATGTGGTGTCAGATACACTCAGTCGCCGACTTGTTGGTAGTCTTTCTGCTTTGTTCACCACTGAGTGGAATGCTTTAAGGAATGTGGATGAGTTATCGGATGCTTTTATGGCTTGCATGGTGGTTACACCTTCCATTATTCATAAAGTTCTGCAAGTACAACTCACGGATCAACAGTGTATTGACAAAGTTGCAGAGATAGCTGCTGGGGAAGTTCCAATTTATTATGTTGGGACTGACGGAGGCTTGAGATATAAGGGACGTTTAGTGGTACCTTCCGCTGACAATTTGAGGAAGGATGTGATGACTGAGACTCATCACTCTGGGTTCTCTATTCATCCAGGAGGAGACAAAATGTATCAAGATATGAAGCGGCAGTTTTGGTGGGCTGGTATGAAGAGGGATATTGCTTTATTTGTTTCTCAGTGTAGTACTTGTCAGATGGTTAAGGTTGATCATCAAAGGCCGCTAGGAGCTCTACAACCACTACCGATACCAGAGTGGAAATGGGAGAGCATTTCTATGGACTTTGTGGATGGATTGCCCATTTCTTTCAAGGGGCATAATTTCATTTGGGTCATCGTGGACAGATTGACCAAATCAGCTCTTTTCCTGCCTATTCGCACTGATTACACTACGGAGCAGTTGGCGAGGCTTTACATTGCAGAGATTGTGAAGCTACATGGCATTCCATTGTCTATCATATCGGACAGGGATTCGAGCTTTGTGTCTGGATTTTGGAAGAGTTTTCAACAGGCTTTGGGTACAGAGTTGCATCTTAGCACTGCTTATCATCCTCTGACTGATAAACAGACTGAGAGAGTGAATCAGATCATGGAAGATATGCTTCGGTCGTGTGTTCTTGATTTCACGAGCCATTGGGAGGATTACTTACCACTCATGGAATTTGCGTACAATAATAGTTTCCAAAAGACTATTGGTATGACACCATTTGAGGCATTGTACGGTTGACCGTGTCGATCACCTATTTGTTAGATGGAAGTTAGAGAGACAGGTTCTTGGGTACTGAATTTATTAAGGATACTTCTGAAAAGATTACTCTTATTAGGGATCGTATGCGCACTGCTCAGAGTAGGCAGAAGAGTTACGTTGATCGGCGTACTCGTGCTTTGGAGTTTAGGGTTGGAGATCAGGTTCTACTCAAAGTGTCACCTATGAAAGGTGTTATGCGCTTTGGGAAGAAAGGGAAGTTATCACCGCGGTTTGTGGGTCCATTTATGATCACGGATCGCGTTGGAGCTGTTGCTTATCAATTGGCACTTCCGGATACTTTGGATAAGCATACACAACGTATTCCATGTTTCCATATTAAGGAAATTTCTGCGCGATGCGGATCGGTATCAGCATATCGATGTTGGGGAGATTAAGTTGCAGTCGAATGCAACCTATTTGGAGTCACTGTGTCGTATTGTTGACCGTCGGGATCAAATCCTTCATAATAAGGTTATCGCTTTAGTTCGTGTTCAATGGAGTCATCACAATGAGGCTAAGTCTACTTGGGAACGAGAGGATGTTATTCGCTCTCAGTTTCCTAAATTATGGAAAGAATGTAAGAGCGAATTCCGAGGATGGAATTCCTTTTATTGGGGGAGAAGAATGTAATACCCCTAATTTTAAAAGGATAATTCCGGCATTTTGTTTAAATTATTTAATTACAATTGTTGTTAGTTTATTGATTTCTTGCTTGTTTCCTTTTATTTAAATTACTTATGGATTTGGTTATTTAAATTTTATTGTGGTTTAATTATTTATGTGCTTATGTGGAATTGTATTGTGTTTTAATTATTTATATGCTTATGTGGCTTTGTAAATTAAATGTAATTTAACTGTTTAATTATTAGGGTTTTGTATTATTCATCGTGTCTAGGTTTTGAGCTGACTCGTAGTTGGTTTAGGATTTAACTTAGGGTTTCAAGTAAAGTTTATAAATATATAAACATACATCTGCCAAGGGTTGTTAACCCTATTCACGTAACAGAGTCATACAGAGAGTTGTGAGGGCAGAGAAATAGAGAGGGAGTTTGAGTAATAAACAGAGAGGCTTAAGGTGGAAGGAGTGGAGTGCTTCTGGGTTGAACCAAGAGCACTGGAGGAGTGGAACGATAGTCTAGTACGTTGTCGAAAACTTTAGAGACGGTGGATTACAGTTTCAAAATCTAAAACTGCAGGCAAGTCTCTGTTCTTCTCTTTCCCGCTAATTCGTGTTCTGTGCATGCCTAGTTAAGACTCCAGGGATTAATCAAAGATTAAAATAGATGAAACGAATGTTATGAATCATCTTATATGTATGTTTAATCAGTTTTTAGTTCCATTGAATTAATCTGTTTTAATGTTGCTTAAAAGTTTTAAATGAGATCTTGTTGCCGATTGTTTTAAATCTTGTGTTAAATTCTTGTTGTGAATATATATATTTGTGCTTGAGGATTAGTCTGAGACATTAAACAAACCCTAGAATAAGTTATTAACACAGTATTTAATTTCACCAAATTAATCTGTTGTGGGTTGCTTAAAAATTTCAGACTAAGGTTCTGTGATCGTTGCTTCTAAAACTATGTTCCATGCATGTTATCATTGAATATCAGTGGTTTAATATGTACCTAGGACTGAGTTTGAACCTAGAACAAATATTTAACAACACCACAGAGGCTCCGTTAATTACCGGAGTTGGAGAAGAAGACACAGAAACGGATGACGGCGCCTAAGGGAGCAAGAGCAGGTTCCAAGAATGGACAGAGCGAGCTCTAAAACCCTTAGATCTGGCTCTTGGTGGACTAGAGCAGGCTCTAAAGAGTCTAGAGCCGCCTCTAGATGGAAAAGAGCAGGCTCCTATTTTTCTAGAGCCTGCTCTCTTTTAAAACGCACTGAAATTGAGTTTTAGGGACTTTTCGGCTGAAATTGGATTTTCTAAAATTATTTAAAGGCTACTGGATGTTCTAATTTAATGTTTAAGACTTATAAAAATGTTAGGAAGCATGATTGCAAGTAGGAATTGAGAACGGAATTAATCTAAGATTAAACAATGAACCCGTGGGTGGATGATTTGAAAATTAATTTCTATTGTCTACTATTTTGGAATTTTATTTCTCTGCAAAATCTTAAATTGTGAGACATGTTTTTAGCTGTGATATAAGCATATAGTAGTTAAATATGTGTATGCTTCGTTGGAATTAACTGATGTTTAAAATCTGCCATACAATGCATCAGTTATGGTACTATATGGAGAAGTAAATTGTATAATCTTAATTTATGAATTTAAGGGACTGGAACTGGGATTCTAAAATTGTTATTGGATGCATAATTTAGTTATACACATGTTAAACTATATTTATGCAAATTTTGGAGTATGGTTGATTAGTATCTAATACTATTTTCGTCAACTATGTTAATTGGAGGAGCTAAATGTACAGTCTTTTCATTTATATAAAGAACTGTAATGAGATATCTAAATGTTATATTGGATGCATAAATTGGTTGCATACATGCTAAACTATATTTATGCTTATTCTGGGATGTGGTTAATAAATAATTATACTGTGTTATTAACTATGTAAACTGGAGGATGGTATGCACTGGTATGGGACGGTGACATACTAGGTATGGATTAGTTCAAGCACTAAACCCTACCTAATTTGGAATGAGTTGGATTACAAGGTTAAGTCCTACTTATATGGATATATATGAACCGGTATAGGACGGTGTCATATTAGGGATATCTTAGTTCAAAACACTAAGACCTACCTATATTGGGAATGGATTAGTTCAAAACACTAAGTTCTACCTAATTTGGATTAAGGTATGGATTAACCATAAAGGTTAAGTCCATTACCTACTTGTGTCATGTCAATCAAATAAATTGAATGACCTATTATGGTTTCACGATGGATTTGTTATACATATATCAGACCACTATACAGATGAATGATATTTTGTATTAGGAGTACAGACTTTATATATTTATTATATGTGCCATGGTATGAGCTTGAGTCTCAGGACCATGGTTAGGGTGCGTATATCGCCTAGAATGAATTACTGGACATAGGTGTTGTTCCCTAGTAGGTCTAGGTACTCATGCCCATCTTAGGGTGCGTTTTTGCATGTTGCCTTCTATTCAGGCTGAGACAGACCTATTGGACTAGCGAGCATTCTATAGTGTGTACTATATATACATATATGAAATACTCTAGATATTGTTCAGTCTTTCTAGGATGTATCTGCGTATCAGATTACTATTTAGACCGTAGTAGATCAGGACTTGCATGTGGGCCTAACCCACTCTTTTATTTTACAGGTGTTCGTCAGTTCCAGGGTTAGAGCTTGGACATGCAGAGCAGATACAGATATTGATTCTTCCGAATACGTAGGAATCTTCTCTATGTTAGCTTTAGTTTTTATTTCAGTTTCAGTTTAAGTTTGAGAATTCTTAATAAGGGGTCCACTGGATGGATTCCTGAGTTGTAAACTTATTGAGGTTTTGGAATATCAGATTGGACTAATTGTGATATAAGGTTTTTCTTTTAGTTTCTTTCAGCTTTTAATTTTATTTCTTAAATCATTTTTGTATTCCGTGTTCATTTTTAAATACTTTAATTGTTTGATATCCCTCGGGTTTGGACCTGGACCTAATCAACCCGCGTCTCAGATTCGAAGGGTACCACAAAATCTACACGGGCCGGAGTCGAAGATGTTTCCTCGAAGATAAGATAGAAGTGACGACCAGCGTTGTGCTGGTTAAGTGCACTCCGACGGTTAAGTTAGTACTTGATAGTTGAATATCCGATAAAGGATTAAATATAAGATTTATCGCGTACCTTTTTAGGTTGACTAATGACTTCTTTTATAGAAGCATTAACGGTAGTAGTCTTCTATCATGAAACAAATTTACTTTTCTTGTCCATTACGAAATTAAGAGTCATTGGAGAGGGTAATAGTTGTTATTTCTATCTCCTTAATTTTATCCATGCCCTTTGAGTCTCCATGTCACTTGAATTCTTATCTAGTCGAATATTCCATATCAGTAATCATCCATGGAAGAATCATAGCAAAATCCTTCTGGCTTATATTTGTCATATTTGTGAGATGGACATGAGAACTTTTTATAATCTTTGATAGGTGGATTCCATACTACACACATCTTGTTATGGTCAAGACCCAATAGTACTAGACCATGACAAGTACACACCATTCCAGCCTTCCTATACTTCTTACAAGGAAAGCTTAGTTTTTCCACTGAAATATCAAAACATTCATAGCCTATGGAGTAGAAAGGTTCGGACAACATCTCCAAGTGAAAGAGTCTTTGATGGTTCAACTTAATTGATTCATTGAGATACAATTTCACAAATTGGGGTTCAGAGATCCCAGCACGCCATGATTTACAAATGCACTTGAATTGCAGTAGAGACTTGATGGGTAGTTTTGAGAGTATTGTGCATATAATTTCACATGGAAGATTCGATGTGTCACCTTTAATTGCTGGCTTTCTGTTGAAAAAGAAAGATTAGGTAGTAATACTACCAAAAATTATTAGCTGTAAATATAATATTTAGAGGATATGTGTTGTAAATAGAATATTGGTCAAATGCTGTAAATTAAGAAATTTTTAATTAGGCCAGCTAGTTACTGTAATTAGTTTTTTGATTTTGTGCATGTATTCTCTCCTATAAAGAGAACCCGTCTAATACAGAGAAAAGGTTTATTCCATATTTCTTTCCTTTCAAGTTTATATGGTATCAGAGCTACCATAAGAAAAAAAAAAAAAAAAAAAAAAAAAAAAAAAAAAAAAAAAAAAAAAAAACCTTTAAGTTGAGGGGGAGTGTTGAAAAAGAAAGATTCGGTAGTAATACTACCAAATATTATTAGCTGTAAATATAATATTTGGAGGATATTTGCTGTAAATAGAATATTGGTCAAATGCTGTAATTTAGAAAATTATTAATTAGGCCAGCTAGTTACTGTAATCAGTTTTCTGATTTTGTGCGTGTATTCTCTCCTATAAAGAGAACCCGTATAAACTTGTGAATTGTGTGCTAATACAAAGAAAAGGTTTATCCATATTTCTTTCCTTTCAAGTTTATACTTTTTTTTTGGGGTAAATGATAAGCTTGTATAAAAGATTGAAGAATATACATGGTGCCCCAATTAGGGGAATCAACAAACATAGAACAAACGACAAATAAGGAACAAACAACCAATCCAAAATACAGTTACACCAACTAGGAGATACAAAATGGACAAACAGACTTATGATCAACAGGATAATTCTCCTTCAAAGTAATAGTATGATTATTCCACAATCAACATGCTCAGTACCATGAGTCAGGGTGATAGTAGGAGCTGACAACTAAAGGAGGCACACCCTTGTTGAAACAATAACTGTATTATTGGATATAGTGGATTTTCTTTAAATCAGAATTGGCTGTGAGTTTGGTTGTTGCTAGTCTAGCTCTAACATAACTTTTCACCTGAGCTATGATGCTAGTGGATGAGGCTAATATGTTGTTAATAGCTCTAGCATTCCTCTTCATCCAAATGAAATAAATAGCCACAGCCCAAAGTAATTTGTGTACTAAAAAATCTGAGTTCCAGTGGGCAATACACCAATACAGTAGTTGTGTCCAATTGTCAGACCTAATATAGAATCCTGCTACTTCATGAACAAATTTCCAAATGTGAGAAGTGTAGGCACACTTAAAAAAGAGATAGTCAATGGACTCCCAAGCAGAATTGCATAGATAGCAGCTGTTAGTGTAGTGTTTGTGGAAAACAGGTTTAACATCAAAAGTGTATAGTCTTACCCTCATTGCCATCCATAGTATGAGACTATGCATAGTTATATGGTGCTTGAACCAGATTAGTTTGTGCTAATAGAAAACTGGGGAGGGTGGAGTGAAGTACTTGTATGTGTGTGACATAGAAAACTCCTTTGTGGGACTAGGTAGCCATTCAATAACATCTGGAATTATGATAGGGAGAGGCAGTTCATGTAATTGGGATAAGAAGTTTCTGGTTTGAAAAAACTGGTGCAGCTGTAAGGTGTTAGGGTTGACCCAATAATTATTGGAAATTAGGCTATCAACTAGCATGCTATTATGAAGTTGAAGAATTTTTAATTCATTGAGTCCCAACTGCAGTGTAATTGGACCATTAGGTAGCCAGTAATCTAACCATAGTGTTGTATCTTTCCCTTCCCCTACCTTGTGTCTTATAAGTCCCATTGCAATTGACCTTAACCCAATAGCTTTCTCCAGAAGCCTGAGCTCAAACTTGTTGGTTTAACTGACCAGAAGCTTTTTGATTTTAAGAGATAAACTTTGGACCATTCCACCCACAGGCTCCTTTCTGTTTGTAAATTTTTCAAATGTGCTTCAAGTTAGATACTCTATTGGCCAACACCAAATCTTGAAAACCAAGTCCTCCATTAGCCTTGGGCCTACAAATAGCATGCCAAGCAACCCCAGTCCAGAAGAAACTCCTAAGCAATTGGTTGATCTAATTTAGTACTTTTTTAGGAAGGATGAATGATTATGACCAGTATGCTTGGATGGAAGAAAGTGTTGCCTTGACCAACACTGCCCTTCCTACATATGACAAGAACCTAACTGTCCAACAGCCTACTCTAGCAGTAATTCTTTCAATAAGAGTCTGACAATCTTTAGCATTGATTAAAGATGAGGATAATGGGAGGCCTAAGTACATTACAGGTAGTGTCCCTTCTTCAAACTGGAACAGTGATAAGATTGTAGACTTTGAGCCATTGTCCACACCTGAGAAGAACACTTTGGATTTTGATCTATTGAGTTACATACCAAATAAGCTACAGAATTGGTTAAGTGCTTCCAATAGCACCTGAATTAAGGCCAAGTTAATATGAGAAAACATCAAAATATCATCTGTAAAGGTTAATTGAGTGATTGAAAGTTTCTTGCATCTCCTGTGGTAGGTGAATCCAGCATTGATCTCAATTTGTCTATTAACACATAGTGATAACACCTCTATTGCTAAGACAAACATCATAGGTGACAATGAATCTCCTTGTCTTATACCCCTTCTACCTTTGAAATAGCCAAATAGTTCCCCATTGAGTGATATTGAAAAGGATGGGGTAGTAATGCATTGAGTAATCCAGTTAATGAAAAGAGGAGGAAACCAAAAAAGAAATAGTGTATCCAATATAAATTGCCAGTGAATTGAGTCAAAAGCTTTCCTAAGATCAATCTTAAGGGCATAGTTGGGGGAGTGATTTCTTCTATGATAACCATTTAACAACTCATGAGCAAGGATGATATTATTAAAGATTTGTCTTCCTTTGATGAATGCAGTTTGGGCATGGCTGATTAGGAAGGGAAGTATAGGGCTTAATTTGATGGAGATTAGTTTGGAAATGGTTTTATAGATTATATTACAGCAAGAAATAGGTCTGAAATCATTGGCTGAGGTTGGGTTTGGTTTTTTGGGAACCAAGGTAATGTAAGTGCTATTGATTTCAGTTAGCATTCTTCCTGAAAGAAAGAAGTCTTTAACAGCTGCCACAATATCTTGTCCTATTAATGGCAAGATTACTTAAAGAAGTATGAGTTATATCCATCAGGTCCTCGGCTTTTATAGGGGTGGAATGAGAAAATGCAGTTTTGGATTTCTGTGTCTGTGGGTATTGTTGTGAGTGAGGGAAAAAGGTGGGATGGAAATAGTTCTTGTGAACACTGATGAGATAGAGTCGAAACTGTGTAGCTGCTACGGCTTTGGCCAAGGATAGACTGGAAGTGATTGAGCAACTCAGTTTTGAGATCTTGACCTTGAAGTTGGACACCATTGGGATCAGTGATTGAAAAGATCTTCCTCTTATTAACCTTAGAATTGAAGCTTTTCATAAAGAAAGAGGTGTTCTGATCTCCCTCCCTAAGCCAGTGAACCTGTGATTTCTGATTGAAAAACATTTCTTCAGCCAAAACAAGCTCTGATAGTTGTTGTTCTAGCTCATTTTCTCTGAGTTTGAGTGAGTCTTGTGATGGGTTTGAGTCAAAGTGCCTCTGGCAAGAGTGTAAATCATCTCTACAGGCTGCAACCCTCTATGAAATGGCACTGAATTCTCTCTTGTTAAGCTGCTTGAGTGGATGTTTGAGAGCTCTTATTTTCTGCACCAGCCTAAACATCCTTGATCCATGGACCTCTATTTGCCAAACTTGTGAAACAATGGTCAAGAAGTTGGGATTGATAACCCAGAAGTTAAAAAATCTGAAGGGAGTGTTCCTTCTAGGAGTCAGTGTTCTAAAGGTAACAATCATAGGTGAGTGTTCTAAAATTCCCTGGGGTAGGAATTGGCATTCAGATTGTGGGAATGAGGTCATCCAAGCTTGATTGATGAGGACTCTATCCAGCTTCCTTGAGATGTTAGCACATCCAAAGCTCCCATTGGACCATATATAGAAGATACCATTAAATCTTAGGTCTTTAAGCCCATTAGAGTTAAGGAAATCTTTGAATTCCAGCATGTCAGGTGTCCATCTTAGAGTTCCACCAAAAGAATCATTAACATGAAGAAGTATATTGAAGTCACTAAGAAGTATCTAAGGTTCATTGGTGGTTGCATTCAGGTCAAGATTTCTCCATAGTGCCCTTCAATCCACAGCGGTGTTAGAACATAGATGAAAGAGGCTTTACACTTCAGCTTCAGGTCCTTAAGGAAGATAGTACAGGTTATTGCTTGATTGCACTCATTGGAAGATACAATCTCCAATTTATGTGAGTCCCATAGGACCCAAACCCTTCCCAAAATAGATGAGGAGTAATTGTATTTGATTTTCCATTGGGGAGTAATATTTTTATGCACCAACGCAACATTCCCACTGTTAACTTTGGTTTCTAAAATTCCAATGTCTCTAATAAGGAACTTAATCTCTTCTTTGTTTGAGGGGAAAATTGAGCCCTCTTATGTTTCAAGCTCCCCAAATCATTGAGATGAGGTTTTTAAGCTACACATACCTCTATACCCTTTAAGGGTGGTCAAACCTTTAACAATTCTTGCCCTTTTGTCAATCTTGGAATATTTTAAGTGAGTAGGATTCCTTGGTTTCATTAATCTTTCCACTGAAGATGAGAATATTGGATCATTACAACTTGATAGGGAGTCACCATCTGATGAGGAGGCAAGCTCCACTGAGTATTGGATATCTTTATGCACACTCTCTTCTGTGAGTGCTTCAAATTGTTTAGAAGTTACAACTATGGAGTTGGGGACCGGCTTCTTTCTTGTGGTTTTAAGGTTAGAGGGAGTAAGATCAATTACAAAGTTAATGGCTTTTGTGTTTACTGCTGTTGCACCTGAATGTAGACTGCTTGTGTGAGGTTTAGTAATGGGAAGGGTGATTTAAGGTAATTGGATTGTCTTGTCAGAGGGGATTATTGTGTTCATCTTAGCTGGGACATTATGGTCAATTGAGCTAGAAGTGGGGATGACTTTGTTTATCTTAGCTAGGACACAATGGTCAATTGAGCTAGAAGTAGATGCAGCTCTAATATTGTTCTGAGAGTTAGATGGTGAGAATGGGTTGGGGATGGGCTTGCAAACAGACCTTCCATTACTCTTAGTTACAATGTGTCAGTCAATTGATTCAGTATGTACATTTTTTGGGCTGCCCTTATCTACCTGCTTTGCACTATAATCATCATCATTGTGACCAAAAGATGAGTATGAGCTACACTTTTGGGGAATCCATGGATAATAGACTCTAATGGTTTCTATCTTACTCCCCAGTCTCACCTGGAAAGAGGTTAGAAGTAGGGAAATAGGGGTAATTTCAACACATATCTTTTCAAAATCAAGCCTACTCTTGTCTCTAGTGATCTCGTCTGCATATAGGGGTTTTCCAATTGTACTACCCACATAGCTTAGACCTTTTGGGGACCAGTATTCAAAGGGCACATTGAAGAGCATGACCCAAATTGATAGTGAGCTTGGTGAGGTGTGAGGGTTAGCTGAGTTACCTGAATCCTGCTCCCACAATTTAAGACTAATTGGTTTCCCTGCCAGGTACCATTGATCCCCCGCTACTATTCTTTTAAAATTCTTAATGCTATCAAATTGAAAGAAAAAAATACCTTTTGAGTTGGCCACCACTTTCTTGAGTCCTCTGTTGCCCCACAGCGTGCGAGTAGAGCTTAAGACCACCTTAAATGGTAACCTTTTCTAAAATGATCCTATAATACAGCGCTACCAGTACTTAATTCTTTCCAACATGGTATCTTTTGGTGGTTCAACTAGCACTGAGTCCTCATTATAGATGGGTTCATGGTAGTGGAGGTTCTAATCCATGGATGGAGATTACGCAACTGCAGCCCAGCTTGGTTGATTCTTTTTATTGCTGTTACTTATGGTGGTTATGTTGTTTGTGTGGCGGTTAATATGGTTTGCATGATCTTGTGATTGTGGTGGGATTCGTTAGGAGGGCGAGCTAGGGTTATGAGAGAGATTTTAGTGTAGATCTTTCGAGGGTGGTGAAATATGTGATTGGCCAACTTGGTAATTTGATCCATGCTAGTGTTAGGAATTATGTCTCAAATTCCCATTATTATTAGTTTCTATTTTAGAGTGTATTTTTTATGGTAATTTCTTATAGAGACGTAAATTAGGCTCTAAGAAATTGTAATCCTTGTTCACAAAGGAATTGGGTATGTTACTCTATAAATAGACACTTAGGCTATTGTTGAGAGTTATGAGTTGAGAGAGATGTAGCCTCATGAGGGAGTACGATGATGGTAAGGGTGAGTTACGGGTTTGGTAGATTGAACACTGATGGCGAGAGGGAGTCTCATAGCGTACACAGAGAACTCGGTTAAGAGTTTGTGTGCATGGTCCGGTGTTAAAATTCTCTACTATTGTAATATCTCTACATATATAATAAATCTCTTCTCATCCATGGATGTAACCCTGATTTTTCTTGAACTACGTATATTTCTTGTGCTATGGTTTGAATTGAGATTAGCCGTTTTTTTTCACAAGAGAGAGAAGAAAAACGCAGGTTTTTTCTATTCTGCCCAGATTTCATCAAACATCTGATCCTGCTTCATCCATGGTCCGATCGAGCTAAAATTTGGAGGAGAGGTTCATGACTCAATGATTTAAAATCTGAACGGTGGAGATCGGAGTTTGAGCACCAGAACAGTGATTCGTGCCCGTAAACAGTAACCAGGTTTTGCTATTTTTCTCTCTAATTCTCTTTGTTTTTGCCAAGATTGGTGATAACTTGATGTGATGTATTGTAGCCTCTAATTATGATTATAGAAGACTTTGTGTACCCATTATTTGGTTGATAGTGGAGGTTTCAACTGGACCAGGTCCCGTGGTTTTTGTTCATCACATTGGGGAAATTTTTCACGTAAAAAATTGCTTGTGTTCTTGTGGCTTGGTATGATTGTTTTTTTTTCCTTATTATTTTTAGCAGATATAAAAGTAAAGATATACTATATTTGGTTGCATATAGGGAGAAGAGTTATTCCGCTATATTTGTTTATTTATTCCGCTATATTTGTTTATTGTTATCTCTCCCAATAAAGTGGTATCAGAGCACATTAATGTACAATACCAAAACTGGAATTCTTAGCAAGATGAATAGCACTCTAGCTATCACAAAACAACACATACCTCTGTGCTTGAAACCAAGTTCTCTCAAGAACTTCTTTACCCATAGCAACTCTTTAGTCGCTTCCATTGCTGCAATAAACTCTGCCTCTGTCGTAGAAAGAGCAATACACTTTTGAAGTCTCAATTGCCAACCTACAGCCCTACCTGCAAAAGTGATCAAATAACCCGAAGTAGACTTACGAGTATCCACATCCCCTGCCATATCTGCATTTATGTAGCCAACTAACAATGGTTGTCCGTTTCCCAAACCAAGTCTCAAACGGGAAGTGCCTTGAAGATACCTCATGATCCACTTCACTGCATTCCAATGTTCTCTTCCCGGATTTGACAAGAATCGGCTAACTACACTAACTGCATGGGCTATATCTGGTCTTGTGCAAATCATTGCATACATCAAACTTCCTACTGCTGAGGCTTAAGGAACTCTTTCCATGTCTTCCTTTTCCTTATCTGTAGAAGGACATTTCTTTGTACTCAGTCTGAAGTGGGTAGCAAAAGGAGAGCTAACCACTTTAGTGTTGTCCATATTGAACCTCTGAAGCACTTTTTCAATGTACTCCTCTTGTGACAAGTATAACTTCTTGGTACTCCTATTACGACTGATTCTTATGCCAAGAATTCTCTTTGTTGGCCCCAAATCCTTCATAGTAAATGACTTACTCAATTGCTTATTCAACTGGTCAATCCTTGAAGCATTCCTACCAACAATCAACATGTCATCCATATAAAGCAGTAGAATAATAAAATCATCATCAGAGAATTTTTTAACAAATACACAGAGATCAGAAGTTGTCTTCTTGTAGCCTTGCTCCCCCATAATAGACTCAAACTTCTTATACCACTGTCTCGGTGCTTGTTTCAAACCATATAGGCTTTTCTTCAGCTTGCACACATAATCCTCTTTCCCTTTTACTTTGAAACCCTCTGGATGCTTCATATAAATCTCTTCCTCCAAATCACCATGAAGGAAGGCAGTTTTCACATCCATCTACTCAACTTCCAAGTCAAGACTAGCTGCTAGGCCAAGTGCTATACGGATCGATGACATCTTTATGATTGAAGAGAAGATCTCATCAAAGTCAATACCTTTTCTTTGACTGAACCCTTTGACAACCAATCTAGCTTTGTACCGTGGCTGTGAAGAGAACCCATTTGGCTTCTTTCTGTAAATCCACTTGTTTTCCAAAGCTCTTTTTCCTTTAGGTAGCTTCACTAACTCAAAAGTGTGATTATCATGCAATGACTGCATCTCATCTTGTATGGCCTCAACCCACTCTGTCTTGTGTTCATCTTCTACGGCTTCTGCAAAACACTAGGGCTCTCCCCCATCAGTCAATAACACATACTGCTCTACTGAATACCAAGTGGAAGGACGTCGGTCTCTGGGAGACTTTCTGGATGGAATCTCTAATGGAATCTCAGGCGCTGTCAATTGCTCATCAGTTTCAACATTTCCCTAAACCTGTAGGGGAATATCCATATCACCTGTACGGTAGTCAACCTGAACATCATTCTTAACTTGAGATGGCAGATTCTTTAGAGGAGCTAGATCCATATCTGTCAAGATATCACCTTGTTGAGACATAGATTTCCCTGTTTTTCTCAATATCTTGAATTGTCTGATCTTCTACAAACATGACATCTCTGCTTCTCACAATTTTCTTCTCAACTGGATCATAAAGCTTATACCCAAACTCATCTTGGCCATAGCCAAGGAATATACACTGTCGCGGTTTAACATCCAGGTTGGACCTTTCATCTTTTGGAATATGCACAAATGTTTTGCATCCAAAAACACGTAGATGATTATAGGAAACATCCTTACCTGTCCAAACTTGGTCTGGCACATTAAACTGTAGAGGAACATAGGGTATAAGATTCAATACATGAACAACTGTGCTCAATGCCTCCCCCTAAAAGGATTTTTGGCAACTAGGCTTGTGAAAGCAAACATCTCACTCTCTTAACCAGTGTCCTGTTTATCCTTTCTGCTACGCCATTCAACTGAGAAGTTTTAGGAGTTGTCTTTTGATGCTGGATACCCTGCTGTCTACAATACTCATCAAAAGGACCAGAATACTCTTCGCCATTATCAGTACGAATGCATCTCAGTTTCTTCCCAGTCTATCTCTCAACTAAGGCTTGGAATTGCTTAAACACTGCCAACACTTGGTCTTTTGAATTCAAGGTATATACCCACAACTTCCTTGAATGATCATCTATGAAGGTCACAAAGTATCTGGAGCCACTAAGTGTTCTCGTCTTCATAGGGCCATACACATCTGAATGTACCAAATCCAGTATCTCTGACTTTCTCGAATGATAGGAATTCTTAAAGGAGACTCTGCTCTGCTTCCCTGACAAACAATGAGTACACCTTTTCAGAAGTGTACTTTTCAATCCATATAGTAGACTTTTCTTCCCTAGTAGAGCTAATCCTTTCTCACTCTTGTGAACCAGTCTCTTGTGCCACAACTCTATTGTATCATTATCCTCCATCATATTAACAATGTCGTTGGAGATATTTGCTTGCAGAATGTACAGTGCAGAGTGCTTTATGCCTCGGGCCACAACCATAGCACCCCTAGTGAGCTTACATTGACCATCACTGAAAGTACTGCAATACCCTTCATCATCAAGTTTACCTGCAGAAATCAAATTCAAACGAATGTCAGGAACATGCTTCATATCTCTGAGAACTAACTTCGTGCCATTATTCGTCTTTAGATACACATCCCCAATTCCAATGGCTTTAACCAAGCCATCGTTGCCCATCTTTACTGTTCCAAAATCATTAGATTTATAAGATGTAAAGAAATCCTTCCGAGATGTAGCATAAATGGAGGCACCACTGTCAATCACCCAACTGGTCTCATTGTATGCAACATTTATCGTCTTATTATCATAAACAATGAGGAAGTCTGCAGGAGTGGTGGTAGCAACTCTGTTATCACCATCTTTGTCATCTCTATTCTTTGTTCCCTTCCCTTTCTCATTCTTGTTTTCTTTCTTCAACTGCCTATAATATTTTTTGATGTATCCCTTTTTCCCGCAATGATAACACTCAACATTTGCAAACTTGTTGGACTTGCTTCTGTTATTATCTCTATTCTTCGAACCTCTGCTATTACTTCTCCCCCTCTTTTCTATAACCAAGATCTCTGACTGTGAAAAGGATCCCTGTGTTTTTCTTCTCATCTCTTCATTTAGCAAACAACTCTTGGCTATATCCATTGTGATTACACCTTCTGGAGCGGAGTTAGACAATGAAGTTCTGAGCGTCTCACACGAGTCCAGTAATGAACCAAGCAACCATAACCCTTGTATCTCATCATCAAACTTAATACCCATTCCAGCCAGCTGATTAATAATTCCTTGGAATGTATTCAGGTGATCAGATAAAGGAGTTCCGTCTTGGTATCTCAAAGCCATCATCTGTTTAATCAAAAATAATTTATTATTTCTAGTCTTTCTAGCATATAGCTGTTCAAGCTTACTTCATAGAGAACGTGCATTTGTCTCTCCACTAATATGATTCAAAACATTATCATCTACCCACTGCCTCATATATCCACACACCTGTCGATGTAACGAAGTCCATTCCACAACAGTCTTATTTTCTGGTTTTTCAGCACTAAACTCCGGTAGGTAATAATCTTTCCCATAAAGAAGATCCTCCATTTGGGTTTTGACTTGACTGAAACTGTGGGCTTTGACTTAACTGGCCATGCTGGGATGGTGCATGAAAAGGAGTTGAGATCTTGTATATATCTGTTTCCCTCCTTCTCAAATTTGAATTTGATGGGGGTCAATCTTTGCTGATGGAAGGGTGAGGTTAGCGTTATTTGCAATGTTTTCACCTGAACAATGCTGGATGTCTCCACCGCCGAAGTTGAGGGAGCTGATGTGAGTTTTTGAATCTAAACCAGTGCTGCCCCTAATTCTTCTTCTTTGGCATTAAGTTATGATCTCAGTGACACCACCTCATTGATAAGGTCGAATTTGAAGGCCTCCATAACAGCTACGTCAATGCCCTCTGGGAGAAGGACGACATTGTTGTTCTCAAGCCTCAATGGTTTCAAGACTCCATCATATATTTTGTAAAACGAGCCTGACCTTCTCTTTATTAGCCCCGTGACTGAAGGTGAAAGTGGAAGAAGCTGATTCGAATCATTGCTAGCATTTCTCTTCGTTGGTAGAGGTGGTTTGGGTGGTGGTAGTGGTGGCTTGGTTGGTTGTAGTGTTGGTAGTGGTGGTTTAGATGTGTGGACTGATTTGGGGGGAGATGTATGGAGGGGCAATTTATACTTTCTTTGTTTTCTCTTCCTTCCCATTCTCTCGCAGCACACCAACGGCAGAAGGGTCTATGCATAAAGAGTTTTTAGGCTATATTAGTTCTGTGTCTTCTATACAAAGACCTACCTGGGAAAAAAAAGTAGTTAGCAAAAAAATCTTTAAAAAATTTTTGGTAATATTGTTTTTTAGTTTATCAGAATGTTTATTTTTTATTTATTTTTTTTTTTTTGTTCTTTCAAGATTTTAATTCTCATATTTTTCAGTATATATATATATTTATTTATTTATGACAAGTATTTTGTAAAAGAAATGAGTAATATTGGTTTAGAAAACTTAAATAAGGTAGTTCTGTTGTATTAGGAAAAGGAAAAACAAGTAGGTTTATAATGCGAGGTTCACTCCAATCAAGATTCTAAATATTAGCTTTGATTAAACTGTACTACCAGGCAGACGGTACAAGAGACTTTTTTTACATTGTCTCGGACAGTTAAACACTCGTCACACACAAGCAATTGTGCCAATTTTATTCAAATTTTTACTTGTACTGTCAATATGATTAATTGTTACTCCCTCACCATTGGTCGGAGTACCCAATATTTTCCCAAAGAAAGGAATTCAAACTATGGAAATTTGCTTGAATTTTCTCCCAACTCTTAATATTATATCATATATAAAACTTTCCCTATATCAGGGAAAACATATTCCTTCTTAGAGGCGAGAGGCAATTATATTCCAACTTATATTTTAATTTACCGTTCAAAAAAAAATAAAACATTCCAACTCAACTTCCAATGAAATGTCCGCGTAAAGCTATGGGATTTTGATTTTTTCAAGCACTTCTCATAAATATATTGGTTCCATAAGAATTTATTTTTTTTGAGTTATAATTTGGCTAAAACATACCCTAAAAAACCTCCTGTAATTGGTAAACATAGGCTGCTTGAAATACTGTGAGTTGTGTTTTCCAATTAGTTATCCCAATAAAGGATGACAACCATTTCTTGGCTTGGCTTGTAGGGTAAATCAAATCATCTGATTTAAGCATCATATTTCAAAGCACAACTTCATTTCTTGGCTGGCTTGTAGGCAGGGGCGGAGGAAGAAATTAATCCGTGGCCACAGTGTAAAAAAAAAAAAAAAAAAAAATTCAATAAACATGACAATAAATATAGAATTTTCAACTCAAAAGGTTAATAAAAAAAATTACTCAAAATAATATATCAATCAATGAGTCATTTAAGAAAGATAAATAATTTACAAAAATTTTAAAAGGGAAAAAAATTGGACTTTGATTCAAAAAGAAAATTTTGACTTTTTTTTTTATAAAGAAATTAAACGAATTTAAAGAATAACAAAGATCAAAAATACAAAATTTAAAAGATAATTTTAAAAAATAAAATTTTTAGGGAGTGCATTATATGAATTTTTTCACTACATATAAAAATACATAAATTTAATACATGTATTATAGTAAGCTGGCCAGGCCAGGGGGCATGTGCCCAGGGAACACACTGGCTCCGCCCCTACTTGTATATCTATGATACAAGCACTACACTAATGCTTCTTACTCTCTTAGATAGTGAATTTTCAAGTGTAGGTACAATGACATCATTCGGGAATTTATTCAGCATGTAGCAGGCTTTTATATTCAACCAAACAATTGGGTTGATCTCATTGCTTGGTGTTCACAAATTGGACAGAAAATCACTTTACCACTCATAAACTTCTACTCTCGGCAACCATCTACTTTATCTGAAATGAAAGGAATGCAAGAGCATTTAGGACAGGTCTACGTCACCTCAGCAGATAATTTGTAGAATCAATAGTTGTTTAAGCGCAAGATTTTCTTCATCTATTTTATCTGCTACATACAGCTGTTTCTGTAGGGATACGCATTTGCAGGTGGACATGCTTGGTGCTTCACTGATTAAGCTGCATTGCATTGTCACCTACTTCTTAGATTGGGCTGTACATTCTTGTATTCTCTTCTTTTTATTTATCAAAGCTTACCCTTTTAACTCAGAAAAAGAAGAAAGTCATCCAGTACTTCGATTTAAAAAGATGTTTGCCATTAGAACACATGTAAATTTAAAGCGATCATCATAACCATCAAAAAGTATACAAGAACCCATTCTACATATATATCAAAGCCATGCATATGCCTTGTTAACCATTCAAAACATTCATAGGGAGATTCCCCTCTCTAACCAACCCCCCGTTTTGCTATAAATCTTCAAGAATGATTTATGTCTGATCAGATCGACAATTTCCACTTGAATATAAACAGCATCTCTATACTCTTTTTGAAATATATATATATATATATATATATATATATACATATATATTCTTTGCAGATCAAAGACACAAATTTCATGAGAAATCACCCACCATTGATGGGGTTAAAAGAGTCACCCATAGCACAAAAGCATATATGATTAGGAATAGCATCAGAAAATCAGACTAAATCATACCATACCACATACACTACTTGCTTTATAGGTCTTCTTTATGACAAATAAGCATAAGCAAGAAAAACCTGGAAGTAAAATTTTCTTTTAGGTTATGCTAAATGATACATTTTCGTAATCCAAATCAACAAAAATAGTCTCTGTGTCTCACCAAGTTGAGAAGGGGCGTGGCTATCTAGTAATAAGGCACAAATTCTCCCCGGATGAACCTTACTTCCAATCTCCCCAAAGAAAATGTGAACCTAATTAATGGATATAATCAAGCTAATTGCAATTAATATTTTAGACTCCTTCAACTAGTAGATTTTTGCTAGGAGAATTCTTTGCAACACAGAATGAAAACATTACTTTTGAATACTTTCTGCTGCGACAAACAAACATACAGACAAACACGTACATCTGAAAGTAGTCAAATCTAAAACATATTTCTTATGCATCATCGCTATACAAGAAAATAAACAATTTCCTTTTTTCCTTGCTAGATGAGAATAACCATACTTGGGAAGAATCAATGTTTAAATATCAAGATGTTCAAAAAAAACTTTAAACCATTATTTAGACAAACTATGCCTTACCAATCACAGTGGCATTACTGCAAAACATAAAAATAAATACCCTATGAAACATAAATCTAACCCAAATTTTATTGTTTCTCTGCTAATTCCTGAGATTTCTATCAGCAAACCTAGCTATACAGATCGACCTTGGTGTGTGCTTTCCAATTGCCACGTGTCTTGAATTGTTTTCTCTGTTATGATAGAAAAATAATAATAATAATAATAAAATGGCTCTTAGTTTTTTACACACTGCCATTTTTCCATTTTGGGTGCCATTAGCAATGGTAAAATCAAGGGCTAATTAACATGACGATGTGACATAATTGAAGAAAAAAATATACAGAAAACAGGTTTGACATATATATATATATATATTCTTCTTGTCATTATTGTGGTGGCATATATGGAAGATAAACCCAGGTTGAGTCCAACGAAGACAAACGCGAACCAGTTGTGGGTTTGACATATACTATACATTCTTTTCATCTATTCTTTTGTCATTATTGGAGAGTTCAAGGGTAGTGACAAATGAAGACCGGAGATAGCGAATGAGGGTTTGAGAGACAGTTTAGAGAGAGAAATGGGTTTGTAAAGAGAGATTTTAGAGAGAGATGACTTTGCACAAAGAGTTTTGAGAGAGAGAGAGAGAAAAGGAGAGAGGGCAAAAGCAGTTGGAAACCAAATATATATATATATATATATATATATATATATATATCTTGTCTTGCCCCCGATACTGGGATCTTCCGCGAAGCCCATGAGGTGACCTTGCCCCTGATACTGGGATCTTCCGCGAAGCCCGTGAGAAGTCACCTCACCTCGTATATATATATATATATATATATATATATATATATATATATTTGGTTTCCAACTGCTTTTGCCCTCTCTCCTTTTCTCTCTCTCTCTCTCAAAACTCTTTGTGCAAAGTCATCTCTCTCTAAAATCTCTCTCTACAAACCCATTTCTCTCTCTAAACTGTCTCTCAAACCCTCATTCGCTATCTCCGGTCTTCATTTGTCACTGCCCTTGAACTCTCCAATAATGACAAAAGAATAGATGAAAAGAATGTATAGTATATATATATATATATATATATATATATATATATATATATATAGAGGGTTGTGTTTAGTAAATAGATAGGAGTAACAATGTTAGAGAAATAGCGCTCGGTTAACCTTAATAACAAAGGGGTAAATTAGTCATTTCAGTAAACTGATATTTTGGAGTAAATAGGATTAAAAAAGAATTTAACCTTATATATATATATATACACACACACACACACACACACACACTTGAGAGGTATAATGGTCATTTAAGTAACCGATATTTTGGAAGCAATATGATTAAAAATTTAGGGGCAAAATTGTCTTTTTTTATATTTTTAACGGAGACTTTAACAGAAAAATATAAATGAACCTAAGTGATAGTTATTTTTGACAGATGTTTGAGGGTGATATTTGGCCAAACCTGAGGGGTTTCAGTGAAATTAACCCTAACTAAATGAATAAATTTGTAGTTTTAATAATACATATAGATATAGGTGTAAAATGATCATATACAGGTAATCCAATGTGATATAACCATGAAAAAATTCATATCAAATAATAGTTTTATAAAAATCATCAAAAAACTAGTAGACCTCCAAACAATACAAAATCAAAGAATCAAACAAAATTTTCACTAGTTAAAGTAAATGTATCTAGATAGGAAACACAAACCCTCATCTGTACAATAGGTTTTTCATTTCGAAACCCCTATTTTAGAATGCTCTACAAGATGTTAAAGAAAGAAAAAGAAAAGTGTCCACTCTCTTCCCATTGTTTGCAAAATATAAATGGGATACCGTTGGAGTTTTATTAAATTTTTCACTCACATAAATTAAGGATATGAAAGGAATTAGAAAAGTATTAGTAAAGGGAAATTGATTTCTCTTGTTTTCTAGGAAGAAGGAAACTAGTCCCCTCCAGCTTCCTATAAATAAAGGCTCTTCCAGAAGGCCAAAACCTCTTTGTCTTTTTTTTTTTTGGTTAAAGGGTAAGCTTATATAAAAGAGAGAAAGAATGTACATGGAGCCCCAAGATGGGGAAATACTGAGGTGAACAATCAACTAGAGGCAACCTAAAGCAACCTTAAACCAAAACAAGCCAATGCAACCTAATGCAACTTACTTAACAACAACTGCAACCTAGTACAACCAATGAATAATAAGCCAGAAAATTAGCTACAATACTGAATATGCAAAATAATCCAATATTGCCGCTGATATCCTCCAAATAGAACCTTATGAGACTAGCCAAGAGTGCACACAGGATGTTGAATAGGCCTGCACGAACAAACTATGAAGATCTTGCTCAGATATGATTAGCCTAAGATCAGCACTCCTCCTTAACTTGATTGTTGCAAGCTTTGCTCTGGTATAAGTCTTGATTTGGGAAATAATGTGATGAGGAGGTGTAGAAACATTCTTGAAAGCCCTTCCATTTCTCTCTTACCAGAGGAAAAGAATTGTTGCAGGCAGTAGGAATTTGTGTGTCAAAAAATCATAAGAAGTCCAATGAGTTGAACACCACTGTATCAAATCCATCCAACAGTTAGGGAGTATATAAAACCCTGCAATCTCCTTAATAAACCTTCAAATCTGTGAACTGTAGCTACACTTGAAGCATAGGTGGTCCATAGATTCATTCTTAGCAAGACATAGGTAACATCTACTGACATAGTGCTTATAGAGCATTGGCTTGGAGTTTAAAGTGTCGAGCCTACCTCTTACTGCTGACCAAGCAATGCTGTTGTGCTTCGGTAGATGATGTTTGAACCAAAATAAGTTTATGCCAGACAAAGGTTGGGGCGGGAAAGATAAAGTAAGCAGTGGTATAGGAGAATGAGTAGATACCAGAAGAACTAGGCAACCACACAATTTTATCTTGCTATTCAGAGGGAGGAAGTAAGGAATACAGCTGGGAGAGAAAGTTTAGAGACTGAAAGAACTATGGGAAACTTAGTAATAAAGGAACCATCCAATAATTACTGGAAATTAGGCTATCAACTGTGGCTAAGGTGTCCAGTTAAAGAATTTCTAAATCATTCAGTTCTAGTTATTTTACAATTGGGCCATTAGGAAACCAATAATCAATCCATAGCTTTGTGTCCTTCCCACACCCCACCTTATACTTAATGATACCTCTTGCCATTTCCCATAGCCTTAATAAATTCCTTAAAAAACTAGAACTAAGTGCAGAGGGCCTGATAGTCCAGAAACATTTGTCCTTAATAAGTTAACATCAAGTCCAGGCGACCCAAAGCCTTTCCTTCCTCAAACACAACTTTCAAATATGCTTTAGGTTTGCAATTCTATTTGATAGCTTATGATCAGGAAACCCCAAGCCACCATACATCTTTGGTCTACAAATAGCAATCCAAGCAACCTTTGCCCCTCTTTTCTTAAACTCAACCCCTAACCAATAGAAACTTCTTAAAATCTTGTTGATTTCATCAAAAACCTTCTTAGGTACATAGAACAAATGCTTGGGACCAATAAGACTGAATGGAACAGATCATTGATTTAATAAGAATTGCTCTCCTAGCATAGGATAAGAATCTGGAGGTCCAATTCCCAACTCTTCTAAAGCTCTTTGTCTTAAGCAATTCAAATACTTTAAATTTTGGCTTTCGAGGTTTAGAGACCCAAAAACAGTTTTTAAAGCCAATCCTAACAGGTCTTAATCGTTTAAGCTGAATGAGGTTATCAAACAAAACATTACATTTATGTGAAAGTCAATTACCCTTTTAAATAAAGAAATCCTATCAACACCTCCAACCAATCTCAATTATTTTGAAAAAGGTGAAAGTAAAAGTTTCCTTTGGGCTATCCTAAATAACATAATTTTTATACCAAATCAACAAAAATAGTTTTACCAACTCTGTTTTGTTTTGGGGTTGGGTTGGCTCTCTAGCAATAAAGCGCAAATTCTCCCCTAATCAAACTCGTAATCCAATCTCCTAAAAGATGGATCAAACTAATTAAAGGATATAGATCAAGCTGACTGCAATTTATATTTTTTACTCCTTCAAGTTTTACAATGTTACATCTCTTAATAGACTTCTATATTATTATTACGTCGAACAATTTCTGTTTGATTCCCTTCCTATGATATTTTTGGAAATTAAACTTGATTATGTGCTTTTTAAGGTTTTTGTAAAGGTTACAAGTCCTTTAATATGGTGTGTTAATTGTGTATTAGTGGGAGTTTGTGTTTGTGTTAGTGGAAGAAATGAAAGTTAAGTCTACTAAATACTATATTAGTGTGATTAGTGGGAGTAATTGGGCATTAAAATGTAATTAGTTACATATGTCTTAGAGTCTATATAAACTGATGTACTATACCTATATTATATGTGGTTAGAGAATAAGATGAAATAGTATGAGTAGAATATAATATATTTCTAAATGTTCCTTTCCTCAATTCCTCTTCCATATTATTGCGTTGTGTGTGTCTCTAGCTAGCCCGTCCACTATTTTCAACAAAGTGGTATCAAAGCTAGATTTCATATCAAAGCCAAATTTCATATTTAGAGCCTAGACGATCCTGAAGGTCTGACGAAGTTGATCCTAGAAGGTTCAACGTTTTGAGAAAAACATGTTTCTCCTTGATGATATTGAATGTGAGAAAATGTATTTTCTTAATGAGAAAATGATGTTATCTAATTACAAGAGAATGAGAATTATCATGACATCATACCTCAAAGCATGTGATTTGTGGGATGTAGTTGGAGAAGAGCCAAAAAATGGCATGTCCAACCAGTTTCTTGAAAAGAAAGAAGAAAAAGCATTGGTAGTGTTGCAAAAGGCAATACATCAAGAAATTTGGGAATATTTTGGAGAGCCCAAAAATCTAAATTGTGTTTGAAAGACGCTCGAGGCCATCGGTTCCAATCATAAAGGTGAATCACTACTAATGGAGTATTTGGTACAATGCTTTGAGGACGATGAGTTTACAAAGGTTGATTATGAAAGTATAGAGGACAAATTTGTGGAGAATGAAGAGGTATACAATACAAATGAAGTTGAACATTTTGAAGATTCAAAAATAGAATGAGAACTTGAAATGGTGAATGAGGAAGTAGTGAGCAAAGGTGTTAAAGAAGAAATTAAAAAAGTGGAGAAAAATGAAGTGGAAAAAAAAATTAAAGAAGAAAAAAGTACTAAAGAAGAGGAAAAAGTTTTTGAAATGGGTGCATTAACATCTTCAGGTATGGTTACAAATTCCACCTTTAAAGAAGTTAGATTTGACTTATTTGATAAAATTATGATTTCTTCATATTCATCTCAATTGAAAAATGAAATCAAATATTATGATAATTGTGTTCATGTTGTGGAAAATGATGAACTTTTTTTTGAAAAAAGTTACTCCAAAGAAGTATGAGATTGAAACTCAAAATGATAAGAAATTCTCAAATTATTTTTTTAAAAAATAGTTTGGAGGATTTTGTAATTGACATAGGTTGGGTGAATATGGATTTATTTTTTGACTCAGCACTTGTGAAGTGGAAGAGTCATAAAAAATTCAAAAAAAAAAAAAAGATAGATGGTGTATTTGTATAAAGAGGATGACATATGATTGTGTGAAGACATCAAAAAAGCATTTAAAGACTTTTCACAAGCCATACATCAATGGAAATGGCCAAGATGATTGTTGCAGTTGAAGGAGGTGGAATTGAAAATCAACCAACGAACTTTTGTTCAAGTTCCCAAGATCAATAAGAAGTTTATTTGAAAGTTACAAAATCAAGTGTAAAGGGAGGTGTTGGAAATTAAACTTGATTATGTGCTTTTTTGGGTTTTTGTGAAGGTTACAAGTCCTTTAATATGGTATGTTAATTGTGTGTTAGTGGGAGTTTGTATTTATGTTAGTGGAAGACATGAGAGTTAAGTCTACTAAATACTATATTAGTGGGATTAGTGGGAGTAATTGGACATTGAAATGTAATTAGTTACATATGTTTTAGAGTCTTTATAAACTCATGTATTATACCTATTTTATAGGTGGGTAGAGAATAAGATGAAATAGTATGAATAGAATATAATATATTTCTATGCGTTCCTTTCCTCAATTCCTCTTCCATATTGTTAAAATGTTATATATATATATATATGTGTGTGTGTGTGTGTGTGTGTGCATTGGGTCATTATATAATTTCATATAGTTAGGGCCCTTGTGTTATTAAGTAATACTTGTACCCTTTATATAAGCCTACATAGGCTAATTAGGTTAGTGTGTGTTAAATATACAAGATATTGTTGCTCTCTCTTTCTCTCACACACACACACACACATATGATTCATAAGATCAGAATCACGATTGTGGTGTTGGTAGTCTCTGCCGGCAGCTCCTCGCTCATCATCATCAGTAGTTCTTTGTTCACCATCATGATCTACAGCGTCGTCAGATCTGAAGCTTGTTCGTCGTTGTTTCTGTCTTTTTCGTCATCACCGGCGGTTCGTTTTTGGTTGTCAGCGAGCTCGCCGACATCTACCGTCTCGATTTGCAGAGGTGAGGTTCATCTTTTTTGGCCGGAAGTTGCAGCGGTCACTGCTTATTGATTCGGCCGTTGCTTGTGATTTGGTTGCTGTCGTTTTCACTGCGTTATTCACTGGCGTTTGTGAATGTATGAAGAAGAAGACCCATGTTTGGCTACATGGTTAAGCTATTCTAACCCTGGTTTAGTAAAGTTGGGATAGCTATTCCAGCCCTAGTTTACAAAACCTGGGATAGCCTAGATCCGACCCGTTTAACCAAATCCAGCCCATTTGACCAGATTCTCCCCGTTTGACCAGATCCGGCCTGTTTTACAAGTTCGGCCAGAATACAAATTCTGCAATTATTTTTTTTTTTCTTCTTCTCTGTTTTGCTAGATTCAACATAGCGTCCAGTTCAGATTTGCTTTCTCCCACGTCCAGTCTTCATTCTTCTATAACTTCAGTTAAACTCAATGGGAAGAATTACATATTGTGGGCTAAATCTGTCGCAATTTTTCTCAAAGGCAGAGGTCTTGGTACTCATCTGACTAAAGACAAACTTAAGGCAACTGATGCTTCTTTTGATGCATGGGAAAAGGAAGATGCTCATATCATCTCTGTGATGATAAATAATATTAAACCCTAAATTAGTTCAACTTTACTTTATTTGGATACTGCCAAGGAGATATGGGACAGATTACAGCAATTGTATTATGGGACAGGTAATATCACTCGTGTTTATGAGCTCTGTAAGCAGTACTTTAATCTTGAACAAGGTAATCACAGTATAGAAGAGTATTATTCCAAAGTTATGGGAGTCTGTGAAGAGCTGAATATGTATCAGCCCATTACTGCTAATGTTCAAAGTATGCAACAACAACGTGAGGACTTTAATGTTGTCCGTTTTCTTACTTATTTATCACTAGCATATGAGTTTTTTCGTGCATAGATTATGGGTAGTCCCACACTTTCATCTCTTGTTGAGGTGTTTTCTCAACTTCAGCGTACTACACTTGCAAGTGACACCTTAAATTTGAATACTGGATAGAGTGGTGAGCGTTCAGCAATGGTAGTTTCAAAGGGTGAACATAATGCTTACCGTGGAAGTCGTGGGGGATGCTCCACATGTGGTGGTCGTGATTCACGGGGAGGACGTGGCCGTGGCAGGGAATTAAGAAAATCTACTCATTATGGTCTTTTTAATCATACTATGAACTTTTGTTGGGACCTTCATAGAAAACCATCTAGTTATGCAAATCAAGTTTCCTCCTCTCCAAATGATGTTGCTTCTAGATCTCACAACGTAGCTGAATCAAATATGGTCTTTGTTCTACGTGATGAGTATACTCAGTTTTTGTCTTATAAGAGAGTATCTAATTCATCTTCCATGGTTACCTTTGCCTAGTCAGGTACTGCACACACATGTCTATTGTCTTCCACTCCTAGTCCTTGGATCATAGACACTGGAGCATCTGATTATATGACTGGATGTTCTTCTCTTCTATCTGATTTTAATGTTGTACCTCCTTCTCAAAGTGTTACTCTCGCTAATGGTTCATCCACTAAGGTTTCAGGTTTGGGGACAACTCAACTTAGTGATTCCTTGTCTCTCTCGTCTATTTTACATGTTCCTCAGTTTCCCTTTAATTTAATGTTTATCAGTAAGCTTACTAAATCTCTCTAGTGCTCTGTTACATTTTATCCTACTTCTTGTGTGTTTCAGGATCTCAAGACCAAAAAGAAGATTGGTACGGGGCATGAAGTTGGTGGCTTATATTATTTTGATTTGGAACCTTATCCTATGGCTCTTCAGTCTTCTCTGTCTCCATTCTAGTGGCACTGTCATCTTAGTCACCCGTCACTTCAAGTTTTGCAGCATCAAGTTCCTACTCTAAGTCATTTGAAATTCTTGTCATATGAAGTTTGTCAACTTAGTAAGCACCATCATGTGTCTTTCAAGTCTAGGCTTAATAATCGTGTCTCTAGTCCTTTTCATTTGTTTCATTCAGATTTATGAGGTCCAATAAAGCATTCTTCAATCAATAAATTTCATTATTTTGTGACATTTATGGATGATTATTCTCGCCTGACTTGGTTGTTTCTAATGAAAGATCATTCTGAGTTATTTTTAACTTTTCAAAAATTTTGAAAAGAAATCAAAACTTAGTTTGGATGCCCAATTCGTATTCTACGTTCTGATAATGTTAAGGAATATTCTTCAACTCCATTTGATACATATCTTAGTGATAAAGAAATTATTTATCAAAATTCATGTGTTTATACTCCTCAACAAAATGGAGTTGCAGAACGTAAGAATCAACACCTCTTAGAAGTAACCAGTGCTCTTTTGTTTCATATGCACATGCCTAAACGATTTTGGGGTGATGTTATTCTTACTGCCTGTCATCTTATTAACCATATGCCGTCATCTGTATTAGATGGCAAATCTCCATATTCTATTTTATTTCCTGATTCTCCTTTGTTTTCTCTTACTCCTAGAGTTTTTGGATGTGTATATTATGTCCACAATCTTGGTCCTGGTTTTGATAAACTCGACCCACGTGCCATAAAGTGTGTATTTCTTGGATACTCTCATTCTCATAAAAATTATCACTGCTATAGTCCTATTTCTCAATGATACTTTATTAGTGCGGATGTAACCTTTTGTGAGTCAATCCCATATTTTTCAAATAGTGATTCACTTCTTGATATGATCACTCCCAAGTCGCCTCTTCCTACGGTTCCTCTTCCCTCACTTTCTCTTCAACCTAGACCTCTTTTGCCTGCCCCATTACAGGTGTACACTCGAAGACCAAAGCCATCTGCTGATATGCCTCCTCCATCGTCTTCAGAGTCTTTGGATCCAACACAATCCACTGTGTCCGATTCCTTGCCTATTGCACTTCGTAAAGGTACTCGCTCGTGTGTCACTAATTATCACATTACTTATTGTGTCTCTTATAATTCCTTATCGCCATCATTCTCATGTTTTTCCTCTCAATTGTCTACTACATTTGTTCCTAAGACTATGCAAGATGCTTAGTCTAATTCAGGCTGGAGGAAAGCAATGCAGGATGAAATGGATGCTTTGCATCATAATGGCACAAGGAATCTTGTTCCATTACCTCCAGGTGCCAAATATGTTGGTTGTCACTAGGTATATACTGTGAACTATCTTCTAGATGGGTCCGTTAAGCATTTAAAAGCACGTCTTGTTGCTAAAGGTTATACCCAGATTTATGGTATTAACTATGTTGAGACATTTGCCCTTGTTGCTAAGATTTCTTCTATTCGTGTTTTGATTTCTCTTGCTACTAATAGAAATTGGCCTCTATTTCAGTTAGACGTTAAAAATGTCTTTTCACATGGTGACTTAGCAGAAGAGGTTTATATAGAGCAACCACCTGGGTTTGTTGCTCAGGGGGAGTATATTTACACTGTTTGTCACCTTCAAAAGGCCCTGTATGGATTAAAACAATCTCCACGGGCTTGGTTTGGAAAATTCTATGAGGTAGCATTAAAATTTGGTCTTAACAAATGTCAGACCGACCATTTGGTGTTTCACCAAAGCACTAAAGCTAGCTTCATATTTCTTGTGGTGTATGTAGATGATATTGTGATCACAGGTGATGATTCTGAAGGCATTGCTAAGTTGAAGTTGTTTCTACAATATCAATTCCACACTAAAGACTTGGGTAAACTTAGGTATTTTTTGGGTATTGAAGTTGCTAGATCTAAGAAGGGTATAAGTTTATCCCAACGAAAATATGTGTTGGACTTATTAGAAGAAACAGGTATGTTGAGTGGTCATCCGGTTGATACTTCTATGGATTCAAATACAAAACTTGTGTCTGATGAGGGTGATCTATTTAATGACCCGGGCAAATTTCATCACCTTGTTGGGAAATTAATTTATCTTCCTATCACTCGACCTAATATTTCATATGCAACTAGTGTTGTAAGTCAGTTCATAGGAGCCCCTAGAATGCCATATTGGATTGCTATTCTTCGGATTATTCGATATCTCAAGCAAGCTCCAGGCTTTGGGTTACCATATAAATCAAATGGTCATCTCAGAGTAGAAGGTTTTACAGATGCTGACTGGGCTAGTTCTCCTCAGATAGGAGATCTACAATAGGTTACTGCACATTTGTAGGAGGAAATCTTGTTACATGGAGAAGTAAAAAGCAAACGGTGGTAACTCAATCTAATGTTGAAGTTGAGTATAGGGCAATGGCCCTACCACTAGTGAGTTGATATGGATATAACATTTTTTAAAAGAACTTGGGTTGACAGTTAAAGCTCCTACTCCATTGTTCTGTGATAATCAAGTAGCAGTTCACATGGCATCAAATCATGTGTTTCATGAGAGGACTAAACATATTGAAGTTAATTGTCACTTCATTCGAGAAAAAATATTATGTGGTAGCATCTCTACTCCATTCGTGAAGTCTGAAGATCAATTAGCTGATATGTTTACCAAAGCATTGGGTCATAATCGGTTAAGAACTATTTGTTCCAAGCTGGGATTATTTGATATATATTCTCCAGCTTAAGAGGGAGTGTTAGAATGTTTTATATATATATATGTGTATGTGTGTTGGGTCATTATGTAATTACATATAGTTAGGGCCCTTGTGTTATTAAGTAATACTTGTACCCTTTATATAAGCCTACATAGGCTTATTAGGTTAGTCTGTGTTGAATATACTGTTGGGATTTATATGTCCTGACATAGCAAATTCCAGTTTAGATTAAAGTGACATATGTTCCTAACGTATCTGAAATATTTATGCTTTATACAATTGGTGAATTCAATGTATTATGTTTAAATTCATTATGAAATTAATAGTGTTTATTTGATTACAAGAGATATTTATATATGTATGTGATGGCGATCAATACACGAATATAAATAGTAATCATAAATTGTTCATAGTCGGTAATTATGGATGGACTCATAATTAATTAAGACTTGAACTGGATCCGCGTTAGGTTGAGATATATTGCGAAAGCCGTCGTATGCAATTGCTCCCTATCACCGTCATAGCATTTGACTCTTAAGCATGAGAAAAGTATAAACTCTTTTATTAATTAATAATTACTTTGATTTGTTCGGCGAATACTTCGGGATCCTTAGACCGACACTTTGGGTAGTTATGTAATTAATAGTTAGAGGGTTATATTTTCAATATTTGCATCATTGTTACTTCTATTTATTTTGTATTGATTATCGTTGACCACAAAGTATATTCGAAGGCCTTCGTGTGTTTTTAGACAAAATGATTTATTATATATTTATTTATTTAAATTATTATTTTTGTCAAACAAATGTTTTATTGTGATCGAGCCAGAAATAATCAATGGTATCAAAATAAATATAGTAATTAAGTAGTCGGATTGATGGCTTTATTTATCCGATAACTAATTATGCATAGAGGGGTCAAAGTGCAACATTGACTTAGAGGTTATTTATTATTTAATTGGAGTTCAATTAATTTCTTTTAGTGGAGTAGAAATTAATTTATGAATTAAATGAATTGGGTCTATGGACCGGGCCAATTATTAATTCATTGTAACCAATAAAATAATAAGCCCAAATGATTCTCACTCATAGCCCAACTTGATATTGGAATCCTGTTAGATTTGAGACATGTGAATTATAGATTGAGAAGGATTATTGTTTCCTTTTCTTTATCTTTATGTTGCCTACATATATACATGGTCTATGTATATTTTAGGGGTGATTTTTGGAAGAAAGAAAAAAAAGGAATATATTTTCTCTCTCTAGAAAATTAGGGTTAGTGTTCTCATCTAATGGAGGCTCCCACAAGCCTAGTTTTCCAAGGTCATTCATGGAGGCTTATGAGTGATTCCTAAAGGCAAAACAAGTACCAAGAAGATGGAGATCCAAGGAGAAGGTATCTTGCTAAGGGATCTACAATAAGTGAGAACATTCACTTTAAAGGAAAGATTTAAAGGTTTACTCAGACCTTTGATGTAAGTATTCAATTTGTTAATTGAATGATACATGATATTTTATTTTTCCATAAAACTTGTCTCTATGTGATGAATCAAGATCTGTGAGTGAAAATCCCTCGAAAAGTTTTTAACTAACACGTTTCCTAACAGTGGTATCAGAGCATGGTTTGATTCATTACTAGAGATCATGCTTTTATCAAAATTCATCATTCATAGATCCAATTTTGATATGCATATATTTATTTATTGATGTATGTTGATGTATGAATTAATATATTGATATATATTGATACATGATGATGTATGTATAATTGTGAATAGATGATGATGTGTGTTTGGGCCATGGATGAAGCTTATAGGTATATTGATTATAATTTTATCTTTGGATGAATGTAATTAAGGCTTTGATTTAGTCGTTTGAAAGTTCAATGATGTAATTTATTTTTTTTCATTATATTTCAAATTGTAAATATTATTAAAGTCATGTAATCTTCATCAAAGGATGCTATGAAGCTTTAAGAAGGTCCAAAAAGGTTAAATTAGGCTTCTGGAATTTTCTGGAATTTTTTCGGAATTTTTCGGGAATTTTTTGGGCTTAATTTAATTTTCTGGGATTTTTTTATTATTGTTTTTCTGGAATTAACGGCGACTTTCCGAAGACCGAAGTGTCGCCGATGGCAAAGGCAACGCCGGAAGGGATGACGGATGATTCAGTGCTTCGCGGTGCACCAGAATTAGGTGCAACCGCATGCATCAGCCGTCGGATCATAGCACACAAGGAAGGAAGATTCCATGCGACGCAGAAAGCATGCGCTCGGTGTGCCTCCAATAATCTGGCGCTTGAGGACCACGCGCCAGAGAAAGTCAAAGCCATGTGGCACGTGGCAGTGCGTGCCACGCGCCTTCCCATCCATTAAGCGCGTGCGAGTGCGTGGCAAGGAGTGCCACGCGCTGCCTCATTTTCTTAGCACGTGTAGGCGCGTGCAAAAGTCTTAGAGCGCGTGGGAAGCTTGTGTGGGCACGTGGGACCTGCTGGGACATTGTTTTAACTCCTCCTGGTGCATATGACCCTACGGTATACCTCCAGAGGCGCGTGTAGGACCATTCAGGCACGTCCTAAGCACCGTTTTGCTTCTCCAAATGCGTATTTGCCTCCTGCGAGTGTTTGCTAGCCTTTGATAGACCCTCGCGCATTACTTAGAGCATATAAATGTTAAAAGCTGATTCCATTGGCCATTTAATTTGATTTATCTATTTGTGTATGTGATGCATGAAATAATCAATTGTTAATTATTATTGTTCATGCATTGGATCCATGATTTTTTCTTAAATGACTTGATTTATATTAATTAAATTATGAAAATTAATTGGATTTGATTACTAATTAATTAGAGGGCACTTATTGGGAAACGAAAAATTATTTTTGTAAATTATTTTTAAAGTGTGCCTCAAATTAAATATTAGTGAATCATTTAAAAGTCCAGTTATTTTCTAAATTTAATTGGATTAAAATCAAGGCGTTTTGCATGCATTATATTATGGATATGAATAAATTGAAAACCCTAATTATTAATGATAAAAAAATTGAGTGGGAGCGGGGATTTTTATACATTGCCCCATGGCCTTCGTTATTAAAACCATTGTAATTAGATCTTCAAAAATAAGGCTCCACGCATGATTTGAAGAGTCTAAATAATACAAGAATGGTTGTCTCATGAAAATAAAAATATTAAATGTTCATTGTAATTAGATCTTTAAAAATAAGGCCCTACGCATGATTTAAAGAGTTTAAATTATAATGACAAGATATTTAATGTTTTATTTTTCATTAGAGCTTTAATAACGTTATACATTCAATCGAAAATCAATAGTGTTAGCTCTCCAATGGAGTGGTCTACACTAGGTGATTTTAGAAAGGCTAATCATAAATCGGGAATCATTTCATATGATAGACAAGGCATTGTCTTAAGAGATATGGAAATGATGGGATTTGCCCGCCAATAGCAATAATGAATTTCGCCAACCGAATAAGTTATCGGCGTATTGGTCGTCCGATTTTTCATGCAGTGGTTAAGGGACCCACATATTATTACTTTAATGGAAGTGCTCACCTAATAGCAAATGAATCCCAACAATAGTAATAATGAATTCCTCCATCAGGATAAGTTATTGACGTATTGATTGTGTGATTTATTATGCTACAAAGTTGCGGGACCCGCACTAATTAAAAGGGATTGTTCACCAATAATGTAATGATCTTTTGAGATTTATTATATTATGTGGCTGACAAACTCATTTTAATTTTAAATATGCATGATAATATTAATAAGTCACCTTGCATATTGTATGATTGCATTTATATTCAGATTATTTATGTCTAATCCATTTTATCTGTTTGCTTACATATTCAATGTTTTTGGACCTCATTTATATTGACTGGATAAGGAACTTAGATATTTTATTCACAGCGTAATGGTACAAAATGTATTTATTACTCCTAAACCTAATCCTTTTACTTTAAGATACCCAAGAGAACATTAATGTTTTTAATAAGTGAAATAAGGCAAATGATAGGACTTGGTGCAATATTTTAGAGTTTACCTCGAATACGTTCCAAAGCTAACATTTACATTATTTTATTTTCTTCAAGTATTATGTTAAATATCAATGAGATATTTTAATGAGATTAGATAGAGGAGATGTCTAAATACTATGTCAGACTTGAATACCATTAAGATAGCCTAAGGAACTCCAGTATGAGATCGTATTTTAAAAATGATTGTTTATTATTTAAAAATTAAACTGGAGATCAATAGGGCTGACTTAAATGGTAAGTTTTAAATTGGCATGATTATTGCCTTGTTACCAAATTTGTTCGGCTCTTTCAGAGTAGACTAAATAAGAAATCAGTTTGAGTTCACACTCGCTGATATTCTTATAGAATTAGTAACAGATAAAGGGATAATCAAAAGTATAGGCATTCCTATCAATCTAATCTAGTCTATACCATCTTCTTCTAGGTCCAAGTGAAAAGGTAAAGGAAATGAAAAGGATGATAATAGGACTAGGCTAACACAAAACAGGGGTATCCAAAAGGTTAAAGGGAATAAGGAAGTGTATGTTGAGGGCCAAGGAAACTGTTTCTTTTGCCGCTAACTAAGACACTAAAGGACGAACTGTCTAAGTAATGACGTGGCATAGGAAAATATATTTAATCATTGAGTCGTGTTATGTAGTTGTATCTATTAATTCCTGATGGATAGATTCTGGAGCCACTAAACATGGTCGCAATTCATTGCAAGGATTTCAGGAATCCAGAAGCCTCGATGATGTGGATACATATTTGTCTTTTAACCTGATGCCAAGGTTGTAGCAAAGTCAGTGGGAGTATTACATCTGAAATTAGAGAGTATGAGGATATTAGTATTATAGAATTATCTTTATGCACAGATGTTAGACACAATCTAATTCTTGTTTCACTTTTGGTTTATAAAAACTGTGTTGTTATTTTGTAAAACTGGTTTTATAAAATTGAATAGATGTGCGATTGCTTCTGGTGCATTGAAAGATGGTTGATATACTATAATCACAAACTCTTAGTATTTGCATGATGTAGAAGCTAATGTTGCATTTTCTGGATTGAATGTTAAGAGAAAATTTGTTATTCCTGACTTATTGTGTTTTTAGTACCTATTTTTGGGTTATAATCAGTCAAAATAAGATTCAAAGATTGGTCAAAGAAGGTTTATAACCTTGTGATGCAGAGAAGCCTAAACCAAACTTGTGAATCCTGTTTTGAAGGATAAATAACTCTAAGGGCTTAATCAGCCAAATGAAATAGACATAAAGGAGAATTGAAGTCGATAAACACAGACACGTGTGGTCTTATGAACATCCAAGCAAGATTAGTCACGTTTTGGATAAATTTATCTGATACGACACAAGTTTTAAATTTTTGGTATATTCTGAAAGTGTCAAGACTGATGTGGAGCACAGATTAGGTAAACTTATCAAAACACTTCGATCTGATCGTGGATATGAGTATTTCTTAGGATAGTGCAAAGACTATATGGTCAATGAGGGTGTTGTGTACCAGTTTTCTGTAATTGATACTAAATGGATTTAGGTGTCAAATAGGAATAACAGAATTCCACTTAACATAGTTAGATCTATGATCAATTATGTCACATTATCTCTTTCATTTAAGAGTTTAGCGTTAATGACATCGATGAGCATTATGAAATGCATTCCATCTTAGTCTATCTCAAGGATACCATTGAGCTGTGTTTTTTACTAAATCTTAGTTTGAATCACATGCACATATGGGGTAGTCTTGCACATGTGCGCTTGATATGGATAAGTAAGTTGGAAGCAAATCATATGCATGATTGATTTGATAGCTACTCTAAAGGCATTAGGATGGATTATTTTATGATCTCAATGATAAAAGTTGATTGTTTACACTCACTGTTTATCTATAGGAGGATCATATTATGAATCATATACCTAGTAGCATAATGTGTGAGAATATGGTATTAGTACCAGTTGTACCACAAGATGAACACACTTATTATAGAGATTAAGAATTATAGATGAATTCCCTATTGATGCATTAGCATCATCTAGTACACAGATTCCTGCATCGGTACATTGATGTAGTGGGAGGATTATCATCCAATCTAACAGAATCATGTTTTTAGGTGAGACCTTTACGAATATCCCTGTTAAACATGAGTTGGACCCAGTAAGCTACACGGAAGCGTGAACCGATATGGATATAGATCATTTTAGCAAGTTGCTATGAAATCAGAGTTGGAATCTATGTATTCTAATAAAATTTGGGATCTTGTATAACTTTCTAGTAGGGTGATAACTATGGAAGGCAAGTTAATCTACAAAAGGATACTAGAAGATTTCTTAGTGAATAAATCATGAGTGTACAAGGGAATGTCATTATTTTTCTAATCTATATATATTGATGGCATCCTACTCATTTAGAATGATGTGAAAGTTTTATCATCAGTAAAGAAGTAGCCGTTCAATTATTTTGAAATGAAGGATTTTAAAGATGTAAGCTATATTCCTAGGATCAATATTTTTCAAGATCAGGTTAAAAGGAAAATAGGCTATCTTAATAAATCCTACATTGATAAAGTTTTGACCAGGTTTGGTATGCAAAACTCAAAGAATGAGTTATTGCGTTGTTGACATGGATTGTTCTCTCCAAGACTATTAGAGGAGACTGAGCAAATGAGACTGGAACAATATGCTTCGGCATATGGGAGTCTCATATATGCTATGGTCTATACCAAACATGACATCCGCTATATGGTAGGGATAGTCAGTAGATATCAATCCAAACTCAGACTTGATAATTGGTCTGTTGTGAAAAATATTATAGAGTACCTTAGGAGAACCAATGATCTTATACTCATTTATGGATGCAATGATGTGGTTCTAGTTAGGTATGATAGTTCTATTTTCAAATCAGAAGTTGAGACTATGAGGTTCATGACTTAGTGTATATTCACTCAATAGAGGATAAATTAATTAGTAGATTGTTAAGCAGATTTCAACTACTGACTCAAACCTGAAGGTAGAGTACATTGCAGCCTTAAAGGCAGCAAAGAAAGCCTTTTTGGTTTGATCTCACTAATTTAGAGGTTGTGGAGCATACTAACCTGCCTATCAAGCTATATTACGATAATAGTGCAGAAGTAGTCCAAACCAATGACCCAAGATTCCATGGAGGAACAAGGTACACTGAGAGGAAAATATCATGTCCTACATGATATTGTCCGACAAGAAAATGTACTCATAGCTATAACATTGTGTTGGAATACAACTTTATTGATCCATTAACAAAGGTGTAATGATCAATAGTTTTGATCGTCACCTGGATAACATTGGAGTTAGATGCAATCTGAATTGGCTATGAGGGGAAGTGGGAGCTGTTGGGATTTATATGCCCTGACATAGCAAATTCCTGTTTAGATTAAAGTGACATATGTTCCTGACGTATCTGAAATATTTATGCTTTATACAATTGGTGAATTCAATGTATTATGTTTCAATTCATTATGGAATTGATAGTGTCCATTTGATTATAAGAGATATTTATATATGTATGTGATGGCGATCAATACATGAATATAAATAGTAATCATAAATTGTTCATAGTCAGTAATTATGGATGGACTCATAATTAATTAAGACTTGAACTGGATCCACGTTAGCTTGAGATATATTGCGAGAGTCGTTGAATGCAATTACTCCCTATCACCATCATGGCATTTGACTCTTAAGTATGAGAAAAGTATAAACTCTTTTATTAATTAATAATTACTTTGATTTGTTTGGCGGATACTTCGGGATCCTTAGACCGACACTTTGGGTAGTTACGTAATTAATAGTTAGAGGGTTATATTTTCAATATTTACAACATTGCTACTTGTATTTATTTTGTATTGATTGTGGTTGATCACAAAGTAAATTCGAAGGCCTTCGTGTGTTTTTAGACAAATTAATTTATTATATATTTATTTATTTAAATTATTATTTTTGTCAAACAAATGTTTTATTATGATCGAGTCAGGAATAATCAATGGTACCAAAATAAATATATTAATTAAGTAATCGGATTGATGACTTTATTTATCCGATAACTACTTATGCATAGAGGGGTCAAACTGCAACATTGACTTAGAGGTTATTTATTATTTAATTGGAGTTCAATTAATTTCTTTTAGTGGAGTAGAAATTAATTTATGAATTAAATGAATTGGGTCCATGAACCGGGCCAATTATTAATTCATTATAGCCAATAAAATAATAAGCCCAAAGGATTCTCGCTCATAGCCCAACTTGATATTGGAATCCTGTTAGATTTGAGACATGTGAATTAGAGATTGAGAAGGATTATTGTTTCCTTTTCTTTATCTTTATGTTGTCTATATATAAACATGGTCTATGTATATTTTAGGGGTGATTTTTGGAAGAAGGAAAAAAATGAATATATTTTCTCTCTCTAGAAAATTAGGGTTAGTGTTCTCGTCTAATGGAGGCTCCCACAATCCTAGTTTTCTAAGGTCATTCATGGAGGCTTATGAATGATTCCTAAAGGCAAAACAAGTACCAAGAAGATGGAGATCCAAGGAGAATGCATCTTGCTAAGGGATCTACAATAAGTGAGAACATTCACTTTAGAGGAAAGATTTAAGGTTAACTCAGACCTTTGATGTAAGTATTCAATCTGTTAATTGAATGATACATCATATTTTATTTTTGCATAAAACTTGTCTCTATGTGATGAATCAAGATCTGTGAATGAAAATCCCTCAAAAAGTTTTTAAAACTAACACGTTTCCTAACATATACAAGATATTGTTGCTCTCTCTCTCTCTCTCTCTCTCTCTCTTTCTCTCTCTCTCTCTCATATGATTAAGAACACTTATTATTGTATTGTGTGTGTGTCTAGCCCATCCACTATTTCCAACAAAGTGGTATCAGAATAAAAACCAACATATATATAGAACTTAGAACTTATTGCCAAGTCCTTTCCTCAGCTTGAAAGAATATAGCTTTCACCATTTGTAACTGCAACTTACTAGTAAAATTTTGCCAATTAAGAAAATGATATATTCACTGCAATTAAAGAACAAACAAATGCATTTGAAAGTAGTCAAATCTAAAGTTTGTTTTTTATTCATGCTTTGGGAAGTATCAATGTCAAAATATCAACATGTTCAAATACATTTAAAACATTATCAAAGCAAGAGAATAAAGGCGAACGGCTTAGAGTGCTTCATAATATCATTACTGCATAATATAGAGATAAATGAAACATAAAGCTAACCCAACACTCAACGTTGCTCTGCTAATTCTTGAGGTCTCTATCATTCAAGCGAAGCTAGGTATAAATAATCAGTGAGAAAACTATTTTAAGTAAGGGCAACTTTAAACGACAGCAAAATAATAATAATAATAATAATAAATATTCAAACTACCAAAATAGATGAGTTTTACCAAAAATTCAATTGAGGTATGTATTTAATATAAATATAAAAAATTAGTGGGGGCGGATGACCCTATTAGACTCATGTAGCCCGTGCATACTTGCCAGTATCTCGAGTTGTTATTCATGTTAGGACATGATAGGAAAAGTAAAAATAAGCTTCAAAAATAAATAAATAAAAAAAATACTGAAGGAGTTGGGGCGAAGGAAAAAAGATACCACACAAGGAATTTAAAATAAAATTTAAAAGTGTCTTTATGTGGGAAGAGAATGAGAAGTAATTTCTAGCGTCCATATAGCTATCCAAGCTTGTCACAAATTTACTTATGAACATACTAAATGGCATTGTCCAATATTAAATGGCAAATAACATTGTCAAAGAGGTCAATCACTATCAGCATGGGATATGAACCTTCTTTTTTTTTTTTTTTTTTTTTCTTTTTCCGTAATTAATGGGATATGAACTTTGTCAAGATGTATGCACTTAGTTAGAAATTTATAATATAAATACAAACAACCATACGTATATATGCACACATGCATATATAATTCAGTCCTGTTTCTATTTACCATTGCATTTCTTCATTATCTTCACTAATCCCTAAATTTAACTACAATGCTTTAGCTTCATAAACATGTAATCGAAAATACAGGCATGACTCAAGGTAATTGAATCTACTTTTGAAAAAATTATATATATTTCTTTTGATAACTAATATCAATCACAACAATAAAAAAACGTAATTAACTTAGAAATTGAAGAGAAGCTAGAAAAATAGAGATTTTTTATTTATTTATTTTTATTTACCTCTTTATAATTCCCTATTCCTCTTTCTTTTTACTGGAGTTGTACAAATGGGCAAAACTAAAGTATCCACATATAAAGTTGGATAACTTAGATTTGATCCCCCCCAAATAAACCGGTGCTTGTTTTCTTTTTCATTATAGATGAGTAAATTTCCTGTTTCAGTCATTAACACAACTTCACCTTTCTTCGTAGCACACAACGGTGTCAAGGTAGAAAAAAAGCTCGTTCCTAGCTGATGTGGGATGACAATGAACTTAGTCCAAGAATTGTTGTCACCATATTGCTTCATAGTCCACACCACCACACGTTGCTGACGAATCATTTCACAATATAAACTGAGACATCCTCTCATAAGCGTCAAACTAAATTTGTCTCCTTCATTTATACAATTTGGTTGTGGCATCTCCTTGAACTCCTCATCCACCGTATCAAAGCAAACAATCAAATATGTATGAGGCCTCACGTTGGCAACTTTCCTAGGTTTAAGAGCAACCAAGTGCAACACTCAATTTGCAAGGACCATCTCACCGTGAAAACCCAAATAAGGGGATTTCTTTGGCTCTGTCCAAGATTGACCTTTGAAACTATAAACAATAAAATTATTTTCCGGCTGTTTAGAGAAAAATATGACTTTGTAATCATCCATGGAAGAATCGTACTAAAGTCCATGTGGCATATAGTTGCGAGATATATGAGATGGACATGAGAACCTTTTGTAATCTCTGATGGATGGATTCCAAAGTACCCACATATTGTCACTCTTGTGAGCACGCAACAGTGCTAAACCATTACAAGAACACAACACTATAGCCTTCCAATACTTCTGAACAGTAAACTTTAGTTCTTCGTCTAAACCGGTACCGTCCTCACAACCTATGGAGCGGAAACAGGCGGACATGGTGTCCCGGACAAAGATTCTTTGACGGTTGACCAACTTAATTGATTCAGTGAGACGTGATTTCGAGAATTGGGGTTCGGAGATTACATCACGCCATGATTTACAAAAGCATCTCAATTGAAACAGAGATTTGACGGGTACCTTCCATTGCTGGCTTTCTTTGTTTTCTCTTCGTTTCCTTTCTATTGCAACTTTATCTGGCTCTTCAATGCGGCCGAAGGGTTTATGGAATATGATTTGTGGATTAGGTTTTCCGAATGTGTGTGTGTGTGTGTGTTGGACACTTTGTGATTGCATTGGGCTAACTCATGGGCCTGTACTTATGCTTATATTCTTATTTATAAAAATTGAAATTTACCTTTCAAAAAAAAAAAAAAAAAAAAACATGGACTTTAATAATATTAATTGTTGCTAAGGTCCGAAATGTCCTCACACTTTTATTACAAAATACAAAAATATCCTTCTTAGAATTATTTAATTTCAAATATTAAAATAAATAATTAAAAATTAGTTTAACTAGCAAATAAAAATTCTCCATCTCTTTTCTTCGTCATCCATCGCCATTGGATTGCCCTTTGGAATTGATGTCATCTAATTTCAAAGGTAAGAATTGAAAACAGATGCTCTACAAGCTTACTATGGCAGTGATGGTATATCACGTATAAAATTTTTCAATTGTTACCTAAAAGAAGTTATTGTTATTGTTAATATATTAGAAGATGTCAAAACTATAATGGGATTTATTAAGGATTTCATATCCTTGCAGTAGGAGTATTGAAGTATTGAAATATCCACATGCCTTTCTTTTTTGTTGTCTAGAGGTTTCTAGTTATTGTTCCTTCTTCAATCAATTATAAAAAATCACAATAAATTTTGAGATGCCAAATTAATAACCCTCTGCAAGAACCCTAAATTTATAAGATATAACATCTTCTAATGCTTACAGAGTTCTAGATCTGAAACTCCTAAACAAAAATATCACATATTTATATATATGTGTGTGTTTGAAGAGAGAGAGGGAGGGGGAACTAGAAGACCTGCGAGGTGGGTGATGCCCTGGACGTTGGTGACTGATTGACGACGAAGGTAAGTGATAGAGGATTATTATTCGCTAGTCAAACTAATTTTTAATTATTTATTTTATTATATTGAAATTATATAATTTTAAGGAAGATATTTTGGGATTTTTAAATAAGAGTGTGAGGATATTTTGGACCTAAGCAATAAAAATTGATGTATTTGTAATTATTTTGCTTAAATATTCAATCAAAATAGAAAATTAACTTTTAAAACTGATCGATTTGTTATTTATGGAGACTAACTTTATTTATGTGTAGTGTTCCCTTTATAATATTGTAAACTTTTTCTTTTACCTTATTTATTTTCTTTACTATATTTTCTTTTTCACAAAATCCCTAATATTTTAATTTTATTGTCAAAAGAGTTAAAAGACTTTATCTATCAACAAGTACAAAGTAAACATAAATATTCAAATAAATTCTAAATTAGTTCTTAAAATCACATTAGGGAAAAAAATCAAACTAAACTCTATCAAAGCATAAAATAGATAAGATTTTTTATTATTATTTTAAATATTACCATTCCCATCACCATCCAAATTAATTTTTAAAAATCACATCAGGGAAAAAAAATAAAAAATAAAATAAAATAAAATTTCAAACAGTAAACTCAATGCATAAAATAAAAAATAAAAAATAAAAATAAAAGAAACAAATTACCATTCACATCACTATTATTACCATCAAAGAAGTTTAATGGTTTATGAAGTTTTAATAGTTATTCAATATATATATATATATATTTATGGTTCCAAGTTTAATTACATTGATAGTTAACTCTGTTAAGATCAATATCAAAACCTAATGAGAGAAGAATACAAAATAAACAAAAGGTTTAGAAAGGCAGAAAGCAAAAAAAAAAAAAAAAAAAAAAAGGAAAAAGAGGGATCTACAAAAATATACCAAAAACATTGATTGGGAAAGAGGCAGGATACCAAAAACGTTGATTGGGTAAGAGGCAAAATACGGCAGAGACAGAAAGATCTTACCATAACTAAAAAGGGTAGTTGTGGTATCTGAAAAAAATAATTATTAATTTTAAAAATATGGAATAGAGGTATCATTTCTTTTAAGATTGGAGTGCACTAAAAATTTCTATTTCCATTTATGGTAGGAAACAACAATTTTTTTTTTCAAGGCAAGAATTGTTAGAAGTTAGATTAGTATATGGATAGAGTTGATCCAAAATTTATGAGAGACACTAATTATGACCTATCGAGACATCTAGGAAAAGAAAACATAGGCCTATTGGCGACTTAGACTACTCTAAAGTTGTGTTTTGAACACTATCCCAAGAGAGGATCATAAATTTGCTGCTTCTAGCAGTACTTTATACCTTCTCTCTGGCTAGTTGTATTACATTGGGCAGCTGCAAATTTTTAAAAGCAATTATATAATATATCCTCGACTATTTTAATATGTGGAGAGGAAGTTTGGATTATAGAACTCTCTTGAAAGAAGTTTAATACAACAAGCAAATTTAGTTGATCATAAAATTTCTCAATCAATTTATTTGAACGGTGGATGTCAACTTTGATTCATTAATTAAATTCTTTTTTTTTTTTTTTACCTAATCCATGTATACTCGTTGAGGTTAACCTCCACATGGTTTACATTTGTCTTGTAGTCATTACTATTTTCAGGGCTGCAATAGTGTAATCCTTCTAATTGAGTGGGATTGCAACGAGTCATTCAACAGCAACACTTTCAAATACGTGCAGGTATGTTGGCAATATAATCCCTAAGAAGCATGTCAAATCCAAATATTTGAAATCTTGAATGTTGTTTTACATGTCAAAGGGAGTATAGTGATATCTCCTATACCTTAACATGTGGCCGGCAAAAGATCAAGTCTCCTTAGGGCAAATGGCTTTATGAGTTTATTGCTGATGAGTAAAAAATAAAAATAAAAAGAAAAAAGACTGTTTACGCCCCACTTTCCAACCTGGCAAATTCGGGCAGAACTTGCCACAACAAGGCTTAACGTGCACAGCCATTGGAAGTGTAACAAGTGGCTGCCCAAAATAAGTAAAAACCAACAACAAAGCCCAAGAAGAAAACAAAATCTTGAAACTATGGAGCAATGGCTCCCTAAAATCATGTGAAGCAATTTCAAAAAAAATAAAAATAAATAAAAATAACGTGCAGAAAATGAAGGAGCCAATTTAGAGAGTTTTCAGATAAGTTATGATGCAGTGCCAACATGACAGCCTTATCATTGTTTTTCTTAGTTGGTACTCACACACACATGTCTTCACTAAAGATTGAACCCTTAATCTCTCTTTAGGAAGTAGGAGTCTGATACTATTAGGCCACTAACTTGTTGGTCATGGTAGCCTTATCAATTTCCATATGGATACCTAAGTGGCTAATTGGAAGATCAAGAGATGACTTAAAAAATTACTTGCTTTCCCTGAACCACTTCTATTTATTTTGGGTCTTGTAAGTTGTGTTTAATTCAAAATTTTCAACCTTGAGTTTTGTGTGAAAGTTGGGAAAAATAAGAGAATGGAAAAAAATTGGACTTTGATTCAAAAAGGAAAATTTGACTATTTTTTTTAAGGAAATTAAACAAGTTTAAAGAGTGACAAAGAGAAGGAATACAAAATTTAAGACATAATTTTAGAAAGAAAAAAAAAATTTACATGTAAAAAAATTTTATGAGGGGGGTGATTATATGAATTTTTTCATATATACATGTAAAAATATATAAATTTAGTATATGTATTATAGTAAGCAGGCCAAGGCAGGGGGCATGTAACAACCCACTCCACCACATGGTATAATATTGTCCACTTTGGGCCTGAGCCCGCACACTTTTGCTATTGGGCTTTACCCCAAAAGGCTTCATACCAATTGGAGATAACACAACCACATATAAGCACTTCACATTTCCCTTACCTATGCAATGTGGAATTGTGCACCCGTAGATAGTCAATGTGGTAGCCTGTCAGTGTCTTACACTCACCCACAGCACACCCGCCCACAAGGTCATCATAATCCACCCCCCTTAGAGGTCCGATGTCCCTATTGGCACATTTCCGACTGGTTTAAGCTCTGATACCATTTGTAACAACCTATTCCACCACATGGTATAATATTGTCCACTTTGGGCCTGAGCCCGCACGCTTTTACTCTTGGGCTTTACCCCAAAAGGCCTCATACCAATTGGAGATAACACCACCACATATAAGCACTTCACCTTTCCCTTACCCAAGCGATGTGGGATTGTGCACCCGTAACTCGCCAGTGTGGTAGCCTGTCAATGTCTCGTACCCACAGCACACCCGCCCACAAGGTCATCATAATTCACCCCCCTTAGAGGTCTGACATCCCCGTCGGCACACATTGTGACCACCTTGTGGGCGGGTATGCCACGGGCAGGTGTGAGATACTGATAGGCTAACATACTGGCGAGTTATGGGTGCACAATCCCACATCGCCTGGGAAAGGGAAAAGTGAAGTGCTTATATGTAGGTGTGTCACTTAAATTAGTATGAGGCCTTTTGGGGTAAAGCTCAAAAGCAAAACCGTGCAGGCTCAAGCCCAAAGTGGACAATATCATACCATGTGGTGGAGTGGGTTGTTACAAATGGTATCAGAGCCTGACCCAGCCAGAAGTGTGCCAACGGGGACGTCGTGCCTCCGAAGGGGGTGGATTGTGACCACCTTGTGGGCGAGTGCGAGATTCTAACAAGCTACCACATTGGCGAGCTACGGGCGCACAATCCCACGTCATTTGGGAAAGGGAAAGGTGAAGTGCTTATATGTAGGTGTGTCACTCCAATTGGTATGAGGCCTTTTGGGGTAAAGTTTAAGAGTAAAACCGTGCGGGCTCATGCTTAAAGCAGACAATATCAAACCATGTGGTGAAATGGGTCATTACAGGGCACGTGCCCCCGAGCATACACTGGCTCCATCCTTGTATGTGAAGGCAAAAATTAGATTTTGATAATGAAATTATAGAGCTTTGCTCTCGGACCGACTTCCATTGTTCTTATTTTATGTTGGCTAGGAGAGGTGAAGGAAGAAATGGTAACTGTGTTGGGATTTATATGCCCTGGCATAGCGAATTCTTATTTGGATTAAAGTGACATATGTTCCTGACATATCTGAAATATTTATACTTTATACAATTGGTTAATTCAATGTTTCGATTCATTATGGAATTGATAGTGTCCACTTGATTATAAGAGATATTTATATATGTATATGATGACGATCAATACATGAATATAAATAGTAATCATAAATAGTTTATAGTCGGTAATTATGGATGGACTCATTATTAACTAAGACTTGAACTGGATCCGCGTTAGGTTAAGAGATATTGCGAGAGCCGTCGTATGCAATTGCTCCCTATCACTGTCATGGCATTTAACTCTCAAGCATGAAAGAAGTATAGACTCTTTTATTAATTAATAATTACTTTGATTTATTCGGCGGATACTTCGGGATCCATAAATCGACACTTTGGGTAGTTATGTAATTAATAGTTAGATGATTATATTCTTAATATTTGCATCAGTGTTACTTGTATTTATTTTGTATTGATTATGGTTGATCACAAATTAAATTCGAAGGCATTCGTATGTTTTAGACAAAATGATTTATTATATATTTATTTATTTAAATTACTATTTTTGTCAAATAAATGTTTTATTATGATCAAGCCGGATATAATCAAAGGTACCAAAATAAATATATTAATTAAGTAATCGGATTGATGGCTTTATTTATCCAATAACTAATTATGCATAGAGGGGTCAAAGTGCAACATTGACTTAAAGGTGATTTACTATTTAATTGGAGTGCAATAAACATGACAATAAATATAAAATTTTCAAATCAAAAGGTTAATAAGAAAAATTACTTAAAATAATATATCAATTAATGAGTCATTTAAGAAAGATAAATAATTAACAAAAATTTTAAAAGGGAAAAAAATTGGAATTTGATTCAAAAATAAAATTTTGACTTTTTTTTTTTTTTTTTTTTTAAGAAATTAAACGAATTTAAAGAATAACAAAGATAAAAAATACAAAATTTAAAAGATAATTTTATAAAATAAAATTTTTATGGAGGACATAATATGAATTTTTTCACTACATATAAAAATACATAAATTTAATATATGTATTATAGTAAGCTGGCAGGCCATGGGGCATGTGCCCAGGGCACACACTAGCTTCGCCCCTGCTTGTATATCTATGATACAAGCACTACACTAATGCTAGCATATATGCTTAGGAATAGCATCAGAAAATCAGACTAAATTATTCAATACCACATACACTACTTGCTTTATAGGTCTTCTTTATGACAAATAAGCATAAACAAGAAAAACTTGGAAGTAAAATTTTCCTTTAGGTTATGCTAAATGAGACATTTTCGTAATCCTGAGTACACCAAATCAACAAAATAGTCTGTGTGTCTCACCAAGTTAAGAAGGGGCATGGCTATCTAGTAATAAGGCATAAATTCTCCCCGGATGAACCGTACTTCCAATCTCCCCAAAGAAAATGTGAACCTAATTAATGGATATAATCAAGCTAATTGCAACTTATATTTTAGACTCCTTCAACTAGTAGATTTTTGCCGGCAGAATTCTCTGTAACACAGAATGAAAACATTACTATTGAATACTTTCTCCTGCGACAAACAAACATACAGACAAACACGTACATCTAAAAGAAGTCAAATCTAAAACATATTTCTTATGCATCATCACTATACAAGAAAATAAACAATTTCCTTTTTTCCTCACTAGATGAGAATAACCGTACTTTGGAAGAATCAATGTCAAAATATCAAGATGTTCAAAAAAAACTTTAAACCATTATTTAGACAAACTGTGCCTTACCAATCACAGTGTCATTACTGTAAAACATAAAAATAAATACCCTATGAAAAATAAAGCTAACCCAAAATTATTTTTTCTCTGCTAATTCTTGAGATCTCTATCAACAAACCTAGGTATACAGACCTTGGTGTGTGCTTGCCAATTGCCACGTGTCTCGAATTGTTTTCTCTGTTATGATAGAATAATAATAATAATAATAATAATAAAATGGCTATTAATTTTTTACACACTGCCATTGTTCCATTTTGGGTGCCATTAGCAATGGTAAAATCAAGGGCTAATAAGCATGACGATGTGACACAATTGAAGAAAAAATATACAGAAAGCAGGTTTGACATATATATATATATATATATATATATATATATATATTCTTCTTGTCATTATTGTGGTGGTATATATGGAAGACAAACCCAGGTTGAGTCCAACGAAGACAAACGCGGACCAGTTGTGGGTTTTACATATACTATATATTCTTTTCATTTGTTCTTTTGTCATTATTGGAGAGTTCAAGGGCAGTGTCAAACGAAGACTGGAGATAGCGAATGAGGGTCTGAGAGATAGTTTAGAGAGAGAAATGGGTTTGTGGAGAAAGAGTTTAGAGAGAAATGAGTTTGCACAAAAAGTTTTGAGAGAGAGAGAGAGAGAGAAGAGAGAGGGCAAAAGCAGTTGGAAACCATATATATATATATATATATATTGAGGGGTGTGTTTGGTTAAATAGATAGGTGTAACAATGTTAGAGAAATAGTGTTCGGTTAACCTTAATAACAAAGGGGTAAATTAGTCATTTCAGTAACCTGATATTTTGGAATATATATATATATATATATAATGCTCATTGAAGTAACCTGATATTTTGGAACAAATATGATTAAAAAATTAGTGGCAAAATTGTCTTTTTCATGTTTTTAACGGAGATTTTAACGGAAAAATATAAATGAACCTAAGTGATAGTTATTTTTGAAAGATATTTGAGGGTGATATTTGGCCAAACCTGAGGGGTTTCAGTGAAATTAACCCTAACTAAATGAATAAATTTGTAGTTTTAATAGTACATATAGATATAGGTGTAAAATGATCATATACAAGTAACCTAATGTGATATAATAGTTTTGATAGTAACCATGAAAAAATTCATATCAAATAATAGTTTTATAAAAATCATCAAAAAACTAGTAGACCTCCAAACAATGCAAAATCAAAGAATTAAACCAAATTTTCACTAGTTGAAGTAAATTTATCTAGATAGGAAACACAAACCCTCTCCCGTATAATAGGTTTTTCTTTTCGAAACCCCAATTTTAGAATGCTCTACAAGATGTTAAAGAAAGAAAGAGAAAAGTGTCCACTCTCTTCCCATAGTTTGCAAAATATAAATGGGATACCGTTGGAATTTTATTAATTTTTTCACTCACATAAATTAAGGATAGGAAAGGAATTACAAAACTACTATTAAAGGGAAATTGATTTCCCTTGTTTTCTAGGAAGAAGGAAACTAGTCCCCTCCAGCTTCCTATAAATAAAGGCTCTTCCAGAAGGCCAAAGCTCTTTGTTTTTTTTTTTTTGTTTTGTTAAAGGGTAAGCTTGTATAAAAGAGCGAAAGAATGTACATGGAGCCCCAAGATGGGGAAATACTGAGGTGAACAATCAACCAGAGGCAGCCAAAAGCAACCTCAAACCAAAACAACCAATGCAACCTAATGTAGCCTACTTAACAACAACTGCAACCTAGTACAACCAATGAACAATAAGCTAGAACATTAGCTATAATACTGAATATGCAAAACAATCCAATATTGCCACTGATATCCTCCAAATAGAACCTTATGAGACTAGCCAAGAGTGCACATAGGATGTTGAACAGGCCTGCACAAACTATGAAGATCTTGCTCAAATATAATTAGCCTAAGATCAGCACTCCTCCTTAACTAGATTGTTGCAAGCTTTCCTCTGGTACAAGTCTTGATTTGGGAAATAATGTGATGAGGAGGTGTAGAAACATTTTTGAAAGCCCTTCCATTTTTCTCTTACCAGAGGAAATAAATTGCTGCAGGTAGTAGGAATTTGTGTGTTAAGAAATTATAAGAAGTCCAATAAGTTAAACACCACTGTATCAAATCCACCCAACAGTTGGGGAGTTTATAAAACCTTGCAATCTCCTGAATAAACCTCCAAATCTATGAAATGTAGCTACACTTGAAGAACAAGTGGTCCATAGATTCATTCTCAGCAAGACATAGGTAACATCTACTGACATAGTGCTTGTAAAGCATTGGCTTGGAGTTTAAAGTATAGAGCCTACCTCTTACTGCTAACCAAGCAATGCTGCTGTGCTTAGGTAGATGATGCTTGAACCAAATTAGTTTATGGCAGACAAAGGTTGGGGATGGTAGGATAAAGTAAGCAGTGGTATAGGAGAATGAGTAGGTACCAAAAGGACTAGGCAACCACACAATGCTATCTTGCTATTCAGAGGGAGGTGGTAAGGAATACAGCTGGGAGAGAAAGTTTAGAGATTGAAAGAACTGTGGGAAACTCAGTAATAAATGAACCATCCAATAATTGCTGGAAATTAGGCTATCAACTATAGCTAAAGTGTCCAGTTGAAGAATTTTTAAATCATTCAGTCCTAGTTGTTTTACAATTGGGCCATTAGGAAGCCAGTAATCAATCCACAGCTTTGTGTCCTTCCCACACCCCACCTTATACTTAATAATACCTCTTGCCATTTCACACAGCCTTAATAAATTCCTTAAAAAACTAGAACTAAGTGTAGCGGGCTTGATAGTCCAGAAATATTTGTCCTTAATAAGGTAAGGGCAAGTCCAGGCCACCCAAAGACTCTTCTTCCTAAAACAAAACTTTCAAATATGCTTTTGGTTTACAATTCTATTTGATAGCTTAAGATCAGGAAACCCCAAGCCATCATACATCTTTGGTCTACAAATAGCAATCCAAGCAACCTTTGCCCCCCTTTTCTTAAGCTCAACCCTTAACCAATAGGAGCTTCGTAAAATCTTGTTAATTTCATCAAAAACCTTCTTAGGTACATAGAACAAATGCCTGGGACCAATAAGACTGAATGGAACACATCACTGATTTAATAAGAACTGCTCTCCCAGCATAGGATAAGAATCTGGAGGTCCAATTCCTAACTCTTCTAAAGCTCTTTGTCTTGAGTAATCTAAATACTCTAAATTTTGTCTTTCGGGGTTTAGAGAGCCAAAAATAGTTTTTAAAGCCAATCCTAAAAGGTTTTAATCATTTAAGCTGAATGAGGTTATCAAACAAAACATAACATTCATGTGAAAGTCAATTACCCTTTTAAATAAAGAAATCCTATCAACATCTCCAACCAATCTCGACTATTTTGAAAAAGGTAGAAGTAAAAGTTTCCTTTGGGCTATGCTAAATAATACAATTTTTGTACCAAATCAACAAAAAATAGTCTTAAGTTTTGTTTTGGGGTCGGGTTGGCTCTCTAGTAATAAAACACAAATTCTCCCCCAATTAAACTCGCAATCCAATCTCCTAAAAGATGGATTAAGCTAATTAAAGGATATGGTTCAAGCTGACTGCAATTTATATTTTTTACTCCTTCAAGTATTACAATATTACATCTCTTAATAGACTTCTATATTATTACTACGTTGAACAATTTTTGTTTGATTCCCTTCCTATGATATTGTTGGAAATTAAACATGATTATATGCTTTTTAGGGTTTTTATAAAGGTTACAAGTCTTTTAATATGGTGTGTTAATTGCGTATTAATAGGAGTTTGTATTTGTGTTAGTGGAAGAAATGAGAGTTAAGTCTACTAAATACTATATTAGTGGGATTAGTGGGAGTAATTGGGCATTAAAATGTAATTAGTTACATATGTTTTAGAGTCTATATAAACTCATGTATTATACCTATTTTATATGTGGGTAGAGAATAAGATGAAATAGTATGAGTATAATATAATATATTTCTAAATGTTCCTTTCCTCAATTCCTCTTCCATATTATTGCGTTGTGTGTGTTTCTAGCTAGCCCGTCCACTATTTTTAACAAAGTGGTATCAGAGCTAGATTCAATATCAGAGCCAAATTTCATGTTCAGAGCCTAGACGATCCTGAAGGTCTGACGAAGTTGATCCTAGAAGGTTCAATGTTTTGAGAAAAACATGTTTCTCCTTGATGATGTTGAAGGTGAGAAATGTATTTTCTTAGTGAGAAAATGATGTTCTCTAATTACAAGAGATTGAGAATTATCATGACATCATACCTCAAATCATGTGATTTGTGGGATGTAGTTGGAGAAGAGCCAAAGAATGGCATGTCCAATAAGTTTCTTGAAAAGAAAGAAGAAAAGGCATTGGTAGTGTTGCAAAAGGCAATACATCAAGAAATTTGGGAGTATTTTTGGAGAGTCTAAAACTCCAAGTTATGTTTGGAAGATGCTCGAGGCCATCGTTTCCAATCATAGAGTTGAATCACTACTAATGGAGTATTAGGTACAATGCTTTGAGGATAATGAGTTTACGAAGGTTGATTATGAAAGTATAGAGGACAAATTTGTGGAGAATGAAGAGGCATACAACACGAATGAAGTTGAACATTTTGAAGATTCAAAAAATAGAAGGAGAACTTGAAATGGTGAATGAGGAATTGGTAAGCAAAGGTGTTGAAAAAGAAATTAAAAAAGTGGAGAAAAATGAAGTGGAAAAAGAAATTAAAGAAGAAAAAAGTACTAAAGAAGTGGAAAAAGTTTTTGAAATTGGTGCATTAACATCTTCAGGTATGATTACAAATTCCACCTTGAAAGAAGTTAGATTCGACTTATTTGATAAAATTATAACTTCTTCATATTCATCTCAATTGAAAAATGAAATCAAATATTATGATAATTGTGTTTATGTTATAGAAAATGATGAACTTTTTTTTTGAAGAAAGTTACTCCAAAGAAGTATGAGATTAAAACTCAAGATGATAAGAAATTCTTAAATTATTTTTTTAAAAAATAGTTTGGAGAATTTTGTAATTGACATAGGTTGGGTGAATATGGATTTATTTTTTGACTCTAAAGAAGAAGCACGTGTGAAGTGGAAGAGTCATAAAAAAATTCAAAAAGAAAAAAGATAGATGGTGTATTTGTATAAAGAGGATGATATATGATTGTGTGAAGACATCAAACAAGCATTTGAAGACTTTTCACAAGCCATATATCAATGGAAATGGCTAAGATGATTGTTGCAATTGCAGGAGGTGGAATTGAAGATCAACCAACGAACTTTTGTTCAAGTCCCCAAGATCAATAAGAAGTTTATTTGAAAGTTACAAAAACAAGTTTAAAGGGGGGTGTTGGAAATTAGACTTGATTATGTGTTTTGTAGGGTTTTTGTGAAGGTTACAAGTCCTTTAATATGGTGTGTTAATTGTGTGTTAGTGGGAGTTTGTATTTGTGTTAGTGGAAGACATGAGAGTTAAGTCTACTAAATACTATGTTAGTGGGATTAGTGGGAGTAATTGGACATTGAAATGTAATTACTTACATATGTTTTAGAGCCTATATAAACTCATGTATTATACCTATTTTATAGGTGGGTAAAGAATAAGATGAAATAGTATAAATATAATATAATATATTTCTAAGTGTTCCTTTCCTCAATTCCTCTTCTATATTCTTGTATTATGTGTGTATCTAGCCCGTCCGCTATTTCTAACAAAGTGGTATCAGAACAAAAACCAACATAAAAATGGAACTCACTGCCAAGCCCTTTCCTCGGTGTGAAAGAATATAGCTTTCACCATTTATAACTGCAACTTACTAGTAAAATTTTGCCAATTAAGAAAATGATATATTTTGCAATTAAAGAACAAACAAATGCATTTGAAAGTAGTCAAATCTAAAGTTTGTTTTTTATTCTTGCTTTGGGTAGTATCAATGTCAAAATATCGACATGTTCAAATACATTTAAACCATTATAAAAGCAAGAGAATAAAGGCGAACGGCTTAGAGTGCTTCATAATTGTTGGAAACTAGTTGTGAAAACTAATGTTTTAACATGTGAATGAAACTTGTCTGTGTTTATGGCTTGTGTATAGAATACAACGTTATGTATATGTAGAATATAACGTTGTGTATATGTTATTGCAACGTGATTATACCAGAGTCATATACGTTAAAGTTGTAGGCTAAACTATGAAGATAGTCATAACACTTTTATTGTGACTGTTGGTGGCAATTGGAAATTTAATAAATTCGTGACACGTGATTCAACGTGGTTGAGAATGGGTTAAAAAGTTTAGGGATGCGACTTTAATAAGAAACAAAGGGATGCGACTGAAAGGTGATGGTTAATAATTGGGGAAGTTATTTCAGTTATATAATGATAGGGTGCAACCCATAGTTGATTGGATGCACCCAATGACTGAACCAACGCGACTTAACCTCAAGAGTCACTAATTCTTCTATAAATAGCCATATAATTCATTTGCAAAAGTATGCATTTTGTTTATTTTCATTTTTCTCTCCCTATCTCAAGATGAACCCAACCCAAGTGGGTGTGGGTTCAAGCCATGGTCAAGTGGTCTGTGCTACTTAGTCCCAAAACCAATTTCATTGAGCCATATTAAATTTGGTCCTAGCCATTTGGTTCGGATTGCACCCAATTCATTATTTATATAGTATAGGTGCATTTTTAAGTCAGAAAAAGTATTACACGAAGGAGGTTCGCCGTATCCACGAGTTTGTAGTGCTGCTACTAGTGGATGTAGACCATTGTATCCTGGAAGATAGACGTCACTGAGTCCGTTAGCACCATAGCGGGGTGAATCTGTCTTAAGAACATAGTATCCAATACTAGCCTTGGTCCAGGTTCTTTATTTATTATTATTATTATCATTTTATTACTTTATTTTGTATATTTAATTAAATATAGAGTTACATATTTAATTAATAATTTCTTAACATATTGTTAATTATCTCATAACATATTAGTATAAGGTTTGTTATATCTTAAATGTCACATGAAACATATATTTACCAACAATCTTAAGACAGATTCATTCCATGCGTAAATTTTATCATATGCTTCTATTTAAGATATAAACAAGTAGATATTATACTAATAGTTGAGATATAATAAAATAATATTATATACATTATTATATGATAATATGCTAAATATTAATGTGTTCAATATTATGTGAAATTGAAGCATGTTATATAAGTAGACTATTGAATTATTTATATAATTCAATATTAGTTGAATTATTTTAATTTTGTAATATGATATTATAAAGTATATAACATTACCTTAAACATGTGCCAACTAGAGGTGGAAAAAGGTACTTCGTTACTTTTATCAATGGTTGCACAAGATACTGTTGTGTATAATTGCTACAAAGCAAAGATGAAACCTTAGAAATGTTTAAACATTACAAAACTGAGGTTGAAAATCAACTTGGCAAAAAGATCAAGGTATTAAGAAATGATGAATGCTATGTTGATAAGTTCTGGTTTAACTCAGAATTTGTGGGGAGAAATTTGCTTTCCGCAAATTATATTCTCAATAAAATACCTCAAAAGAAAACAAATGTGGCACCATATGAATTATGGAAAGGTTGAAAACCTTCTTACAAATTCTTAAAAGTGTGGGGGTGTCTAACAAAGGTTACAGTTCCTGCTCCAAAAAAAAAAAAAAAAATTAATTAAAGTGGGACCTATAATGTGGCAACCTTGTGGGCGGGTGTGCCGTGGACGGGTGCAAGAGGCACTGAAAGACTACTACATTGGGTGAGTTACAGGTGCATAGTTCCATATCGCTTGGAAAATATGAAATGATTTTATGTGGTGGTGTTATCTCCAATTGGTATGAGGCCTTTTAAGATAAAACCCAATAACAAAATCATACGGGCTTGGGCCCGGGCCCAAAGGGGACAATATCATACCATGTGATGAAGTGAATCATTATATAAACATTTGATAGGTTATGCTCATAACAGTAGTGCACATCATTTTCTTATGCATAAATCATAAAATGAAAATAAGGATGAGCTTAGACGTAACAAGAGGATTAGAACGTCTAAATCTTTTGGTCCTGATTTTCTAGTATGTTTATTGGAGAATGAATCACAAAGCTTTAAGGAAGCAATTTCTTCTCCTGATTATTATTATTTCTTAAATTAATTATGTAATATAATTAATCATGTAATATAATATTAAATTATATTGTTATATTTATTTATGCAAGTTCAATATTGTTTTTATAAATGTTTACTATAATATTGAACTATGTGGTTGAATTACTTAATGTGCATTGTAATTCAAATTTACAACATAATTTATTTAATATGTGATATTATTGAATTTGTATCAATTCATGACTGGTTTGTGAATGTAATACAACAAACAAAAATTGACTAGTCCAACTATGTTAATTCTCCCGATAGTCAAAGGAAAAAGATCTATACTAGTGTTTAAGACACGTATAGCTGTAAATGGGTTGAATAAGAGAAGATTTTTCAATAACTCGAAAGAGTTTAATATAAAATATTATGAATACACTAAGCAAGTACACCGAGACAAGCTAAATCAAGCTAGTTAGCTCTAATGTACAATTTAGCTAAAAGCTAAAATGTTATTGAGTTACAAACTACTTAGCTTAGCTATAAGCTAAAATGATTAATGATGTGCACAGAACCTAAGAGGAAGATGAAAAACTGTTAGTTGGTTCTAGCTCTCAACTTGATAGTAAAAAACATGAGGGTGATGAGTAGCCATTTTAGCCATAAGCTATTTGAGATATACATCATATCTGCTCATATAGGAGGGAATAATACTACTTGTAAAGTATTAGTTTTTGAAGAATATTCTTCAAAACAAATTACTCTACTACCAAGGTAGACTACTTAGATAAGTGTGTACTAATGCTATGAGCTACTAGAATTGATAGCTAAACAAACTTAACTTCAAGCTAGCGATAATAGCTGAGAAGTGGGTGCTCATCATAACCTAGTAGTGAGATATGAAAAGAGTGTACTTAATCTAAGCTAGTAATGATAGCTAAGAACTCACTTTTAACTAGTAATGATAGCTAAGAAGTGAGTGCTCACTATGTGGTGATGTATCCAAAGGTTAAATAATTAGAGAATTATTTGCTTAAATTATTGAGTTATGTGATGTGTGTGACACATAAAAGGTTATGACATGTTAATATGATTGACTTAATATAAACCTAAACATATATAACTCAAGTTATAAATATGAGAATTGTAGAAGCAAATATTAATTAGAGCCCAATCTAATTAATATCTCTAGCATTAATTCACAGTAATGTCGGTGTATTATTATAATAATAAGCTAGAGATAAAGTGATAAAGTAAGTACATATGCACTAGAGACTGTTATACATGCTTGTTGAGAAGCGGATATGGAACCTTGAAAAAGTAGATGAGGTGAAGTATTTAATATATGGTACTTCCAGAGTTGGAAAATCATAATAAATACATCAGAAATAAAATTTTAGGATTATCCCAAAGTTATGGGGAGATATTATCTATTAATGAAATTTGTTACAAGTCATCTCATCTTAAGAGAAATACTTATAAATTTGGGGGGTTCCGAATCCTAAGAGTTTTAGGATAGAATCAAAAATCATTTATAGTATTATAACAATAGTGCATGTTGTTTCCTACGAGGAAAATATTATGGAATAACTAGAAGAGTTCTTTTTCTAGTTGAAGTGTTGAGTTATTTATTCTAGTTGAAGAGTCAAGCGTGCAAGCTTATAAGTCCTTGAATGGATTAAAGCTACTATCGAGACAATGACATAAATGTGATGTATAAGTCATTGTATGCCTTAAACAATTAATGATATACTAATTAGTATATTTGATATGAAAGATTTAACATCTGATAACATAGTATATTCTCAATAGAGTGAGATTGAGATAATACTAATTATGATAACAAAAGCCTAGCCAACTTTTGTAGATGTAAATCTCAAATATAAATACTAGTCAAAGTATATCATTGGTTGAGATTGCAAGGCATCTTAATAACTGTGTTTAATTACACATCCAAGATAGGATCACTGAAAAGTAACAAATTGGGTAGTTGAGATACACCCTAAGTCCAATATTGCATAGATCGATGTATCTAACTAAATTGGAGGTGTAACAGTGATGCAATCTGGATGTGGGATTTTAAAGATTTCAAATCCAAGAGTGGATATGTCTTTAATATTAAAGGTGTAGTTGTATGTTCTTAATATAACTCAAAGTTAAAAACTTTGAATAAATCAAATAGGAAAGTCAATAGACTTCACTTAGAGGACATTTCAAAGTAAATCTACACCTCTGCCACTAAAGAAAAAAAATATTGCTAACAATAAACAATTTTTGGGCACAAAGTATACATTTATTCTCAATTGGGGAAATCTCTGCAAAGTATAATATTTCTATATACAACCATGTGGCCACATATAAAATTGAGGGTTGTATTAGAGAGCAATTGTACAGATCATCGAAGGGAATGGGGTTTAAAGCCAAAAGCTAACGAGTTATCTTAATGAAAACCCAACCTAGTTGACTGGAGATCCCAAGATCTAGGTTCAAAGGGACAACAAAAATTCTGAATGGTTCACCAGAAGCACTGGGAAGATATAAATCTTCTGCCCATTTCTATGATGAGACAGTGCTACTTACAGCGAAGATTAGGATAAGCTATGCTTTTAATGACTCTTATATCTTGAAAATTCAAGTGGGGTATGGTAGGATACTCTTAATAAGAAGTCACCTATATGAGTGTGAAGTGGGGCCGCTTTTATGAGAACTATAAATGCTAAGTTTTCTGGAGCACTCATTGAATACCAGGACTTGTTCAGGGCCAAAATGAACACAACAATGAGAACTATATTTGTGAGAAAATATACTGTGTGTTTGTTATTGTCTTGGTTTACACAAACGGCTGAACAGTTCAAGACATCACGTTCACTGGTTTCGATAGCAATACACTAGGGAAGGTTCAAAGCTAAAAGCTACCTATCCTGATGCAGTAACTTTTTGACTATAATCTCTCTAGTGTCTGCATGATCATCTTTTGTATTTAAGCAGCCAATTTTCATTCATGTGGAGGATTGTTGGAAACTAGTTGTGAAAACTAGTGTTTTAACATGTGAATGAAACTTGTCTGTGTTTATGGCCTGTGTATAGAATACAACATTATGTATATGTAGAATACAACGTTGTGTATATGTTGTTGCAAGAGTCATATACGTTGAAGTTGTAGGCTAAACCTATGAAGATAGTCACAACACTTTTGTTATGACTGTTGGTGGCAATTGGAAATTTAATGAATTCTTGACACGTGATTCAACGTGGTTAAGAATGGGTTGAAAAGTTTAGGGATGCGACTTTAATAAGAAACAAAGGGATGCGACTGAAAGGTGATGGTTAATAATTGGGGAAGTTATTTCAGTTATATAATGATAGGGTGCAACCCATAGTTGATTGGATGCACCCAATGACTGAACTAACGTGACTTAACCTCAAGAGTCACCAATTCTTCTATAAATAGCCATATAATTCATTTGCAAAAGTGTGCATTTTGTTTATTTTCATTCTTCTCTCCCTCTCTCAAGATGAACCCAAACCAAGTGGGTGTGGGTTCAAGCCATGGTCAAGTGGTCTAAGCCACTTAGGCCCAAAACCAATTTCATTGAGCTATATTAAATTTGGTCCGAGCCATTTGGTTCGGATTGCACCCAATTCATTATTTATATAGTATAGATGCATTTTTAAATCAAAGAGAGAGTATTACACGAAGGAGGTTCGCCGTATCCACGAGTTTGTAGTGCTGCTACTGGTAGATGTAGACCATTGTATCCTGTGAGATAGACGCCACTGAGTCCGTTAGCATCATAGCGGGGCGAATCTATCTTAAGGACATAGTATACAATACTAGCCTCGATCCAGGTTCTTTATTTATTATTATTATCATTTTATTACTTTATTTTGTATATTTAATTAAATATAGAGTTACATATTTAATTAATGATTTCTTAACATATTGTTAATTATCTCATAACATATTAGTATAAGGTTTTTTATATCTTAAATGTTACATGAAACATATATTTACCAACAATAATATCATTACTGCATAATATAGAGATAAATGAAACATAAAGCTAACCTAACACTCAACGTTGCTCTGCTAATTCTTGAGGTCTCTATCATGCAAGAGAAGCTAGGTGTAAATAATCATTGAGAAAACTATTTTAAGTAAGGGCAACTTTAAACGACAGCAAAATAATGATAATAATAATAAAATTCAAACTACCAAAATAGATGAGTTTTACCAAAAATTCAATTGAGGTATGTATTTAATATAAATAAAAAAATTAGTGGGGGCCGATGACCCGACTAGACTCGTGTAGCCCCTTGCATACTTGCCCGTATCTCGAGTTATTATCCCTGTTTGGACATGACAGGAAAAGTAAAAATAAGCTTAAAATAATAATAATAATAATAATAATAAAATACTAAAGGAGCTGGGGGGAAGGAAAAAAGAGACCACACAAGGAATTTAAAATAAAATTTAAAAGTGTCTTTATATGGGAAGAGAATGAGAAGTAATTTCTAGCGTCCATATAGCTATCCAAGCTTGTCACAATTTTACTAATATAACTTGTAAGTTATGAAAATATTAAATGGCAAATAACATTGTCAAATAGAAGGTCAATCACTATCAGCATGGGATATAAACTTTTTTTTTTTTTTCAGTAATTAATGGGATATGAACTTTATCAAGATGTATGCACTTAGGTAGAAATTTATAATATAAATACATACAACTGTACGTATATATGCACACATGCATATATAGTTCAGTCATGTTTCTATTTACCATTGCATTTCTTCATTATCTTCACTAATCCCTAAATTTAACTATAATGCTTTAGGCATGACTCAAGGTAATTGAATCTACTATTCAAAAAATTATATATATTTCTTTTGATAACTAATATCGATCACAACAATAAAAAAACATAATTAACTTCGAGAAGCTAGAAAAATAGAGATTTTTTTTATTATTTACCTCCTTATAATCCCCTTTTCCTCTTTCTTTTTACTGGAGTTGTACAAATGGGCAAAACTAAAGTATCCACATAAAAAGTTGGATAACTTAGATTTGATCCCCAAAAAGGCCGGTGCTTGTTTTCTCCCCAAATATGCCGGTACTTATTTTCGTTATCATTATAGATGAGTATATCTCCCCTGTCAGTCATCACCACAACTTCACCTTTCTTCGTAGCACACAACGGTGTCAAGGTATGATAGCTCGTTCCTAGCCGATGTGGGATGACAATGAACTTAGTCCAAGAATTATTGTCACCGTATTGCTTCATAGTCCACACCACCACACGTTGCTGATGAATAAACTGAGACATCCTCTGAGAAGCGTCAAATTAAATTTGTCTCCTTCATTTATACAATTTGGTTGTGGCATCTCCTTGAACTTCTCATCCACCGTATCAAAGCAGACAATCAAATATGTTCGAGTGGGATCTTGCTTATATAGGTGTGTATTGCCATCCTCACTATGATCATAGAAAAATGGGTATGGTTGAGTGGGAGGCCTCACGTTGGCAACTTTCCTAGGTTTAAGAGCTGTTGGGATTTATATACCCTGGCATAGCAAATTCCTATTTGGATTAAAGTGACATAAGTTCCTGACGTTTCTGAAATATTTATGTTTTATACAGTTGGTGAATTCAATGTATTATGTATCGATTCATTATAGAATTAATAGTGTCCACTTGATTATAAGAGATATTTATATATGTATGTGATGGCGATCAATACATGAATATAAATAATAATCATAAATGGTTCATAGTCGGTAATTATGGATGGACTCATAATTGATTAAGACTTGAACTGGATCCGCGTTAGGTTGAGATATATTACGAGAGCCGTCGTATGCAATTGCTCCCTATCACCGTCATAGCATTTGACTCTTAAGCATGAGAAAATTATAGACTCTTTTATTAATTAATAATTACTTTGATTTGTTCAGCGGATTATTCGGGATCCTTAGACCGACACTTTGGGTAATTATGTAATTAATAGTTAGAGGGTTATATTTTCAATATTTGCATCATTGCTACTTGTATTTATTTTGTATTGATTATGATTGATCACAAAGTAAATTCGAAGGCCTTCGTATGTTTTTAAACAAAATGATTTATTATATATTTATTTATTTAAATTATTATTTTTGTCAAACAGATGTTTTATTGTGATCGAGCCAGAAATAATCAATGGTACCAAAATAAATATATTAATTAAGTAGTTGGATTGATGGCTTTATTTATCCGATAACTAATTATGCATAGAGGGGTCAAAGTGCAATATTGACTTAGTAGTTATTTATTATTTAATTGGAGTTCAATTAATTTCTTTTAGTGGAGTAGAAATTAATTTATGAATTAATTGAATTAGGTCCATGAACCGGGTCAATTATTAATTCATTGTAGCCAATAAAATAATAGGCCCAATAGATTCTCACTCATAGCCCTACTTGATATTGGAATCATATTAGATTTAAGACATGTGAATTAGAGATTGAGAAGGATTTGTTGTTTCCTTTTCTTTACCTTTATATTGCCTATAAATATACATGGTCTATGAATATTTTAGGAGTGATTTTTGGAAGAAGGAAAAAAGAATAAATTTTCTCTCTCTAGAAAATTAGGGTTAGTGTTCTCATCTAATGGAGGCTCCCACAAGCCTAGTTTTTCAAGGTCATTCATGGAGGCTTATAAGTGATTCCTAAAGGCAAGACCATTACCAAAAAGATGGAGATCCATGGAAAAGGTGTCTAGCAAAAGGGATCTACAATAAGTGAGAACATTCACTTTAGAGGAGAGATCTAAGGTTTACTTAAACCTTGATGTAAGTATTCAATCTTTTAATTGAATGATATATCATGTTTTATTTTTGCATAAAACTTGTCTCTATGTGATGAATCAAGATCTATGAATTTAAATCTCTCGAAAAGTTTTTAAATATTGCATGTTTCCCAACAGTGGTATCAGAGCATGGTTTGAATCATTACTAGAGATCATGTTTCTATCAAAATCATCATCATGGATCCAAATTATATATATATATATATATATATATATATATATATATATATATATATTGATGTATGATTGAATATATTGATATATGATGATGTATGTATAATTGTGAATGGATGATGATGTGTGTTTGGGCAATGGATGAAGCTTATAGGTTTTCGAATGTAATTTTATCTTTGGATGAATGTAATTAAGGCTTTGATTTAGCCGTTTGAAACTTCAATGATGCAATTTAATTTTTTCCATTATATTTCAAATTGTAAATTTATTTAAAGCCATGTAATATTCATCAAAGGATGCTATGAAGCTTCCAGAGGGTCCGAAAGGGTTAAATTATGCTTCAGTAATTTTTTGGAATTTTTTCAAATTTTTTGGAATTTTTCTGGAATTTTTTGAGGCTTAATTTAATTTTCTGGGATTTTTTTTTTCTTATTTTTTTGGATTTTTTTAGCGTTTTTTCGGTGACCGGAGCATCGCCGGCGGCGAGAAGAGACGTCAGAGGAGGCTAGAATCAAGTGCAGCTCTATGGTGGTGAGCCTGGCGCGTGAGGAGCACGCGCCAGGAGCTGGAGGCATTGAAGACATGTTGGCGCATGGGTCTCACGCGTTAGCCAAATCCACCTTCCCTCCACGCGCGTGCAGGCGAGTGAAGGTGCGTCCCACGCCCGTGCCAGCTCGTGGGGGCGTGTGCCTTCACCTGCAGCATGGCCCAGGCACGTGCGAGGGCGTGTGGGGCCCTCCAGGCGCGTTCCAAGCGGCGTTTTGCTTCTCCAGATGCGTACCAGCTTCCTACAGGTGTTTACAAGCCGTTGGAGGACCCTCGCGCAATACTTAGAGCAATTAAATGTTAAAAGCTGATTCCATTGGCCATTTTTATTTGCTTTATCTGTCATTTATTGATGTATTTGATGCATGTAATAGATAATTCTTGATTAATTATTATTCATGCATTGGATCCATGATATTTAATTAAATGACTTGATTTATATTAATTAAATTATGAAAATTAAGTGGATCTGATTACTAATTAATTTGAGGGCACTTATTGGGAAACGAAAAATTATTTTTGTAAATTATTTTTAAAGTGTGCTTCAAATTAAATATTAGTGAATCATTTAAAGTCCAAATATTTTCTAAATTTAATTGAATTAAAATCAAGACGTTTAGCATACATCATATCATGTATTTGAATAAAATGAAAACCCTAATTATGAATGATTAAAAAAAATAGAGTGGGAGCGGGAATTTTTATACATTGCCCCATGGCCTTCGTTATTAACACCATTGTAATTAGATCTTCAAAAATAAGGCCTCACGCATGATTTGAAGAGTCTTAATATTACAAGAATGGTTGTATCATGAAAATAAAAATATTAAATGTTCATTGTAATTAGATCCTTAAAAATAAGACCCTACGCATGATTTAAAGAGTCTAAATTATAATGACAAGATATTTAATGTTTTATTTTTCATTAGAGCTTTAATAACGTTATACACTCAATCTAAAATCAATAGTGTTAGCTCCCCAACGGAGTGGTCTATATTAGGTGATTTTAGAAAGGCTAAATATAATCGGGAATCATTTCATATAGATAGACAAGGCATTGTCTTAAGAGATATGGAGATGATGGGATTTGCCTGCCAATAGTAATAATGAACTTCGCCAACCGAATAAGTTATTGGCGTATTGGTTATCCGATTTTTTATGCAGTGGTTAAGGGACCCACATATTATTATTTTAATGGAAGTGCTCACCTAATAGCAAATGAATCTCTACAATAGTAATAATGAACTCCTCCAACAGGATAAGTTATTAACATATTGATTGGTTAATTTATTATGCTACAGAGTTGAGGGACCCGCATTAATTAAAAGGGATTGTTCACCAATAATGATAATGATCTCTTGTTCGATTGAGAATTATTATATTATGTGGTTAACAAACTCATTTTAATTTTAAATATGCATGACAGTATTAACAATTCACCTTGCATATTGTATGAATGCATTTATATTCAGATTAATTATGTCTAATCCAATTTATCTGCTTGCTTACATATTCAATGTAACTGGACCTCATTAATATTGACTGGGAAAGGAACTTAGATATTTTATTCACAACGTAAGGGTACAAATGTATTTACTACTCCTAAACCTAATCCTTTTTACTTTAAGATACCCAAGAGAACATTAATGCTTTGAATAAGTGAAATAAGACAAATGAGATGAATTGGTGCAATATTCTAGGGTTTACCTCGAATACGCTCCAAAGCTAACATTTACATTATTTTATTTTCTTCAAACATCATGTTAAATGTTAATAAGATGTTTTGGTGAGATTAGATAGAGAGTATGCCAAAGTACTATATCAGACTTGAATAGCATCAAGATAGCCTAAGGAACTCCAGTATGAAATCGAATTTTGAAAAATGATTGTTTATTATTTAAAAATTAGCTTGAGATCAATAGGGCTGACTTGAGTGGTAAGTTTCAAGTTGACATGATTATTGTCTTGTTACCAAACTCGTTCGATTCTGTTAGAGTGAACTAAATAAGGAATCAGTTTGATATCACACTCGCTGATATTCTTATAGAATTGGTAACAGATGAATGGATAATCAAGAGTATGGGTGTTCCTATCAATCTAACCTAGTCTATACCATCTTCTTCTAGGCCCAAGAGGACGGGCAAAGCAAAGAAGAAGGATGATAATAGGACTAGGCTAGCACAAAACATGGGCATCCAAAAGGTTAAAGGGAATAAGGTAGTGTATGTTGAGGGCAAATTAAATTGTTTCTTTTGCTGCTAACGAAGACACTAAAGGACGAACTATCTAAGTAATGACGTGGTATAGGATAGTATATATTTAATCATTGAGCCATGTTATGTGATTGTATCTATTAATTCCTAATGGATAGATTCTTGAGCCATTAAACATTTTTGCAATTCGTTGCAAGGATTTCAGGAATCTAAAAGCCTCGATGATATGGAATATATTTGTACTTGACCTGATGTCAAGGTTGTAGCTAAGTCAGTGGGAGTATTACATCTGAAATTAGAGAGTATGAGGATATTAGTATTAGAGAACTATCTTTATGCACAGAAGTTAGACGCTATCTTATTCTTGTTTCACTTGTGGTTTATAAAAACTGTGTTGTTATTTTGTAAAACTGGTTTTATAAAATTGAATAGATATGCGATTGCTTCTTGTGCATTGAAAGATGGTTAATATACTATAATCACAAACTCTTAAGATTTGCAGGATGTAGAAACTAATGTTGTATCTTCTAGATTGAATGTTAAGAGAAAAATTGTTATTCCTGACTCATTGTATTTTTAGTATCTATTTTTGGGTTGTAATCAGTCAAAATGAGATTCAAAGATTGGTCAAAGAAAGTTAATTACCTAGTGAGGCAGAGGAGCCTAAGCCAAACTTGTGAACCCTGTTTTGAAGGATAGATAACTCTTAAGGCTTAATCAGCCAAATGAAATAGACATAAAGGACAATTGGAGTCGGTACACACTGACACGTGTGGTCTTATAAACATCCAAGCAAGATTACTCACGTTTTGGATAAGTTTATCTAATGCAACACAAGTCTTAAACTCTTGGTATATTCTGAGGAGGTCAAGACTGATGTGGAGCACATATTAGGTAAACTTATCAAGACACTTCGATCTGATCGAGGATATGAGTATTTCTTGGGATAGTGCAAAGACTATATGGTCAATGAAGGTGATGTGTACCAGTTTTCCGCAATTAACGCTAAATGCATTTAGGTGTCAAATAGGAATAATAGAATTCCACTTAACATGGTTAGATCTATGATCAGTTATGCCACATTATCTCTTTCATTTAAAAGTTTAGCGTTAATGACATCGATGCGCATTATGAACTGCATTCCATCTTAGTCTATCTCAAGGATACCGTTGAGCTGTGTTTTTGACTAAATTTTGGTTTGAATCACATGCGCATATGGGGTAGTCTTGCACATGTGCACTTGATATGGATAAGTAAGTTGGAAACAGATCATACGCATGATAGATTTGATAGCTACTCTAAAAGTCACTAGGACGGATTATTTTACGATCTCAATGATAAAAGTTGATTGTTTACACTCACTGTTTATCTATAGGAGAATCATATTATGAATCACATACCTAGTAGCATAGTGTTAGAGAATATGGTATGAGTACCAGATGTACCACATATGAACACACTTAGTATAGAGATTTAGAATTATAGATGAATTCCCTATTGATGCATCAGCATCGTCTAGTACACAGATTCCTTCATCGGTACATTAATGTAGTGGGAGGATAATTATCAAATCCGACAGAATCATGTTTTTAGGTGAGACCGTTATGGACATCCCTGTTAAACATGAGTTGAACCCAGTAAGTTACACGGAAGCGTGAACCGATATGGATATAGATCGTTTTAGCAAGTTACTATGAAATCAGAGTTGGAATCTATGTATTCTAATAAATTCTGGGATCTTGTAGAACTTTCTAGTAGAGTGATTCCTATGGAAGGCAAGTTAATCTACAAAAAGATACTAGAAGATTTCTTAGTGAATAAATCATGAGTGTACAAGGGAATGTCATTATTTTTCTGATTCTATATATATTGATGACATCCTATTCATATAGAATGATGTGGAAGTTTTGTCATCAATAAAGAGGCAGTTGTTCAATTACTTTTAAATGAAGGATTTTCAAGATTTAAGCTATATTCCTAGGATCAAGCTTTTGCAAGATCAGGTTAAAAGGAAAATAGGCTTATCTTAATAATCCTACATTAATAAAGTTTTGACCAGGTTTGGTATGCATAACTCAAAGAATGAGTTCTTGCTTTATTGATATGGATTGCTCTCTCTAGTAAGTAATTTTCCAAGACTAGCAAAGGAGATTGAGTTAATGAGACTTGAACTAATGCTTTGGCATATGGAAGTCTCATATATGCCATGGTCTATACCAAGCAGGACATCCGTTTCATAGTAGGGATAGTCAGTAGATATAAGTCCAATCCTGGACTTAATAACTGGTCTGTTGTGAAAAATATCATTAAGTACCTAAAGAGAACCAATGATCTCATACGCATTTATGGATGTGATGATATGGTCCTAGTCAAGTATGCTAGTTCTGATTTTCAATCAGAACTAAATACTATGAGGTTCATGACTTAGTGTATGTTCACTCAATGAAAGGGAAATCAGTTAGTAGATTGTTAAGCAGAGTTTAACTGCTGACTCAAACCTGCAGGTGGAGTATATTGTAGCCTTAATGGCGGCAAAAGAAGCCTTTTGGTTTGATCTCACTGATTTTAGAGGTTGTAGAGCATACTAGTCTACCTATCGAGCTATATTGCGACAATAGTGCAGAAGTAGTCCAAACCAATGACCCAAGGTTCCATAGAAGAACAAGATACACTGAGAGGAAGTATCATATTCCACATGATATTGTCCGGCAATAAAGTGTACTTGTGGCTAGAACATTGCATTGGAACACAACTTTATTAATCTATTAACAAAGGTGTTATTGATTAATAATTTTGATCATCATCTAGATAACATTGGAGTTAGATGCAATTTGAATTGGCTATGAGGGCAAGTGGGAGCTGTTGGGATTTATATGCCCTGGCATAGTAAATTCCTATTTGTATTAAAGTGACATAAGTTCCTGACGTTTCTGAAATATTTATGTTTTATACAATTGGTGAATTCAATGTATTATGTTTCGATTCATTATAGAATTAATAGTGTCCACTTGATTATAAGAGATATTTATATATGTATGTGATGGCGATCAATACATGAATATAAATAATAATCATAAATGGTTCATAGTCGGTAATTATGGATAGACTCATAATTGATTAAGACTTGAACTGGATCCGCGTTAGGTTGAGATATATTGTGAGAGTCGTCGTATACAATTGGTCCCTATCACCGTCATAGCATTTGACTCTTAAGCATGAGAAAATTATAGACTCTTTTATTAATTAATAATTATTTTGATTTGTTTGGTGGATTATTCGAGATCCTTAGACCGACACTTTGGGTAATTATTTAATTAATAGTTAAAGGGTTATATTTTTAATATTTGCATCATTGCTACTTGTATTTATTTTGTATTGATTATGGTTGATCACAAAGTAAATTCGAAGGCCTTCGTATGTTTTTAGACAAAATGATTTATTATATATTTATTTATTTAAATTATTATTTTTGTCAAACAAATATTTTATTGTGATCGAGACAGAAATAATCAATGGTATCAAAATAAATATATTAATTAAGTAGTTGGATTGATGGCTTTATTTATCCGATAACTAATTATGCATAGAGGGGTCAAAGTGCAATATTTACTTAGTGGTTATTTATTATTTAATTGAAGTTCAATTAATTTCTTTTAGTGGAGTAGAAATTAATTTATGAATTAATTGAATTAGGTCCATGGACCGGGCCAATTATTAATTCATTGTAGCCAAAAAAATAATAGGCCCAATAGATTCTCACTCATAGCCTAACTTGATATTGGAATCATATTAGATTTAAGACATGTGAATTAGAGATTGAGAAGGATTTGTTGTTTCCTTTTCTTTACCTTTATATTGCCTATAAATATACATGGTCTATGAATATTTTAGGAGTGATTTTTGGAAGAAGGAAAAAAGAATAAATTTTCTCTCTCTAGAAAATTAGGGTTAGTGTTCTCATCTAATGGAGGCTCCCACAAGCCTAGTTTTTCAAGGTCATTCATGGAGGCTTATGAGTGATTCCTAAAGGCAAGACCATTACCAAAAAGATGGAGATCCATGGAAAAGGTGTCTAGCAAAAGGGATCTACAATAAGTGAGAACATTCACTTTAGAGGAGAGATCTAAGGTTTACTTAAACCTTGATGTAAGTATTCAATCTTTTAATTGAATAATACATCATATTTTATTTTTACATAAAACTTGTCTCTATGTGATGAATCAAGATCTATGAATTTAAATCTCTCGAAAAGTTTTTAAATATTGCATGTTTCCCAACAAGAGCAACCAAGTGCAACACTCCATTTGCAAGGACCATCTCACCGTGAAAACCCAAATAAGGGGATTTCTTTGGCTCTGTCCAAGATTGACCATTGAAACTAAAAACAATAAAATTATTTTCAGGCTCTTTAGAGAAAAATATGACCTTGTAATCATCCATGGAAGAATCGTAGTAAAGTCCATGGGGCATATAGTTGCGAGATATATGAGATGGACATAAGAACCTTTTGTAATCTCTGATGGATGGATTCCAAGGTACACACATATTGTCACTCTTGTGAGCACGCAACAGTACTACACCATTACAAGAACACAACATTTTAGCCCTCCAATACTTCTGAACAGGAAACTTTAGTTCTTCGTCTAAACCGTCCTCACAACCTATGGAGCGGAAGCAGGTGGACATGGTGTCCCGGACAAAGATTCTTTGATGGTCAACCAACTTATTTGATTCAGTGAGATGTGATTTCGAGAATTGGGGTTCGGAGATTACATCACTCCATGATTTACAAACACATCTCAATTGAAACAGAGATTTAACGGGTAGTTTGGAGAGTATGGTGTATATGATATCACATGGAAGACTTTGTGTGCCGCCTTCCATTGCTGGCATCCTTTGTTTTCTCTTCGCTTTCTTCCTATTGCAACTTTATCTGGCTCTTCAATGCGGCAAAAGGGTTTATGGAATAGGGTTTCCGAATATATATATATCTATACTATTATTAAATGTGCAAAGTATTTTAGTATTTCAATATTTCAGTATTTATTTATTAATTGATATAAATTCTATAAAACTCAAAATTACTTAATAAAATTAAAATTAATTCAAATTAACAAAATATAAAAATGCTATGTTTAGTGTGCAGGAATGGAATGGAATGAAATGCAAGTGGAAATGGAATGAAAATGGGAATAGAATGGAATGGTCATTCTCATTCTATTGTTTGGTTGTAAATATGAAATTTGTTGGAATGAAATGATAGTAACCATTCTAGTGTTTGGTTGGATCAATTTAAAATTTAGAATAAAATAAATTTCTAATTGAATTCTCCAAAATATCCTTCTTAGTAACAAATAAATTAAAGTAAATTAACAAAATAATATTCTCTAATAATTTTTTAAAAATAAATGGTGGTAGTGGCGGTGGTGGATGGTGGAAAGCGGTGGTAGTGTAGGTGGTGGTGTTGGAATGCGGCGATGGTGGCAATGGTGGAAATGGGTGGCAGCAGTGGTGGTGGAAGGTGGCAGTGTTGTTGGTGGAAGGCGGTGGTAGTAATGTGGTGTTTATGGTGGAAGGAGATAGTGATGTGACTATAGTGGTGTGACTATAGTGGTGTTGGAAGGCAGTGGAAGTGGCGACGGTAGTGGTGGTGGAAGGTGGTGACGATAGTGGTGGTGGTGGTGGAAGGCGGCGGCAGTGGTGGTAGCGGTGGCGGAAGGCGGTGGTGGTGGTGAAAGGTCGAGGTGGTGGCAGTGGCGATGGTGGAAGGTGGTGGTGGTGGTGGTGGTGGTGGTGGTGGTGGTGGTGGTGGTGATGGAAGGTGGTAGAAGGCGATGGTGGTGGTGGAATGCGATGGCGGAAGGCGACGGCGGCGGCGTTGGTGGTTGTTGAAGGCGGCGGCAGTGGCAGTGGTGGAAGGTGGTAGTGGTAGTGAAAGGCGATAGCAGTGGTGGTGGTGAAAGGTGGTGGCAGTAGTGAAAGGCGATGGCGGCGGTGGTGGTGGAAGGTGGTGAAAGGCAATGGCAGTGGTGGTGGTAGAGGTTGCGGCAAACGGTGGTGGTAGCGGTGGTGAAAGGCAGTGATGGTGGTGGTGGTGGAAAGTGGTGGGCGATGGTGAAAGTCGGTGGTAGTGGAAGGCAGTGGTAGTGGTGGTGGTGGTGAATGACGGAGATGATTTTGGTTGAAGGTAATGGTAGTTTTTAGACTTGGAATATGAGGGTGTTTTGGGAAGTCAATTTTTTAAAATAAATTACTTGGGAATGGAATGGCCATTCCATAGGTTTAGTTGTGGAATGGATTTTGTGATACCCCCAAATTTCCGAATGCGGGTTGGCCAGGCCCACGCCCGGATACCCGAGGATATCAAAACAAATTGATAATAAACGAACACATAGTACAAAAGAATAAAGAAGAATAAATAAAATGCTGACAAGAAACTAAAATGATAATCTAATAATAAACCTCATAATATATTTCCATTAATTAATAAACTCTTCTGATACAACTGATCCTCCAAAATACAACTCGGGAATTCATACTGTGTGGACCCCTAGAAAATCCAAACTAAACAAATGACAGTAATCTAAAACAGGAAACTGAATCATAAAGGAACTCCTGTGTAGCATCAGAAGAATGAAGTAGACTGATCCCCGCTCAGCACGAACAACCTCTACTCGTGACGAACACCTGAAAAATAATGGTGGGTCAGGCCCACAAACAAGTTATACTCTACTACAGTCCAAGCAGAGATCCGATACACGTATACATCCTAGTCAATCCAACAGTAACTAGTAGTCCGTATATATATATATACACACTAAAGGAACCTCACTAGACTATAGGGTTGTCTCAACCTGAATAGTAAGCAACATGCAAAACGCACGTATAGTGGGCATGAGCACCTAGACCTACCAGGGTACACAACTACACTATATCTAGCTACACATCCCTAGCGATATACGCGCCCTAACCATTGATCCTGAGACTCAAGCTCATATCATAGCACCATACTTATATATATATATAATCTAGTAACCATCCTATCCAGTATAAATTAATCCTCCATAAGTCATTTAACTTGTTCAGCTGACCTGACTTGAATATAAGTAGGACTTAACATTTTAGTTAATCCATTCCCTTATATAATAAATTAATCATCCATAAGTCATTTAACTTGTTCAGCTGACCTGACTTAAATATAAGTAGGACTTAACATTTTAGTTAATCCATTCCCTTATATAAAATAAGTAGGACTTAACTAATAAGTTAATACATCCCTAAATAACTCCCATACCGGTGCATTAAACCACACAATCCAACAATTGATGTAACAATTAAGGAAATACATCAAACATTCCATAAATAACTATGATAAATATGATATCAAGTTATCACATAATAGGAATGACTTATTATTTCTTTAAACTTCCTATATCATATGTCCTACACAAACTGAATCTTATACATGATGATATTTTATTATACCGTTAAATAAGAATTCTCCATATCCAATTCATCCTACACATTTAATCTCAATTGCTAAAATATTTTAAAAGATTAAATCCATTCGTTTGTTTAAAACATTCAAATAGTAAGTATCATTATGATTGAGTCTATTTAAATTTATTAAAACCCAAACCTAGTCCTTATTTAATGTTCAGGAATCTTAGGCATGTTTCTACGTTCCATCATTCCACAGATATGAAAAATACATAATTTAAACATGTAAAAATTCACATAAGAAATCAAATCAAAATCATGCATTTTATCAATTCATAACACAAGAACAGATATGAACCAATTTCATAAAACCTATGTTCTAACCCAATTAAACATGCATAATTATTTAATTTTATGTGTTTAATAAATTCTGGAATTTCCTAGGCATGTACAGAAACACGAATCAAAGTGAAAGAGATAGAAGAAGAACTTGCCTTAAACTTTCGGATTGAAAGTTAAACTTCTTCTTCCTTGATCTTTTCTCTAAAGGGTTTTCTCCTCCTTCCTTCCTCTTTTTCCTTCTCTCTCTAACTCTCTCTCTCTCTAGAATATATTACGTGATATATTTTCACTCCTTTTTCAACCTATAGTTGTGTATTTATAAGCTAAATAATAACCCTATTCCTTTTCCCAATCCAAATCAACTTAATAAAGAAAAATAAAAAAATGAAAATGTTAAAAAGGTAACTTAAAATATGTTACGTATATAATCTATGTATATCCTTATTAATTAAATAAAATATATACATTAGATTATTTATTAATACTAAAGTTACCATAATATTAAAAGGTAACTTAAAATATGTTACGTATATAATCTATCTATATCCTCATTAAATAAATAAAATATATACATCAGATTATTTATTTATACTAAAGTTACCATAATATTAAAAAAGTAACTTAAAACATGTTACGTATATAATCTATCTGTATCCTCATTAAATAAATAAAATATATACATCAGATTATTTATTTATACTAAAGTTACCATAATATTAAAAAGGTAACTTAAAACATGTTACGTATCCTTATTATATAAATATATAAAATATATATATCAGATTATTTATTAATACTAAAGTTACTATAATATTAATAAATTACTTTCCTTTTTATATATATGTATATACATATATATCTATATATATACATATAGAACTATCTATGGGTAATTATCCATACCCATCTAACCTCCTATCCAAGTAGTCCATGAGACCCAATTAGTTAGCCTATTACCACTAACCATAACCATAAAATAAAATAAAACAAAACATTTAATCATTTAATTTACAATTAATTACAATTAATCAACATTTAATCATTTAATTTACAATTAATTACAATTAATCAAATACATCATTTAAGCACACAATCTAGTTAAACAACTAATACAAATAACACCTAGACAAAATACAAATAACACATAATTAAGTAGCCAATTAATCAAGTAACACTTAATTCAATTAAACACATAAACAGTTAGTCAAATAATCAATTAAACAATTAAAAAAATATAATAAAATAAATAAATAAATACCGAGACTATCCTTTTAAAATTAGGGGTATTACGTTCTTCCCCACTAACAAAAGGAATTCCGTCCTCGGAATTCGCCCTTACTTCCTTCCATTATTCTTCCATTATGCTTGAAAATTGTGAGCGAAAAACATCTTCCTATTCCCAAGTAGACGCAACCTCACTATAAGGGCTCCACTTAACTCCAATATACCAAGTGGTAGACAGGGTTCCTATATTTTAAGAAACACAATAATCATACGATGCGTAGGTTGTATCAAATAACAACGTAATCCTCCCATGTCGACAAGGGAATGATCTACATACCTCCAAGTGTCATAGAATATACGCACAAACTCCTATGCACCCAGCGCTAATAATTTGGTAAAGCTAATTCAGAGGCAACTGCCTCAATTGCGAAACACAATCTTCTAAAAGTCAATGTAATAAGTAAAATTTACCTTTCTCAAAAAATCGCCTTCTTCCTATATAGAAAACAGAACGAGCAAACTACTCCCTAATAGAAAAACTCTAGTATACGAGTTCAACTATTTACAACATCCTACTGTTGCCTCCCAACCGCGTGCAGTTCAATATAAAGGGAAGTATCTATTTCCGACATATTTTTAAATGAAGTCGAGATCTGATTGTACAACCCTTACTTCCATTTCCAACCAACAAATGAGAGGTATGCATTGTGAAAGATACAAAACCTCAAAAGTTGTCACACTAACCTCCTTGTGCCAACAATATCACAGACAAAATTCCGACAAGTGAAGTAAACACTTCCAACAGTCCATGAAAATCTAGGATATACGCCTCAAACATATCCTTTATGGTCTAATTTAATCTCTCGATTAATTCCTCCGTCTATATATATGAAGTAGAGCTGCTGCTCCAAAATCTTTATAAAGCTCCTTCGAAATAGCACTTTGCATCCACTAATATGGACATCCACATGCTATAACACCACTATCACTGAACTATATAACTACTATGAAGTTCTAAAATAAGCATCACTCAAATTTATGTCCTCAAGCGATCTTTCTCAATCCACCACTCGGATTCCATATGGAAAATTGAAATTCCAAATCAATGTCGATCCTTCCCACTAACTATCACTCCTGTTTAGTTCAACTTCCATATTTGTTATAGGAAGTGGCTAAAGATTCCTATAATATCTAATGATCAACTTTCCACCTTTGTAGCAGGTTTTACACTTAGGGCAATTATATACACGTCCCTACCCGTACCTGTTCACCAAAACTGACATTTAATGTCGTGATGTACCTTCTAACCGTCTGGGTGTACCAAGAAAAATTATAAATTTCCATCTCAGTCGCCCGACAGTCATATCACTATTTATAGAAACTACTAACTCCTCCTCCAGTACCTTAAACTCCATCTGAGTAAGGTAACACCTTCTCTAGGGTCAGCTCCGATATTCAAAATTGACCTCTTGAACTACCTTGGTAATAACAAGTGTTATTATTCACACTTTGCATCCATCTAAGCTGTCTCGTGATCCGTTATATTCGTATGAACTGATATCTTACCAGCTCAATCAAAATAGACAAAATGAAACTGATTTAATTTTATCAGTCAACTAATATCCCATCTAGAATCCTGACCCTTGCATCAAATCAGCAATCCCTCAACTAAATCCGTGAAAATGCTCTGTCATTTCCACTTCAGTATAGAAAATAGCTGCAAAAATCCAGTGATCTCTGATGGTCCATCTCTACTATTTAATAAATATTAGACTTAGAGAAAAAACACTATATTCCTCTTCCTGCCTGTCCTCCAAACATCTGCTTCATACTGTGAAGCATCATATTTCTACTAAGGTGAATAAAGAACTAAGAGTTGTGAAACTCAATCCTTGCATCCTCCATCAAATTTGTCTATAGAAAGTACCATTAGTCCGGTACCACCAGCTTTCGTCTGTACCCATTGTTTAAATTGGAGCATCTTAAAAAGCAAATTCTGTAACTAAATCTATCCACCACTGATCCGTGATAAACTTGCCGATATTAAAAATCAATCGGTAATTCAATTTATTAATAGTTAAGTATGACTTTAACTCAACAAAAGTCATCAAATTACGACCTTTCCATACATACCATGCACCTCATCCTTATATAAGTATTTGGTCTCACCATCTTGTCTTTGACACACCCTGCTTCTTTAAGACAAGTTAATGACAATTCGACTTCTTTATCTAACTTCAAAAGAATATGAAATCTTCCCATCCTCTACATAAGTCATCAATTTCCTTGCAACAGCTAATTGTTGCAAATTGTGACTAAAAAAATAATTCCATTTTATTTATGGAAATGAAGAGACTTAGTTTCCTCCTCCATGTGCAACACCGGCAAATTCCTCCCAATGACACACCCTCTTGAATAAATTCTTGATTAAGAATTTACTGATGAATATTTATTCAATCTCCTATCCTCACTCGGTGTCATTCCAATAAGTACTTAATCTAGTACTAAATCCTCCTTCTGACTTGGTAACAACTTCTGAAATTTTCAAGAAGATGTTCAGCAAATCCAGCACCTCTGATATATCATCATGGCATTTTAGTGATCTTTATTTATCACTACCTCACGCATACCGAAACATTAACAATCACCAATATCATGACGTTGTAATATGATACGAATCCATACCTAACGTAAAGTATATCAAATTAATCGTTCTAGATTGTTTGACTCGTAGTAATGGTTTAATTATCCCATCCCAAAACACACCATAATGACACATGTTCAGGTTCAATAGATTGGTTAGATTTATGTGTATCTACCAAATCCTATGACTGTATGTTCACAAATTTAGCGTAAATAGCTCTATGACTCCATGTTATTAAAATAATAATTGGTTGATCACACACTTATGTCCCTAACTAAACCACATACCAAATCCCGAGTAATTAACAAAAAACTAAAATAAAACACGTATGATAAACACAATAGAACAAAATATACTCCTACTTAGGACATCGTTCTTTCTAGAAAAGAAAGTCTCCTTTGAAATCAACCTTACTAGATTGTTTCAAAATTTCCTTTTATAGTTTCGTAAATAATCATTTAACCTCGAAACATATCCTTTAAAACATCGCTTAAAAGCACAAATGTTTTCCTAAGCAAATACCAAGGGCTTAACCCTCATCCTCCTTATATGTGGAATGTAAACTGTCTTACTTGACTTTATAAATCGAATTAGAACGTCACAACATAATACCAATGCCTTTTTGTATGTGATTTAAAAATTATGTATTTCGTTCTGATAAGAACACATCCGATCCCCAAACTCCTGAACAATACTTCTTATATACCTCTTTTAGAGATTATAAGAAAGATTTAATTATTTGTAGATTGATCAACCACAATTCTACTAATAACATTCGCTATACTACTAGCAATTCAGATCACCTCGCGCAATCATCCTTCTTCAAGATTTAGTACCCTCTCTATTGGATACACATAAATTTTCTCCATTAGGATCCTCTTCGGCTCCTACTCCTTACTTGTCTCCTTTTTGAGATCAACTGAAGTCGTGTTGGTCCCGATATGCGGTGACCTATCACGTATACCTAAATCCTTCCTTGGCTTATACTTTTAAAGTAACGCCAAACGAACCTAAACCGTCAATCCTTAACTCTGCCTTCTGGCAACGAAATCGATAACATACTCCTTTACTCCTTTGGGTCTTTATTGCTTTCGCCTTGAACCCATCCTTTTTCTAGTGCCAACCATTCTATGACTACAGAATATAATTAACATCAGCTTCTCCTAACAAACCGTAAATAAAATACAACGAATCCTAATATGGGCTCTAAGTTTTAAGAGACGCAACGCGGAAGTCACATAACGAAAGATACTCCTAAGGACACTTGAACCTGGAGTGCTCTGATACCAACTGTGATACCCCCAAATTTCCAAATGCGGGTTGGCCAGGCCCACGCCCGAATATCCGAGGATATCAAAACAAATTGATAATAAACGAACACAGAGTACAAAAGAATAAAGAAGAATAAATAAAATGCTGACAAGAAACTAAAATGATAATCTAATAATAAACCTCATAATATATTTCCATTAATTAATAAACTCTTCTGATACAACTGATCCTCCAAAATACAACTCGGGAATTCATACTGTGTGGACCCCTAGAAAATCCAAACTAAACAAATGACAGTAATCTAAAACAGGAAACTGAATCATAAAGGAACTCCTGTGTAGCATCGGAAGAATGAAGTAGACTGATCCCCGCTCAGCACGAACAACCTCTACTCGTGACGAACACCTGAAAAATAATGGTGGGTCAGGCCCACAAACAAGTTCTACTCTACTACAGTCCAAGCAGAGATCCGATACACGTATACATCCTAGTCAATCCAACAGTAACTAGTAGTCCGTATATATATATATACACACTAAAGGAACCTCACTAGACTATAGGGTTGTCTCAACCTGAATAGTAGGCAACATGCAAAACGCACGTATAGTGGGCATGAGTACCTAGACCTACCAGGGTACACAACTACATTATATCTAGCTACACATCCCTAGCGATATACGCGCCCTAACCATTGATCCTGAGACTCAAGCTCATATCATGGCACCATACTTATATATATATAATCTAGTAACCATCCTATCCAGTATAAATTAATCCTCCATAAGTCATTCAACTTGTTCAGCTGACCTGACTTGAATATAAGTAGGACTTAACATTTTAGTTAATCCAATCCCTTATATAATAAATTAATCATCCATAAGTCATTCAACTTGTTCAGCTGACCTCACTTAAATATAAGTAGGACTTAACATTTTAGTTAATCAATTCCCTTATATAAAATAAGTAGGACTTAACTGATAAGTTAATCCATCCCTAGAATGCCACCGTCCCATACCGGTGCATTAAACCACACAATCCAACAATTGATGTAACAATTAAGGAAATATATCAAACATTCCATAAATAACTATGATAAATATGATATCAAGTTATCACATAATAGGAATGACTTATTATTTCTTTAAACTTCCTATATCATATGTCCTACATAAACTGAATCTTATACATGATGATATTTTATTATACCGTTAAATAAGGATTCTCCATATCCACTTCATCCTACACATTTAATCTCAATTGTTAAAATATTTTATAAAATTAAATCCATTCATTTGTTTAAAACATTCAAATAGTAAGTAAGTATCATTATGATTGAGTCTATTTAAATTTATTAAAACCCAAACCTAGTCCCTATTTAATGTTCAGGAATCTTAGGCATGTTTCTACGTTCCATCATTCCACAGATCTGAAAAATACATACTTTAAACATGTAAAAATTCACATAAGAAATCAAATCAAAATCATGCATTTTATCAATTCATAACACAAGAACAGATATGAACCAATTTCATAAAACCTATGTTCTAACCCAATTAAACATGCATAATTATTTAATTTTATGTGTTTAATAAATTCTGGAATTTCCTAGGCATGTACAGAAACACGAATCAAAGGGAAAGAGATAGAAGAAGAACTTGCCTTAAACTTTCGGATTGAAAGTTAAACTTCTTCTTCCTTGATCTTTTCTCTAAAGGGTTTTCTCCTCCTTCCTTCCTCTTTCTCCTTCTCTCTCTAACTCTCTCTCTCTAGAATATATTACGTGATATATTTTCACTCCTTTTTCAACCTATAGTTGTGTATTTATAAGCTAAATAATAACCCTATTCCTTTTCCCAATCCAAATCAACTTAATAAAGAAAAATAAAAAAATAAAAATATTAAAAAGGTAACTTAAAATATATTACGTATATAATCTATGTATATCCTTATTAATTAAATAAAATATATATATTAGATTATTTATTAATACTAAAGTTACCATAATATTAAAAGGTAACTTAAAACATGTTACGTATATAATCTATCTATATCCTCGTTAAATAAATAAAATATATATATCAGATTATTTATTTATACTAAAGTTACCATAATATTAAAAAAGTAACTTAAAACATGTTACGTATATAATCTATCTGTATCCTCATTAAATAAATAAAATATATACATCAGATTATTTATTTATACTAAAGTTACCATAATATTAAAAAGGTAACTTAAAACATGTTACGTATCCTTATTATATAAATATATAAAATATATACATCAGATTATTTATTAATACTAAAGTTACTATAATATTAATAAATTACTTTCCTTTTTATATATATGTATCTATATATATACATATAGAACTATCTATGGGTAATTATCCATACCCATCTAACCTCCTATCCAGGTGGTCCATGAGACCCAATTAGTTAGCCTATTACCACTAACCATAACCATAAAATAAAATAAAACAAAACATTTAATCATTTAATTTACAATTAATTACAATTAATCAAATACATCATTTAAGCACACAATCTAATTAAACAAATAATACAAATAACACTTAGACAAAACACAAATAACACATAAATAAGTAGCCAATTAATCAAGTAACACTTAATTCAATTAAACACATAAACAGTTAATCAAATAATCAATTAAACAATTAAAAAAATATAATAAAAATAAATAAATAAATACCGAGACTATCCTTTTAAAATTAGGGGTATTACAGATTTTCATTCCCAGGAATGAATTTTCATTCCAATGGAATGGCCATTCCCACTTTAAGTTGCATACCAAACAAAAGAATGGTTGGAATGGGCATTCCATTCCTGCACACCAAACGTAGCAAAAGAGTTTAATTCAAATTACAAAGTTCCACATTGGTTTTAAGTAAAAAAGATTACATGAAAGCCTCTTGTAAAACTATAGAGGTAAAGAAATAATAATCACACATTCTTCGCCTTTTGGCTAAGATCAAGTGTAGTACTAAATTTTTTTGGATCGGCCTTTTAGCTAACCTTTTTTGGTCTTTTGGCTAAGATCAAGTATAGTACTACTTTCTCCGCCTTTGTGCAAAAAGTTTAAGTATTTATTTATTAATTGATATAAATTCTATAAAACTCAAAATTACCTAATAAAATTCAAATTAATTTAAATTAACAAAATATAAAAAGAGTTTAATTCACAATAAAGAGCTCTCATTAATTATTATATCCCACGATATAAATTCTATAAAACTCAAAATTACCTAATAAAATTAAAATTAATTCAAATTAAAAAAATATAAAAAGAGTTTCTCGGCTTTTGTGCAAAGAGTTTCGGTATTTATTTATTAATTGATATAAATTCTATAAAATTCAAAATTACCTAATAAAATTCAAATTAACAAAATATAAAAATAGTTTAATTCAAATTACAAAGTCCCACATTGGTTTTAAGTAAAAAAGATTACATAAAAGCCTCTTATAAAATTATCGAGCTAAAGAAATAATAATCACACCTTCTCGGCCTTTTGGCTAAGGTCAAGTGTAGTACTAAATTTTGCAGTATACTACTACTCACACAAAATATAATAAATTCAAATTATATTATACTACTCACGCAAAATATAATAACAGTAATTACCTAATAAAATTCTAATTAACAAATTATTTATTAATTGATATAAATTCTATAAAACTCAAAATTACCTAATAAAATTAAAATTAATTCAAATTAACAAAATATAAAAAGAGTTTAATTCAAATTACAAAGTCCCACATTGGTTTTAAGTAAAAAGGATTACATGAAAGCTTCTTATAAAACTATAGAGCTAAAGAAATAATAATCACACCTTCTCCGCCTTTTGGCTAAGATCAAGTGTAGTACTAAATTTTTTTGGGTCAGCCTTTTGGCTAACCTTTTTTGGTCTTTTAGCTAAGATCAAATGTAGTACTACTTTTTTGACCTTTATGCAAATAGTTTTAGTATTTATTTATTAATTGATATAAATTCTATAAAACTCAAAATTACCTAATAAAATTCAAATTAACAAAAATAAAAACAGTTTAATTTACAATAAAAAGCTCTTATTAGTTGTTATATCCCACGATATAAATTCTATAAAACTTAAAATTACCTAATAAAATTAAAATTAATTCAAATTAACAAAATACAAAAAGAGTTTCTCGGCTTTTGTGCAAAGAGTTTTAGTATTTATTTATTAATTGATATAAATTCTATAAAACTCAAAATTAACTAATAAAATTCAAATTAACAAAATATAAAAAGATTTTAATTCGAATTACAAAGTCCCACATTGGTTTTAAGTAAAAATGATTAAATGAAAACCTCTTATAAAACTATAGAGCTAAAGAAATAATAATGACACCTTCTTGGCCTTTTGGCTAAGATCAAGTGTAGTACTAAATTTTGCAGTATACTTGTAATACCCCGATATTTTTAAAGGATTTATTAATTAGGATTAATTATTTTATTTTATTTTTCAATGATTTATTTTATTTTATTGAGTGCTAGATTAATTATCTTATTTTAATTAAGTTATATTTCGTGATTATGTATGATGATTGATTGTTTGTGTGGTTGATTATTGATTGAATTATTGGTGTGTTGATTTTATTGGTATTGTGTGACTTAGTTGTAAATTCTTGTTTGTTTATGTGCTTCATGTAATTAGTTATTTTAATTTTAGTATTTAATTAATTATCTTATTTATTTAAATTAATTGGATTGGGTTTAAGGAAAGTTGGACCAAAAGATGTGGTCTTGGGTTTGTATGAAACCTTATTGGATTACTTAATGAAGGCCGGTGGTTATTTAATTATTTACATGATCACTTTTGTATTAATTATAAATATATATATTTATAATTATATATAAATATAATTAATTAATAATTGTTATGGAAAGATATATATATAGATATATATTTATTGATATTTATAAGTATATATGATTTAATTAACTAATGAGTTAATTATGGAAGGAATATATATTTATATATATATATATGTTTATAGATATAAATTATTTAAAGATTATTATTTTAATTCATAATACTAGTTGGAATAGGATTTGGAATTTAAGGTGTATAAAAATACACATAAGGCTTTAGGGTTAAAGGTTTTACACGTTAGAAAAATAAAACAGACAGAGAGAGAGGAAGAAGAAGGGCTGACAAGGAGGAGGTCGGATCTGAAAAGGAGGACGTCGGAATTGGAAGAGATAATTAAAGCTTAAAGCATCGGTTTCGTTTCGAAACTTTCAGGCGAGTTTTCTCTAACTTTCCTCTTAGAACTCATAAGGATTTCACCTTGAGTATCAAGGCTTTAATTAAATTTATTTGTTTAAAAATTATGGTTAGATCGGAATAATTAAAAAGTATAAACTATTATATTTGATTTTTAGATTATTGGATTTTAATTGATATATATAGGTGTTATGTATATTTTAAAATCAATCTATAGGTGGATTTGTGACCCAAGAGAGTTAATTATGGTTTCTTTATTTTCTAGAATTGTTCTGTAATTTTCTGGATTTTTTCTGATATTTTTAGGAATTTATTAGGATTTATTTTCCTATTATTTGTTAGGAAAATAATTATATATATATATATATATATATATATATATATATATATATATATATACTAGGTAACTAGCGGCGGCACAATAAAGAATTGATCCAGTGCGGCGCGGTGTAGGATAATAGGGTGTATACGCCAATTAGGGCCATTAGATTAATTAAACTTATGTGAATTGATATGGTGCATCGCGGCACATAAAACTTTGGTGCGCATGTGTATCTGGACCATAGAAGTGGTCTGGTCAACTATGGGATTATTTGGTGTATTGCAGACCATGAGAAGATGGTGCACTCTGGACCTTAGATCTATTATAGTTAATAGAAAATAATCTAGTGTGAGCGTGTTCATTTGCGCACTCATTTATGACCATTGGATGCGGCATAAAGGAAGTGATGGATTCAGTGTGGTGAGCTCACGGTAGCTGAAAGAGCTTAGCCAATACCAGCACACAAGGAGGCTTGAATCCAGCGCGTGCAAGTGCATAGTAAGCACGTGGGCGCGCGTGGGAAACTATGTTGGCCTAATTCGACACTAGAAATTAAAACGGTCATAACTTAGTCATTTTAAATCGAAATTGGGTCATTCTTGAGCTCAAATTCAAGGATTTTTCGTCTTCTTTCCAATGGTACCAATTTCATTATCAGATTCCCATCCTACTAGGAGATATTTATGTTTTAGTGAGAAAGTGTCGGAAAACTATTTAAACCAATATGGAGTATTTAAAGGAAACTATTTCTGACATATTTAGTTGCACTAATTTGTGTAAATATAATAAATTAATAATTTGTTATGGAAGGAAGTGTATATATATATATATATATATATATATATATATATATATAATTATTTATATATGGGTATATATAGTTTAATTTGTCTATGAGTTGTATGGAAGGATGAATATACCCATATATAGTTTAATTTGTCTATGAGTTGTATGGAAGGATGAATATACCCATATATAGTTTAATTTGTCTATGAGTTGTATGGAAGGATGAATATATATATATATATATATATGTATGTATGTATGTATGTATATTGATTTTAAATAATCAAGGATTATTAAAGAAGGTGTTAAACACATATATACATTAAATAACATATGTGTAGGTATATATATATATAAATCATTTAAGATGATTAATATTATCATTCTTATTTGACATATCTTAATAGGCTGGTTGTTAAATTAATGATATGCGTATAATATGCATGTGATGGCTATGTATGATTTAGCGTATTGTTAATTTTAAAGTTAATTCATGGTTAAAGTGTGGGCATGGATGAATTGTCAAATGATTAAATATATTACCTAAATATTTGTATGAATAGAATACATATATGGAAAGCATGGATGAATTGCTAATTTAATGTATGAATAAATATACCTGTGGAGGCATGGTTGAATTGCCAATGTATAAATATACATACACGGAGGCATGGTTGAATTGCCAATGTATAAATAAATATACTTATGGAGGCATGGTTGAATTGCCAATATATAAATAAAAATATTTACAATGGCATGGTTGATTTGCCAAAGCATAATTACGTTGTTATGTGTTAGATGATTAAAATATCATCTATGGTTGTTGTATGTATGGATTGGATTAGGGTTAGATATTCTTAAATGAGAATAGTTTAGTACTTACTGGTTAGTGTATTATTTTACATTAATAAAATAATATTGGGGAAGACGTGGATGATTTGTCAAAACTTGGATTTTGGATATGTGATTTAAACAATTTAAATCATTATCGGGTTGGGATTAAATAGAGTATTTCTTTTATTATAATTTGTTGTTTAAATGATTAGACAACTGACTAGGATGGGATTAAGGTCAAAGGAGTTTTTATAAAATGAAATGGTAGATTGGTCTAGGTATGAATATTATTTTAATAATTATTTAATAGGTATGAAAATTTAATAAACCTATTAATGGATGTGATTAGTATAGTATATATAATTATATATAGACATGTATATCGTGCTTTATTAAAGTTAAAACTTTATTAGGTTTGGTTTTGATCAGAGATGATCTGCTTATTGGTTTTCAGAGGCCTGGTAGAGTGAACTTGCTCGTAGGGTTTAACCTACGATTTATTTTTCAGGTTATTAGAGGTTCCAGTCTCGAGGTTGAGGATCCGCAGCTGGGAGACTGTCATTCGTCTATTCATCTTGTGTACTTTTAAATAGTATTGGATTATTGGATAATGTTTTAAGGGGTCCTTGAGTTATGGGATTTCCGAATTGTAATTGTTGGAGAAGCATTAAGTAATATTTATTTATTAGTTTTCTTCAGCGGTTTATTTATTCTTTATTATTCATCTTTGTATTCTGTGCTTGTTAAATACTTAAATTGTTTTGATATCCCTTGATTTTGTGCGCGGACTTGATCAATCCGTGTTCCAAAATTAGGGGGTATCACAATACTACTACTCTTACAAAATATAATAAATTCAAATTATACTATACTACTCACACAAAATATAATAACAGTAATTATCTAATAAAATTCAAATTAACAAATTATATTATACTACTCTCATTAATTATTATATCCCATGATTGCAGTAGGAAGGGATTCAAAACCTAAACTGAACCTAAATGGACCAAATAATTCTTTCCACAGTTGAGAACAAACATATTTAAATTAAGTACCATATTTGATCTGAACATTTTGGAATAGCTTTAGAGTTACTGTTGAAAATTCAATCTATAATCAATTATCCTTAACCAAATGGTCCATATATTATTTGTCAATTTTCATATTTTTTATTTAATAAAATCCTTGATGTAAATGAGTCGTGAGTTTATTGCCGTAAGCCACACTAAAAATGATATCTCGGAAAGCAAAATTAATACATCAAACGACAGAGACCAACCAATATGCAATAACCAACCAAGCAGGAAGAGTTTAATTCAAATTACAAAATCCCACATTGGTTTTAAGTAAAAAGGATTACATGAAAGCCTCTTATAAAACTATAGAGCCAAAGAAATAATAATCACACCTTCTTGGCCTTTTGGCTAAGATCAAATGTAGTACTAATTTTTTTTGAGTCGGCCTTTTGGCTAACCTTAATAAATAGTTTCAGTATTTATTTATTTATATAAAAAATATTTATTAAATGTGCAAAGAGTTTCAGTATTTATTTATTTATATAAAAAAATATTTATTAATTGATAAGAAAAGAGTTTTTATAATATATATATATATATATATATATATATATATATATATATAACTCTAAAATCTACCTAATAAAATTAAAATTAACCTATTTATCTATTTATTGTTAGGAATTTTTTAATAAAAGAAAATCTAATTTTCTGAGAAAAATATAGAAGCTCTACCAAAGTGTTTCAGTATTTATTTATTTATATAAAAAATATTTATTAATTGACATAAAAAGAGTTTTTATCTATACTATTATTAAATGTGCAAAGAGTTTCAGTGTTTAAGTATCTATTTATATAAAAATATATTTATTAATTGATATGAAAAGTGTTTTTCTAAATAAATAAAAAAAACTCTATTAAACTCCAAAATTTATCTAATAAAATTTAAATTAACCTATTTATATATTTATTATTATGAATTTTTTAATAAAATAAAATCTAACTAGACAAGAATTATTAATATAAAAAATATTTATGAATTGATATATAAAATAAAATAATTTTTCTAAAACTCTACCACAAATTAACTTTATTATGAGTTACTTAATAAAATTAAATCTAAATAGCAAGGATATATTTAAAGAAAATAAAAAATTAAATGTGCAAAGAGTTTCAGTATTTTTTTATTTATATAAAAAAATATTTATTAATTTATATGAAAAAAGTTTTTATAAAAAAAATAAATAAAAGAAAAAAAAAACTGTATAAAACTCTAGAATCTACCTAATAAAATTCAAATTAACCTATTTATCTACTTATTGTTATGAATTTTTTAATAAAAGTAAATCTAAAGTTTCAGTATTTATTTCTTTATTTAAAAAATATTTATTAAATGTGCAAAGAGTTTTAGTATTTCAGTATTTATTTATTTATATAAAAAAATATTTATTAATTTATACGAAAATAGTTTGTAAAAAATAAAAATAAAAAACTCTATAAACTACCTAATAAAATTCAAATTAACCTATTTATTATTATGAATTTTTAAATAAAAAAAATCTAATTTTCAGAGTAAAATACAGAAGCTCTGCCAAAATGTTTCAGTATTTATTTGTTTATATAAAAAAATATTTATTAATTAAGATAAAAAAAAATTATCTATATTATTATTAAATGTGTAAAGTGTTTAACTATTTAAGTATCTATTTATATAAAAAATATATATATATTTATTAATTGATATGAAAAGAGTTTTGACAAAAAAAAAAAAAAAGTCTATCAACCTCTAAAATCTATCTAATAAAATTTAAATTAACCTATTTATCTATTTATTATTATTAATTTTTTAATAAAATAAAATCTAATTAGACAAGAATTATTAATATAAAAAATATTTATTAATTGATATACAAAATAAAATAATTTTTCTAAAACTCTACCATAAATTAATTTTTATTATGAGTTTCTTAACAAAATTAAATCTAATTAGACAATGATAAATTTATAGAAAATAAAATAATTTCTATAAAATTCTATCATAAATTACATATTTTAGTTTCAATAAAACTCTATCACACTAGACAAAGATATAATATTTAAAGAGTTTCTATAAAATTGTAACATAAATTACCTATTTATATATTTATTGAGAGTTTTTTAATAAAAGGAAATCTAATTAGATAAGTATTATTAATATAAAAAATTATTTATTAATTGATCTAAAAAGAGGTTTTAAAAGAGTTTCTATAAAACTCTAACACAAATTACCTATTTAACTATTTATTATGATTTTCTTAATAAAGGGAAATCTAATTATACAAGAATTATTAATATAAAAAATATTTATTAAGAATTATTAATATAAAAAATATTTATTTATTTATTATAAGTTTTTTAATAAAGAAAAATCTAATTAGACTAGAATTATTAATGTAATTTTTTTTTAAAATTGATATAAAAAATAAAATTGTTTTTCTCACAAATTAACTTTTATTCTCTAAAAATTACCTAAAAAACGAAAATCACAATAAAATATTTATTAATTCATATAAAAAGAATAGTTATTTTTTATGAATAATTATCACATTATAACTGGCCTAGTCCAATTATGATTATGTAATTATCAGGAGATGACACATGTCATCATCCTATTAATCAAAAAAACCTATAAATAGAGGTATGGAGGAAGAGGTAAAATAAATTAAGAATTCTAGAAATTTAGAATTCCAGAGAGAAATTCAGAGGGGGCATAGACCCATAATTGCAAAGCTCTGCCAAAGAGTTTCAGTATTTATTTATTTATATAAAAATATATTTATTAATTAATATAAAATAGTTTTTATCTATAAAATACAAAAGCTCTGCCAAAAAAGAGTTTTATTATTAAATGTCCAAAGAATTTCAGTATTTCAGAAATTATTTATTTATATAAAAAATATTTATTAATTAATATGAAAAGAGTTTTTATATATAAAAAAAAAAGTCTATAAAACTGTAAAATCTACCTAATAAAATTCAAATTAACGTATTTATCTATTTATTATTATGAATTTTTAAATGAAATAAAATCTAATTTGACAAGAATTATTAATATAAACATATTTATTAATTGATATATAAAATAAAATAAGAGTTTGTTAATAAATATTTTTTATATTTATTAAGAGTTTCTGAATAAAATTAGTTTTTATTAAGAGTTTCTTAATAAAATTAAATCTAATTAGACAAGAATATATTTAAATAAAATAAAATAATTTCTATTAAACTTTATCACAAATTATATTTTTTATTTTTATTTTTCTTAATAAAATTAAATCTAATTAGAAAAGAAAATATTTAAAGAAAATAAAATAATTTCTATAAAAATCTATCACAAATTACATTTTTTATTTTCAATAAAACTCTATCACATTAGACAAAGATATATTTAAAGAGTTTCTATAAAATTTTAACACAAATCACCTATTTATCTATTTATTATGAGTTTTTTAATAAAAGAAAATCTAATTAGACAAGCATTATTAAGATAATTTTTTTTTTTATTAATTGATATAAAAAGAGGTTTAAAAAGAGTTTCTATAAAACTCTAACACAAATTATCTATTTATATATTTATTATGAGTTTTTTAATGAAAGGAAATCTAATTAGACAAGAATTATTAATGTAAAAAATATTTATTAATTGATATAAAAAGAGTTTTTTTAAAGAGTTTCTATTAAACTGTAACACAAATTACCTATTTATTTATTTATTATAAATAGATTTCCAGAAAATAAAATAATTTCTATAAAACTCTACCACAAATTATCTATTCTATTTTTGTTTAAAACTGTATCACATATAACCTATTTTTATTTATTTATTATGACTTTTTTAACGAAGGAAATCTAATTAGACAATGATATATTTACAAAAAATAAAATATTTTTTTAAAAATAGTTTATATAAAACTCTAATACAAATTACCTATGTATGTATTTATTATGAGTTTTTTAATAAAAGAAAATATAACTAGACAAGAATTATTAATATAAAAAATATTAATAACTAATAGAAAAAATTTAAATAATTTTTCTAAAACTCTACCACAAATTACCTTTTATTATGAAACTCTAACACAATTATGAAACTCTATCATATTAGATAAGGATATATTTAAAGAGTTTTTATAAAACTCTAACACAATTTACCAAAACTTTATCACAAATGAAGTATTTTCTTTTCTTTAAAACTCTATCACATATAACTTGTATTTATCTATTTATTATGAATTTTCTAATAAAAGGAAATCTAATTAAACAAGGATATATTAAAAAATAAATAAAAAAATTTCTATAACTCTATCACATTAGACAAGAATATATTTAAAGAAAATATATAATAATATAACAATACATATAAATAAAATATAAATGTTGAAGAATTTGAACATTTCAGTATTTATTTTTTAATATAAAAAATATTTATTAATTAATATAAAAAAGAGAACTCTATCACATATAAGTATATAACCCTTGTATTTATCTATTTATTATGAGTTTTTTAATAAAAGAAAATCTAATTTTACAAAGATATATTTAAATAAAATAAAATAATTTCCATAAAACTCTACCACAAATTACTTATCTTATTTTCTGTAAAACTCTATCACATTAAACAATGATATATTTAAAGAAAATAAAATATAAGGTAGGGTCTTCCAAAACCACAAACTTCATATAGTAAATTTTTATATCAATTTCAATCTAATGTATGATTAGTATAATTGAATTTTTATTTTAAAATTTAATATAATTGAATTTCTATTGTAAATTAAAAATTATACTAAATTTCAAATTACCTAATAAAATTCAAATTACAAATTACCCAATAAAATTCAAATTACCTAAAAGAATTTGTTACTTTGCAAAAATCAAATATTTCACTATTAAAATAAAAATATTATTAATTAATAAAAAATAAAATATAAAAATAAATATTGTATAAGTTACAAAACATTCACCACGTGCATCGCACGTGCCTTTTCCTAGTATATATATATGTATGTATGTTTGACACTTTGTGATTGCATTGGGCTAACTCATAGCCTGTACATATGCTTATATTTTTATTTATAAAAATTGAAATTAATGCAGAGCCTCTCAATTGATAATATCATCCCTTTTCACCGTACACTTTTTCTTTTATCTTATTTATTTTCTTTACTATTTTTTTTTTCTTTTCACAAAATTCCTAATATTTTAATTTTATTGTCAAAAGAATTAAAAGACTTTATTTATCAACAAGTACAAGGAAACATAAATATTTAAATAAATTCTAAATTAGCTTAAAAATCACATTTGGGAAAAAAATCAAACTAAACTTAAAAGCATAAAATAGAAAAGATTTTGTTATTATTTTAAATGTTACCATTCCAATCACCATCCACATTAATTTCTAAAAATCACATCAGAAAGAAAAAAAAAAAAAAAAAAAAAAAAATCCCAATCTGTAAGCTCAAAGCATAAAACAGAAAAGAAAAAGGGAAACTACACATAGATAGAGTTAGCGATTCTAAATAACAAATTGATCAATTTTTAAAGTTGATTTTTCACTTTGATTGAATTAAGAAAAAAAATTACAAATGCATCAAGAACTACTGTTAAGGTCCAAAATACCCTCTAAGCTCTTATTCCAAAATACCAAAATATCCTTTTTAAAATTATATAATTTTATAATTTAAAACTAGTTTGACTATCATTTAATTCAAACGGTTCAAGAATGTGATGCAAATCATTTACCATGTTAAGATTTTTGTTCAAAAAGCAATGATAGCTCATCTTTTACTTCTATGGAGGATCTAAAATCTAATGATTTGTCTTCCAGTAAAGGACGTCTAGAAGGTTGCTCTCATAATCTCATTATAACCACCTCTCTCTCTCTATATATATAAATTTATATTCTAACTTAGAACAGAATGGTTCTTGTCTAATAAAAAAGATGCAAACTTTTGTAGATAGATGGCATTTGACTAAATAGATTAGAGAATTCATCTAAATTTGCTACAACTATTTTAGATTTTTTTTCCAAGTATAAATTCATTCTTAAATAATTTTCTGTTATCTTACAAGTATTTACCATATTATGTAAATGGCATTCTTCATAATGCCTTATCTTTGACTCCCATCTCTTTAACTTTTATTTAGAAGTAATTAACACCTTTTATTTGAGCTTTGGTATATGTCAAACTTTTGGTGGTACTAACACTTGATAAATTTAGCACCTTAATATCAGCTATTAGTATTGAGTAAGGTTATATATATATATATATATATATATATATATATATATATATATATATATATATATATTTTTTTTTTTTCCTTCAGTACTTTGTATTTTGGAAATATATGATTATTGATTATAAGAAGGTTATTTTGGTATTTTACAATAAAGGCTTGGAGGATATTTTGGGTCTTAATAATAATTCTAAATCCATTTGAAATTATTTTATTTGATTCAATCAAATTGAAAAATAAAATTTTAAAATAGACTATTTTGTTATTTAGGACTTCCCTAATTCTACTTATGTGTTACCATCAAAGAAGTTCGATGGTTTATGAAGTTTTAATAGTTATTCAATATATATATTTTTTTATGGTAACAATTATTCAATATATATATTTTTTTATGGTAACAAGATTAATTATATCACTAACTCTGTTAAGATCAATATCAAACCTTAATAAGAGAAGGAAACAAAAAGAGGGATTAACAAAAATGTAGCAGGATACCAAAAATGTTGATTGGAAAGAGGCAGATACCAAAAACGCTGATTGGGAAAGAGGGGGAGATGGCGGAGACAGAAAGATCTCACCATAACTGAAAAGGATAATTGTGGTATTTGAAAAATAATAATTATTAGTTTTTAAAATATGGAATAGAGGTATCATTTCTTTTAAGATTGGAATGCTCTAAAAATTTCTATTTCCATTCATGGTAGGAAACAACAAATTTTTTATTTTTTATTTCAAGGTAAGAAATATTAGAAGTTAGGTTAGTAGATACATAGAGTCGATCCAAAATTCACAGAAGGCACTAATCCACTGGCTTAAAAAATAATAATTCAGGCCTTACCAATCGAAAAAGAAAAAGAAAACATACTCTGTCCCAAAGAGGATCATAAATTTGCTGCTCTTAATTAGCAGTACTTTATACCTTCTCTGGCTAGTTGTATTTAGGGATGGACTGAAGTAGAAGTCCCGCGCGGGCGCAGTTGGGGGGATATTTATTTTGAGTACTAAATTTTTATTTATTTTTAATTAAATAAAATTATTTAGGTGTAAAACTATATACTTGCCCCCTCTGGAGTTGAAACAAAAAATTATTGTTGCCCCCCTCTTCTCACGCGTGGACCAGAGGCGGCTAGCCAATAAGAAGGCCTCAAAATTTTTTTTTTTATTTTTTATTTTTTTTCATATTATATCTTTCCTAAAATTTTTATTTCCTTCTTATTATCACTATAGCTAATATAAAGGCCCAAAAATTTGTATTTCCTTATATTATAACTTTCAAAATTTTTTATTAACCTTCCAACAAATATTATTTCCTTCTTATTATTAAACTCTACTAGAAAGACCCCAATTTTTTTTTTTTTGTTATTTCCTTATATTATAACTTCCTCAAAAATTTTATTTGTATCGATTATTAGACCCTTAACAGAGATTTAATAGGGGCCAAAAGATTTATATCTTTATCTTACCTCATTTTTCTCTCTCTCTCTGTAACGACCCACTCCTCAAGAGCAAAACCGTGCGGGCTCAGGCCCAAAGCGGACAATATCATACCATGTGGTGGAGTGGGTCGTTACACTCTCTCTCTACTATACATCGACTCGGCCACTCTCTCTCTCATTAGTACTGTAAAAAAAAAAAATCCCCCCCCCCCTCACATGAATTTCTGAGTCCGTTCCTAGTTGTATTACATTGGCAGCTGCAAATTTTTAAAAGCAATTCTATAATATATCCTCTGTTTTAATATGTGGAGAGGAAGTTTGGATTATAGAATTCTCTTGAAAGAAGTTTAATACAACAAGCAGATTTAGTTGATCATAAAGTTTCTCAATCAGTTTATATGAATGGTCTATGTCAACTTTGATTCATTAATTAATTAATTTTTTTTTTTAACACAAAAGAAAACCTAATCCATATTATACTCGTTGAGGTTAACCTCCACATGGTTTGCGTTTGTCTTGTAGTCATTATTATTTTCAGGGCTGCAATAGTGCAATCCTTCTAATTGAGTGGGATTGCAACGAGTCATTCAACAACAACACTTTCAAGTAAGTGCAGGTATGTTGGTAATATAATCCCTAAGAAGAAGCTTATCAAATCCAAATATTTGAAATCTTGAATACGGTTTTACATGCCAAAGGGAGTCTAGTGATATCTCCAGTACCTTAAAATGTGGTAGGTGAAGGTTCAAATCTCCTTAGGGCAAATGGGTTTGTGAATTTATTGCCAACGAGTAAAAAATAAAAAGAAAAAGAAAAAGAAAAAAGACCATTTACACCCCACTTTCCAGCCTTTACCATCCAATAAGAAAGTGACATGTGGCGAGTTCCGGCGGAACTTGCCACAACAAGTCTTAACATCCAACAAGTGGTTGCCCAAAAAGAGTAAATCACCAATAGCAAAACCCATGAAGAAAATAAAATCTTGAAGCTATGGAGCAATGGCTCCCTAAAATCATGTAAAGCAATTTCAACAAACAAAAAAAAAAAAACATGCAGAAAATGGAGGAGCCAATTTAGAGAGTTTTCCAAACAAGTTATGATGCAGTGCCAACATGGCAGCCTTATCATTATTTTTCTTAGTTGGTACTCACACACACATGCATGTCTCCACTGAGGTTTAATCCCTTAACTTCCTTTTGGAAAATAGGAGCCTAATACAGTGATACTCTAGGCCACTGGCCATTGGTGGTGGCAGCCTTATCATTGCCATATGAATACTTAAGTGGCTAACTGGAAGATCAAGAGATGGCTTAAAAAATTACTTGTTTTCCCCCAACCACTTTTATTTACTTTAATTTTCTTGGTATTTTGGGTCTTGTAAGTTGTATTTAATTCAAAATTGTTAACCTTGAGTCTTGTGTCAAAGTTCAAAAAAATGAGAGAAGAGAAAAAAATTGGACTTTGATTCAAAATGGAAAATTTGAATTTTTTTTAAAAAGGAAATTAAACGAATTTAAAGAGTAGCAAAGAGAAGGAATACAAAATTTAAAAGATAATTTTAGAAAATAAAATTTTGAGGGCCGGGGGGGGGGGGGGGGGGGGGCGGGTTGGGGGCGCGCTGTATATGAATTTTTTCATATATACATGTAAGAATACATAATTTAGTAAATGTATTATAGTAAATAGGGCAAGGCCAGGGGGGCACGTGCCCTATGCCCACTGGCTCTGCCCCTATATGTGAAGGCAAAAATCAAATTTTGATAATGAAATTATAGAGCTTTGTTCTTCGTTTATCCAACTCATTTCTTGGTTGTGACTTCTTGTTCGATATTCTTCTTCAATTCCCTCTTTATCCATTCGCATCATTTGGTATCAGAGCTTGTGCTATGCCGTCAGGCCAACTTCCATTGTTCTTGTTTCACGATGGCTAAAAGAGGTAAAGGAAGAAATGGTAATAGTATGATGGAGATTTGAGAGATGAAAGAGATGAAGAACTCCAAGCACTTCCAATACAATTTAAGCAACTTACCTTCTGGCTTGAACGCCAAGAAACTCATCGCGAGCGTGGTAGATCAAGTGATGGGTCTTCTAGTGACAAGTCTTATGAGAACCCTTTTGCAAATCGTGTGAAGCCATGGTTGGGAAGGTTCTATCATGATTTCGACAATATAAAAATTGATTTACTGGAGTTCAATGGTCATCTTCAGCCTGAAGAGTTTCTTGATTGGCTTAGTAACATTGAAAAATTCTTTGGCTACAAAGAAACACTTGATAATCAAAAGGTGAAGCTTGTGGCAACAAGGCTTTGAGGTTATGCTTGGCATGGTGGAACAAAGTTCAAGAGATGAGGATTCGTAAGGGAAAGCCTAAAATTACTTCTTGAAAGAAAATGACATCTAGGCTACGGAGAAATTTCACCTTTGGATTTTGCAAAATATATATTTTTTTCTCACTTTAACAACCTTTGCCAAGATTCAAAAAGTGTGCTAGATTACACTGAAGAGTTTTACAAACTCATGGGCCGAAATGATATTCAAGAAACCAAAGAACAACTAGACAACTAGACAAGTATTTGTGGATGTTCATAGCCTTTATCCTCCTTCAAAATTTAAGAAGTATTTTTGAAAAGATCGATTTATTTTGTTTTGACTTCTTAAACTAGACAAGTATTTTAGAACATCCCAAAATAGAAAGATTGACAATTAATATGAAATGGAAGGAGTACTAAACATGGGAATTTATTTAAGGTTCAAAACAATTAGAAAAATGATTCTTACACCATTGTAGTGAATTGTTACTGTTCGGCTCCTGAAAAACGAGGTCCTTTCTAAGTGCGGAAAAAGGGGTGAATGTCGGGCGTGCCAAGAACTGCAGTCATTTCAAAGTGAATATCCGAACAATTATCTAGTAGGAAATTGCAGGGATCAGGCAATTGTATGAAAGACTGGAATTACCACATTCGAAAGTTCTTTTTGCCTTAAAAAAGGACTTTTGGACTATTATATGGCTAGTGAAAAGGAAAGCAGTATTGAAAGTGCAAGACTTTAAAGTAAGGTACTGGAAAGTAAGAATAATAAGTGCAGGACTTGAATTAAACATAGTGAAAGTGCATTACATGAATGTAAAGAGACATGAATTGAAGGAAATTGAAGTGTTGTTTTTGCTATATGATTTGAACAGGGTTTGCAAGTGAAGCCTAAGTGCTCTATTTATAGAGCTTTCCATGCATGCAGCAGTTTGATGTGGCAACTCCAGCGATTTCCACATGGCCAGATTTCAGACTGCCAAGTGTCCCATGATCTTCTAGTCTTCTCTCAATGCTGACAAGTGTAAAATCATATTCTCCCATGATCTATAACTGATAGATAGTGGACTTGGTGGTTGAATACATGCTTGTAAGCCTTTACCCACGTTTTGGAACTGCCTAGATGGAAAGGCAGTAGTTCCAGCAACAATTACAGCAGCAGTTGAGAACTTCCACCTGGAAGGTCTGGATCTTGCCACGTGTCCCATGTCTTCCTTAGTTTTTTCCTTCTACAGAATCCCTTTCCCTATATAATTAATTAATTATATATATATATATATATATATATATTATGCATGTATATAGAAGTTATTTGTAGACCACGTTCTCCTTTTTTGGGTAACTTCCTTCCAGTTGACCTTTCCATTTTGGTCTTTCTATCATGACGTCGTAGCCCCAAGACTTTCTCTTTATGTGTAAAAGATATATATATATATATATATATATATATATATATATATATATATATATATATCCAGAAATATACATCATTTCCCATGATCTTCTAACAACCACATTCCGTTGGATTTTGGTAATTTCCCTTCTAGATATTTTCCTTCTGAGCTTTAGAATTCATGGCGCCATGAATTCCTAGATTTTAGCAGCTTCCTTATCATGGGTAGTTTTCCAGAATATATATATATATATATATATATATATATATATATATTTGTACACATATATATATATTTATCCAACCCACTTCTTTTTCTTCTACAAACAACGTCTCCTTGAATTTTAGGTAACTTCCCTTCCTTTAGACTTTCCTGTTTGGTCTTGGCTTCTATGGCGTTATGGCCCCAGGATTTTAGAATTTCTTTAACGTGGGTTGTATTTTAATATATATATATATATATATATATATATATATATATATATATACGCACACACACACACACATATATATATATATATGCCTTTCTAAACCGTTACCCACTTCCCTCTTCTTCAGCAAACACAGTTGACTTAATGAAGGAAAGGTTCGGCCGTTCTGAACCAAAGGTTCGGCCCTTCTGAAGGAAAGGTTCAGCCGTTGATAAAAATCATCCCACACCCTTTCCTTCCATGGACCACGCCTCCTTCATTTTCGGCTGACCTTCACGACGTCGTGGTTAGCTTCTATTCTCTTATTGATTTGACATCGTGGGTGGTGGTTGAAGCCCACTTTCTTTCAGCCTCACCTCATCTGAATTTAGAACCCCTAGCGCCATGGACTCCTTCTTCTCAGTGGTTAATGCATCATGGGTTAAATATATTTATAACAATAAATTAAGTTCCCACGCTTCCTTTCTTCTTTGCAATATTGCTTTGACTTGGCTAAACAGTCGTTGAATTCTCCTAAAAACAAGGAGAAAATCAACCCCACGTTCTCTTTCTTTGGTGATTTTGGCCTTAAACCTCAGGTAAGTCTCTATTTATTGAAACCATGATAATAACTCTTTAATAGAATTAATATGTCATGGTCCGGATTATGGTAAGCTCAGTGAAACTCACCATATGTGGTAAAATTCATTTCATATAGAAAAATGTGGGCCCTTACTTTTTTAAAGATGGTAAGTCCTAATAGGACTCACCTCTTTCCTTTTAAAATAGAGAACCCCACATGGTAGGATTGTACTAGCCCACTTGCCTTTGATTTTCAATTACTACATAATTTTTCATAGCTTCCAATAATAACTTATTAGAGTTGTGATCCAACATGGTAAGTTCCATTGGAACTCTCCACATGTCGCCTTTCCATTGGGCAAAAATAATGGAGTAAACAGTTAGACCTACTCTTTTAATTGGTCAATTATGCAACAAATAAGGAAGTGGAACCTTCCACTTAGTTGCATTTGGTATAAATAGCCAATTAAAAATTATTCGATTAGACAATTCACTGCAATTATTCGGTGTGAGTATCACTACTCAAACATTTTGGCGACAATAAATAGGCACATTGAATTTGAAATTGAAAAAAAATTAATACAAATTTTAAATTAAACTTACTCTAATCCAAATCAAAAGCAGTTGGTTACATTACATGCATCCATATCTCTCACTGACATTTTTATGTAAATTACACTAACCTCCCCTAAGTTTTGGGCAAATCTCACACAAGTGGAACATTTAAGATTAATTACTTTGACCTCCGTTGAGGTTTGAGTGTATGCTCAACAACCTCCCCCTCCATCAAAATTTGTAAAAAAAATTCATAAAATGACCAAGTTGTCCTTACACATATTTTATTTGTTTACAAGATTTTTTTTTAGGAGAGGGTAACGGTGGTGGAGAGGAGAAATTAAGAAAGTAATAAGAGAGATGAGATTGAATAATTGATTTTTTTTTAGATTTTAGAATATATTTTGTACTATAAAAATATATAACATATAAGGGTATAATTAACTTTTTAAAGTCATATGGGAAGTTAGAGTAATAAACCTCAAATGCTCTACCCATGTGAGATTTACCCAAACTTCAGGGGAGGTAAGTGTAATTTACTAAAAAAAAAAAAAAACATTTAGGAGAACATTTCATCTTAATCAATAATCTACTATTTCTTCATCAAATACATAAAGTATTAACAATTAATCATTGATCAACTATTTATTAGTAGCAAATTGCAAGTAATATGCATAATCTCATAAAGGAGACATACTTTGATGGAAAGTGGAATTATGGTTAGTAAAAAGAAAAGTGGTCATTTCTCTATCTTTATAAAAGTGCATATATCCCATCAATTATGTACGCTAATGAAATAACACGTATAAAGTTTTATATGTGCAAAAGGTCAAGAGAGAGAAATCAGTTTCCACGCTTTGCCTATTTTTTTAAAGTTGCAGCTTAGTTCGTCGTTAAAGGATCTCGATGTTGAACTTCATCTCAACAAGGTTTGCTATCATCGATCGAGGTATATATATCTAACTATATATATTTATGCATTATAGGCATGCGAAAATAATGAAGTTCTAAGATCTTGGGATTTATGTTTATTTGTGATAAATACTTGACACAAATTATTAAAGTTTACAAACAATATATATATAGAGCTGGATATTTCTTAATTAATACCATGTTTTCTGATTATAGCGAAGATTACCTTCTTAGGACATATTGAAATCACTGTCAACTCCTTTTTCGTCATGAAATACATTTTTCGAAATAGCCACCATTTGGAACTGCTAGTTACCAGGGCTGCCCTGAGATTGAAAAAATCTTGAGAGGCCGTAGGCGAACTTTAAATGTGAGGCCCTTAAATCAATTCTTCTTCTTTCTTCTCTTTTTTTATTTATTTATTTTTTCTTTTTTCATGCCCAGATTCAAATTTTTTTGTTGACATAATTGTCAAAAATATAATAAAATAAAATAAAATAGAAGTTATATAAATAAAAAAAAATACTTGTTTTGTTGAAATAAAATATATATTACCTCAATGCAATGCAATGAATTGATCCAAGTTGCTGAAATAAAATATAGATATTACCTTAATGCAATGATTTGTTTTTCTAATTGATTTGTCCTTAAGACTACAAGTTCAGGATTGCTAGATTGAAACACCAGTATTATAACATATTCATTTGTCAAACAAAAATTCTATAAGATCTTTATGCATTCTAATCTATGAAAATCCGAGACAAGAAACTGAGGAGCCAACAACCAAGAGTGTTCTGTATTTTTTTTTCAGAATGTTTTGTGTTTGGTTTGCACTTAACTGTAAGCTTGTAGCTAGTGTGATGATCATATGTATAAAATATATACAAAGTATAAGAGAGATTTGACTACTCAAAGGGCAGAAAACATATAAATAAAATTTTTATTATCCAACAGGGAGCAAATATATGAGGTTGTGTGCCTACTTTAAAGAAAAAGGCATAAAGAGAAAAGACAAAGCAAAAGGTATAAGATGATCGTATTATTCGTATTAAATTTTGTCAATGAGATACTAAGATGGGCTAATATTTGAGGCCTTTTCAAGTTTTAAGTCAATTGTCTTAATTTTTTTTTTTGGGCTTGCAAAATTTGAGGCCCTATAAATCTTGAGGCCCTAGGTGACCGCCCTGGTTGGTCGCCTTGGGTCAGGGCTGGCCCTGCTAGTTACTAACAGATTTATGCCAAGAGAATGATTGTGACAAACAAAAAACACTTGCCAAGAGAATGCTAGTACAATTTTCATAATCAACAAAATTAGTCTCAGTATCTCACCAAGTTGAAAAGGGGCATGGCTCTCTAGCAATAAGGTGCAAATTCTCCCCCGGATGAACCAGACATCCAATCTCCCAAAATAAAATGTGAACCCAATTAAAGGGTATACAACCTAATTACAATCTCTATTTTAGAGCACTCCTTCAAATATTACATTACATCTCTTAATAGATTTCTCTATTATTACTAAGATGAACAATTTCTATTTTTCCTTTTTAATATCTCTTAATTTTAATGTCGTTTTTCTGTTTATTCTTTGGACGTATGAAAATTATTGCCAACTCCATTCCACGGGATGAAAACACATTTTTAAATATGGCTTTCACCGTTTGTAATGGGTGGTTACTGGTAGATTTTTGCCAAGAGAATGATCTGCGACAAAGAACGGAAACAATACTATCTTCTCCTCCTCCGACAAACAAACAAACACATCTGGAAGGAGTCAAATATAGTGTGTTTCTTATCATCATAAGATGATAAAATAGACAATTTCTTTCTTTTCCTCGCTAAATGAGAATGACCGTGCATGGGAAGTATCAATGCCAAAATATCAAGAAGTTCAAATTATTTTAAACCATTATAAAGACGAGAATAATGGCATACTCCTAGTGTGCCTCAGAAATCACAGTTTCATTACTGCAAAAAATAAAAATAAATTAATTATCGAAAAATAAATAAATAAATAAACACCCTATGTAACATAAAGCGAAACCAAAACTTATCATTTCTCTGCTAATTCCCGATATCTCCATCATTCAAGCAAAGCTAGGTATAGAGCCTGGTGCGTGCTTGCCAATTGCGTGCATGCCATGTATCTTGAATTGTTATCTCTGTTTGGACATGGTAGAAGAAGAAAAAAAAAAAAAAGCTTCACATTGTAAAAATAGAAAAGGAGAGAAAGGGAAAAGAAAATATCATACAAGAAATTTAAAATTAAACTTAAAAGTGCTTTTATGTAGGAAGGGAATGAAAAGTAATTTCTAATGTTGAGAGAGTTATCCAAGCTTCTCACTAAAGAGTATACTATTTTACTTTTATAGCTTGTTGGTTATGGTAATATTAAAGGCAAATAACATTGTCGAATAGAAGATCAATCAGCATGAGATATAAACTTTGTCAAGATGTATGCATTTAGTTACATACAGTATAAACACCAAAAAACATACATAGCTATACACACATGTAATTCAGTCCTGTTTCTATTTACCATTGCCTGCCTTCATTATCTTCACTAGTCCCTCAAATTAACTACAATGCTTTAGCTACATATAGATAAGTTGATAGTCTGAGGTTGACACTATTTATTACAAATAATGGTAACTGTCATTCTAATTACACTAAATTATGAACTAATTAATACAACAATAACATATGGATTACTTCATTTTTTTCTCTACCAAAAGAAAAACTAGATGTATTTCTTTTGATAACTAATATCGAACACAACAATCAAAAAACAAGAATTAACTTAGAAATGGTAGAGAAGCTAGAAAATAGAGATGATTTGATTTTCCTCCTTACAAGCTCTTTTTCCTCTTTCCTTTTAGTTGAGGTGTACTAATGGGCAAAACCAAACTATCCACGTATAAAACCACTCTTGAACTCCATTGTTTTTTCAGCCCAATACTCCTGCACTAGTTTTCTTTAGGATTATAGATGACCAAACTATCAAGATTTATCATCATCACAACTTCACCTTTCTTCATAGCACACAACGGTGTTAAGTAATCTAAGTGTCTCGTTGTTTCAACCCAACGTGGGATGACAATGAACTTGGTCCAAGAATTGTTCTCACCATATTGCTTCATAGTCCACACCACAACATGTTTCTTATCAATGGAATTACAAAATAAACTAAGGCATCCTCTCATAACCGTCAAACTAAATATATCACCTTCTTTTATACATTTTGGTGGTGGCATCTCCTTGAACCTCTCATCCACCATGTCATAGTAAACAATCACATATGTTTTAGTGAAATCATACGCATATTCGAATACATGGGTGTTTGAATTGTATAAAGAGGAACGAGAATAAGGAGGTAGAGTATAGGGTGTTCTGACTGTATCCATTCTAAAATCTTGGGATTGATGAATAAAAGCTGGGTAGTTACCATTGTCATCACCATCTGATGAACTCGAACTAGAAGAATCGGAAGAGAGGTTCGCCTCACCTGGACATTTCTTAGTGTAAAAGCAATCCAGTGTAACACACCATTCACACTGATCGTAGCACCGCGAAAACCCAAGTAAGGGAATTTCCTAGCCTTGCTCCAACATTCAGCTTTGAAACTAAAAACCACAAAAAAAAATTCATCTGGTCGAAAAAAATTAGCTTTAGAAATAAATACCACCTTGTAATCATCCATGGAAGAATCATAGCAAAGTCCTTTTGGCTTATATTTGTCATATATGTGAGGTGGACATGAGAACTTTTTATAATCTCTGATAGATGGATTCCATAGTACAGACATCTTGTCATGGTCAAGACCCAACAGTACTAGACCATTGCAAGTACACACCACTCCAGCCTTCCTATACTTCTTACAAGGAAAGCTTAGTTTTTCCACTGAAATATCAAAACTTTCATAGCCTATGGAGTAGAAAGGGTCGGACAACATCTCCGAGCAAAAGAGTTTTTGACGGTTCAACTTAATTGATTCATTTAGATGCAATTTCACGAATTGGGGTTTGGAGATTGCAGCACGCCATGATTTACAAACGCACTTGAATTGCAGAAGAGACTTGACGGGTAGTTTTGAGAGTATGGTGCATATGATTTCACATGGAAGATTCGATGCGTCACCTTCAATTGCTGGCTTTCTTTGATTTCTCTTCCTTCCCATTCTCTCGCAGCACACCAGCGGCAGAAGGGTCTATGGCATAAAGGGTTTTTAGGCTATATTAGTTCTGTGTCTTCTATACAAAGACCTACTGGTAAAAAAAAGGTAGTTACCAAAAAAATCTTTGAAAAAAAAATTGGTAATATTTTTTTTTTTGTTTATGACCAGAATGTTTATTTTTGGTTCTTCTAAGATTTTAATTCTCATATTTTCCAGTAAATATATATATATATATTTTTTGATAAGTATTTTATAAAAGAAAGTAGTAATATTGGTTTAGAAACTTAAATAAGGTAGTTCTGTTGTATTAGGAGAAGGAAAAAAATGTAGGTTTACAATGCGAGGTTCACTCCAATCAAGATTCTAAATATTAGTTTTGATTAGACTGTACTACAGATGGTACAAGAGACTCTTTTTACATGATCTTGGACAATTAAACACTTGATCGTCACACACAAGCAATTGTACCAATTTTTTTCAAATTTTAACTTTTACTGTCAATATGACTATCTAATAATTTTTTGTTACTCCCTCACCATTGGTCGGAGTACCCAATATTTTCCCAAAGAAAGGAATTCAAATTATGGAAATTGCTTGAATTTTTTCCCAACTCTTAATACTATATCATAAATAAAACTTTCCCTATATGAGGAAAACATATTCCTTCTCCGAGGCGAGAGGCAATTGCATTCCAACTTATATTTTAATTTACCGTTCAAAAAAAAAAAAAAAAAAAAAAAAAAAAACATTCCAACTCAACTTCCAATGAAATGTCCGCATAAAGCTATGGGATTTTGATTTTTTCAAACACACGTCTCATAAATATATTGGTTCCACAATAATTTATTTTTTAATTATTTTTTTAAAGTTATAATTTGGGTAAAACATACCCTTAAAAACCACCTGTAATTGGTGAACATGGGCTGCTTAAAATACTGTGAGTTGTGGTTTCCAATTAGTTGTCCCAATAAAGGATGACAACCATTTCTTGGTTTGGCTTGTAGTGGTAAATCAAATCATCTGATTTAAGCATCATATTTCAAAGCACAGCTTCATTTCTTGGCTGGCTTGTAGGCAGGGCGGAGGCAGAAATTAATCCGTGGCCACAGTGTTAAAAAAAAAAAAAAAAAAAAAAGAAAAAAAAAAAAAAAAACATCAATAAACATGACAATAAATATAGATTTTTCAAATCAAAAGGTTAATAAGAAAAATTATTCAAAATAATATATCAATCAATGAGAAAATTTTGAAAGGGAAAAAATTGGACTTTGATTTAAAAAAGAATATTTGATTTTTTTAAAAAAAAAAAAAAGAAAAAAGAAATTAAACAAATTTAAAGAGTAACAAAAAGAAAAAATACAAAATTTAAGAGATATAGTAAATAAATTTTTTAGGAAGGGCATTATATGAATTTTTTCACTATATATAAAAATACATAAATTTAATATATGTATTATAGAAAGCTGGCCAAGCCATGGAGCATGTTCCCGGGGCACACACTGACTGGCTCCGCCCCAGCTTGTAGGGGTAGATTGTACACTCTGGATTCTAAACCCATGATGAACAAGCACTACACTAATGCTTGTCACTCTTTAGATAGTGAATTTTCAAGTGTAGGTACAGTAACATCATTTGGGAGTTTATTCAGCATGTAGCAGGCTTTTATATTCAACCAAACAATTGGGTTGATCTCATTGCTTGGTGTTCACAAAATTGGACGGCAAATCACTTTACCACTCATAAGCTTCTACTCTCGGCTGCCATCTACTTTATCTGGAATGAAAGGAATGCAAGAGCATTTAGGGACAGGTCACCTCAGCAGATAATTTGTAGAATCAAGAGTTGTTTAAGCACTAGATTTTCTTCATCTATTTTATCTGCTACATACAGCTGTTTCTGCAGGGATGTGCATTTGCAGGTGGACATGCTTGATGCTTCACTGATTAAGCTGCATTTCATTGTCACCTACTTCTCAGATTGGGCTGTACATTCTTGTCTTGTATATATTCTCAAAGAGCTACTTGATCTTCTGCGTGATTGTGCTCTGTGAAACTTTTATTCAACATAGAGATAATTGAATCAGCATTTGTCCTTACAGAAAGCAAGAAGGGGAGTGTGGGGAACAGTCCTCGTTCGTACCCAAGCACGTGGATGCGAATTAAAATTTATAACCATCTCCATTAGATTATTTCCCATTTCAAACTCATAACTTTTACAACTAGCAATTTGCTAGCATGAATCATTTGAATGAGTTCTCCAAATCACAACCGAGAGCACCAAACTGACATCTTGAATTCAGTTCTCTCAAAACATAGCATAAATCCATTCCACCCTTTGGTGAGCAACAGAATGAATTTGCGTGAGAAGGCACTACAAACTGAACACATTCTATTGAAGGTGTTGTAACATTCCATTACAGTCCACAACCTTACACTCGGAAACTACCAAATTCAATATTCTGTTGGAGGAACAAATGTTTTATTATTTGTTTTACCGTTCAAGAAAAAATGAACAAATGTTTTGCTTCACTGACACGAGACAAATATATCAATTTTATAAACACAACATTAGAATTAGATATGCGGCTTTGTTGAACAAGGAAGCTATAAGTAATGCAACTATAAATCTCATGGAGAGTTTGATCCTAGGTCAGGATGAGCGCTGGCTGCATATGCTTAGCACATGCAAGTCGAACTCCTTCCAAACAACAGATCACTGAATCTAATAACTGGAAACCAACACCCAAAATAGACTTTTAATTAGGAAACATAGGTTACAGAGCCAAGGCTAGTGAAAATCCGGTTTTCATAGGTGACAAAACGATACAGAATTGCCAAAATTTGTTATCAGTGAAACAAAAAACATAATAGAGCAACCACTACTTCGATTTAAAAAGATGTTTGCCATTAGAACACATGGTAAAGTGATCTTCATAGCCATCAAAGAGGATACAAGAACCCATTCTGTACATATATCAAAGCCATGCATTGTTAACCAATATTAATTCAAAACATTCATACGGAGATTCCCCTCTCTAACCAACCACCCGTTTTGCTATAAATCTTTGAGAATGATTTATGTCTGATCAGATCGACAATTTCAACTTGAATATAAACAGCATCTCTATACTCATTTCGAAATATATATATATATATATATATATATATTCTCTGCAGAAGACACAACTTTCATGAGAAATCACCCACCATTGATGGGGTTAAAAGAGTCACCCATAGCACAAAAGCATATATGCTTAGGAATAGCATCAGAAAATCAGACTAAATCATACCATACCACGTACACTACTTGCTTTATAGGTCTTCTTTATGACAAATCAGCATAAAATTTTCTTTTAGGTTATGCTAAATGATACATTTTCGTAATCCTGAGTACACCAAATCAACAAAAATAGTCTCTGTGTCTCACCAAGTTGAGAAGGGGCATGGCTATCTAGCAATAAGGCACAAATTCTCCCCAGATGAACCTTACTTCCAATCTCCCAAAAGAAAATGTGAACCTAATTAATGGATATAATCAAAGCTAATTGCAACTTATATTTTAGACTTCTTCGACTAGTAGATTTTTGCCGGAGAATTCTCTACGACATAGAATGAAAACATTACTATTGAATACTTTCTCCAGCGACAAACAAACATACAGACAAAGACGTACATCTGAAAGTAGTCAAATCTAAAACATGTTTCTTATGCATCATCGCTATACAAGAAAATAAACAATTTCCTTTTTTCCTCACTAGATGAGAATAAACTTAGAGAAGTGTCAATGTCAAAATATCAAGATGTTCAAAAAATACTTTAAACCAATATTTAGACAACAGAATAAAGACACAAACTTCTACTGTGCCTCACAAATCACAATGTCAGTACTGCAAAACATAAAAATAAATACCCTATGAAACATAAAGCTAACCCAAAATTTATTGTTTCTCTGCTAATTCCTGAGATCTCTATCAGCAAACCTAGGTATATAGACCTTGGTGTGTGCTTGCCAATTGCCACGTGTCTCGAATTGTTTTCTCTGTTATGATAGAAAAAAAATAATAATAATAATAAATAAGATTCACATAATAAAAATAAAAAAGGAGAGAAATGGGAAAAAAATCACACAAGGAATTTAAAATTAAACTTAAAAGTACCTTTACATAGGAAGAAAGAGAATGAGAAGTAATTTCTAGTGCTGAGAAAGTTATCCAAGCTTCTTGAAGTGTATACTATTTTACTTAAATGGCAAATAACATTGTCAAATAGAAGGTCAATCAGCATGAGATATGAACTTTGTCAAGATGTATGCAATTAGTTACAACCTTACAATATATATTTAGGCACATAAAAACATAAATAGATATATACCCAAAACACATATAAGTCCAGTCCTGCAACTCCTGTTTCTATTTACCATTAATGCATGCATGCCTTGATTATCTTCACTAATCCCTAAAATTAACTACAGGGCTTTAGCTACATACATACATACATATATATATATATATATATATATATATATATATATATATAGATAGATAGATAGAGGCATGATTCGAGATAACTGAATCTATTTGCGCCTAGCTAAGCATAAGATAAGTTGATAGTAGTCTGAGGTTAAAACTGATTATTACTGAGAACAGTGAAGTCAATCTAATTGTCCTTTTGTATTTCATAGTTGGGGTTGCTGTTTTGGAATGCTTGTTTGTTCCTTAGTTTTTGGTTTGTTCTTTGGGTGTTGTTTCCCCTATTTGGGGCACCATGTACATTCTTAAATCTTATATACAAGCTTACCATTTACCCAAAAAAACATAAGGGTTACATCATTTTTTTCCTACCAAGAGAAAAAGAGTAAAGCTAGAATGTCCAAATCAGTTTTTTTGATGGCTCATGTAATCAATAAGATAAGTGTCTTTGTCCTTCTAACGTGTTTAGTTCAACAATTGCCAAATGAGTCCGTGATAAACATCTATTATGACATTTATCATTTTCCAAAGAAAAGCTATATATATTTCTTTTGATAACTAATATCGAACACAACTATCAAAGGACAACAATTAACTTCAATTAATTGAAGAGAATAGAGATGACGTGATTTACCTCACAATTCCTTTTTCGTCTTTCCTTTTACTTGAGGTGTACGAGTGGGCAGAATTAAACTATCCACATATAAAAGCACTTTTGGAATCCGTGTTTTTTCTGGCTCAAGCTTCCTGTACTTCCCTGTCTTAGGATTATAGATGGCTAAACTTCTTCCATTTATACTTATTCCATCAATTGTCATCACAACTTCGCCATTCTTAGTAGCACACAACGGCGTCAACTGATGTAAATAGCTTGATCCTGGCCAACGTGGGATGACAACGAACTTAGTCCAAGAATTCCTCTCACCATATTGCTTCATTGTCCACACCTCAGCATGTTCTTTATCAATGGTTTTACAGCACAAACCGAGGCATCCTTTCATAACCGTCAAACTAAATATATCTCCTCCTTTTATACATTTTGGTGGTGGCATCTCCTTGAACACGCCCTCCACTGTATCAAAGAAAACAATCAAATATGTTCGGGTGGAATCATGCTCATATAGGAGTATATCGGTGTTTGAATTGTTATCACTATCATTATCAGATGAACTCGAAGAGTCCAAAGAGAGGTTTCGCCTCACATTGGCAACCGTGGGTGTTAAAGCAACCCAGTGTAACACACCATTAGCAATGACCGCGTTGCCAGAAAAACACAAATAAGGGAATTTCCTAGGCTCTGTCCAACATTGACCTCTGAAACTAAAAACCACAAAGAATTCATCATATGTCGATATAAATATCACCTTGTAATCATCCATGGAAGAATCATAGCAAAGTCCATGTGGAATATAATTGTGATATATATGAGTTGGAGAGGAGAACTTTCTGCATGCTCTAATGGATGGATTCCACAATACATACATCGTGTCATCTTGAACATGCAAAAGTACTAAACCATTACAAGAACACCACACTCTAACATTCCAATACTTCTTACCAGGAAAGGATACTTTTTCCGCAGAACCCTCACAACTTTCATAGCCTATGGAGTAGAAATAATGGTACCGCAACTCTGAGTAGTCGTAGAGTCTTAGACGGTCCAACCTAATTGATTCATTGAAATGCGATTTCGCGAATTGGGGCTTAGAGATCACATCACGCCATGATTTACAAACGCACCCGAATCGCAACAGAGCCTTGACGGATAGTTTCAAGAGTATGATGTATATGACTTCACTTGGAAGACTTGATGTGTCACCTTCAATTGTTGGCTTTCTTTGTTTTCTCTTCCTTCCCATTTTCTTGCTGCTTTATCTGCTCTTCTCGGTAGCGGCACACGGGTTTATGCATGAAGGGTTTTTAGGAGGGTAGGGTTTTTAGGCTATCTACGAAAAAACAGTAATTACGGGTAGGGTTTTTAGGAGGGTAGTAGGGTTTTTAGGCTATCTACGAAAAAACAGTAGTTACCAAACAGTAGTTGCGCATTGCATTGCTGGAATCACTCTCCATGATCACCCGATTGCTGTGTTGATCTTCATTATCTTACACTTCCGTTTGCTGGGGTGGTATTTGGGCTCTAATGCTTATCTTTCCCACTGGCCCTTTGGGCTGTACTTGTATAATCTTTACGTAGTTAGCATTGGGCTAGCTACTTGGGCTGTACTTGTACCTTTTCTTAGGATTTTTTGATTAGATAGAAATAAGTTAGAAAAGAAAACAAATAAAAAGAGAAAGAAAAATGAAGTGAATGAAAAGAAAAGAAATTTTCTAGCATGCATTTGGTTAGTATGAAAATTTATTTAAGAAAATTGTAGAAAAATATTAATACATTTGTTAGTTTGGATAGTATGAAAGTGAAAAGAAAGTGATTATTCATACTAAAATGACTACTTTTGTGAAGTAAAATGATGGATTATTAAATTCAAATATATAATTGTTTGTACTTATTTTTATTATTTATATTTAGAATAAAACTTCATAATATTTCCTTAGGTAAAACTAATTATTAGTTTCAGATAAACAAATTAAAAAAAATAAAAAATTAGATGAAGAGGCAATATTATTGTTTGGGAGAAAAATCAAATATTTCACCATATATAATATAATATAATATAATATAATATAATATAATATATACAGTAGTGTTCAACAGCTCCCTAGTGAGTAGGGAGTAGTATGCTCACTTTTAATTATAGCAGTTGGATTTAATCCAACGAATATCCTTTATTTGTAATAATTTAGGAAACTTTTAAATTTTTTTATTACCATTAAATTTTTAATTGGAATAAATAGACAAAAGGGTACAACTTTATTGATGGAAATGAAATCTTAGAAAAAAAAAAAAAAAAATCACGGTACGTTCTTCATCGTAAAAGAGCTTTGCCCCACAAAACACGATTAATCATGATTATATTTGTTTGTTAAAATCATAATTGATTGAAAATATAAAATTTAAGAAAATCACAATTGATGGGAAGCCACTGGTTCATCCTTTCAACAAAACAATTAGATAGTCATGGCTCTTTTTATTATTAGTTAGTCTGCCACATTTTTATTGATTTTGTTTCCCTCACATATATGATTATTTTTCTTAAATTTTATTTTTGATCACTCTGATTTTTCAACCAGCTTTGATTAATTATGTTTTTTGATCCAAAGATAAAAACAGGAAGCTCTTAGCACAACCAATAAGAAGGCCCCATAATTTTTTATTTCTTTATATATTATAACTTTCCTAAACACAATTGTAGTATTTCCTTTAATTATTAAACTTCAACGTATAGAGAAATTTGACAATTAACCTAAAAAATTTCTATTCTATATATTTTTTTGAGGGCCCCCTAAATTTTTTTCTTTATATATTTTAACTTACTTAAATATTTTATTTTCTTACATCATTAAACCTCAACAAATACAAAATTTAATAGTGTGCAAAATATTTCTATCCCTTTTTTTTTTTTTCTCTCATTCTCATTACATCAACATAAATTACACACACATTAAAATTAAATATTAAATACATATTTAAGTGAAAATTGGTGAAACTTTCTATATTTTTCAAAGACTCCTATTAATTTTTATTTTCTCTTTTTTGTCTTGATCCTCTCATATTTTTTCTCCTTTCTCATTATAAATTTTATTTTTTCATCCTCTCTACCGTTACAATTTACAATCTCACTCCGGAAGAAGATTTTGAATACACTTATAAAGAATTTATTGGAGCATTAGACCAAATTATTCAAAATTAGTTTTTATTATTCTATAACTTAAATTAGTTTATAGTTTTATTAAATTTTGTTATCACAAAAATATAAATTTTATTTATATTGTTAAATATGACTATTAGAAAGCACATAACCAATTAATTAATCATAGAATTAGAGCTAGGAAAATTTTTAGTGATAGGTTTAAAAATCACTAAACAAATAATTAGCTGGCATAAATATATGGATAGATTTAATTAAAAGGCTACTTTATTTTTTTCGCCTAAGGCCTCAAATTTTATTGAACCACCCAGGGAGAGGGAAAGAAAGAGTAGGAAGACCTTTTACACCTATTTTAAACCCTCCTCAACTGATGATGCACCTTATAAATGATGTAGTCTATTGTGTCAACAATAGTGCCCTGTTTGGAGCCATAAATTCAATTTGTCACCTTCAATCATTAGAGAAACCCTAGAAATTGGTTAATCGGATTGATAGGTCCTTCATAATCTGAGCAAACTCTTTTACTGATTCCATAATTTTTAATTATTTTTTTTCTTGGTAAACAAAGAAATCATTACATAAAACCATGCTTACAAACATCCAGAATAAGGATCAAAATTTCTACATAGATGCACATAACTACTGATTCCACAATCTATTAAAACCAAAAGGAGTATATAAGAAAATGAAATAGGGCATACTAACTAATACTATAGATAAATTTTATTTTCTTCAATAAAGTTACAATTAAAAGTGAGCATGCTACTCCTTGCTCACCACGGAGCAATTGAACACTACTGTATATGTATATATATATGGGAATTAAAATCTTCAAATTCAGTATATAAGAAATTAATAATATTAGTTTAGAAATCATAAAATAAGGTGATTATGCTGTATTAGAAAAGGAAAAAAAAAAATGGGTTTCCAATATGACCACAAGTCACTGTACACCAAGAAAGACCTTTATAGAAACTGAATGCAAATAATGAAAATTTGCTTGAGTTTTCTTGTAACTCTTACTATATATATATATATATATATATAATTTACAAAGTGTTTAACCGGGCTTTACTAGTGATTTTTTTTTTTTTGTATTTTATTTTTCGCAATTGTTGTTTGATTGAATGTCTCTCTTTTGGGGTCTTTTTTTATTATTATTATTTTTCTTCTTATTATTATTTGTTTGCATGTAATATAAATAGTTAATGTGAGTTGCACAATTCGAAATGGATGTGGAATATAATATAGATAAATAACCTATAGATGATGAATAGGTTCAATTGGCTCTTTTTTCCAATATTAAATAACATTCAAAGAAAAAAATTATGCAAGTAAAGTAAATAAAGTTTGAGAGATGACACCAGGATTTTTAGTAAGGAAACCCCGATTGATAGAAGAAACCAATTGTTATGAAAAAACTCCGTGGATTATGCCGTCCAGAGCAAAACGATCCACTATGTTTGAAACAACATAAACTGAACTTTAACTCAGGCTCACACCCTATCGTTCTTTCGGCCAAAAACTAATTGCTGACAATCCCTAGCTTTGCAACTCCCCCATCTAATAGCTCTCGACCTCAGGCTTACTCTTGATCTCTGTAGAAGGATTGCTGGTAGATCAAACAACACTTCACGAATGCTTTGGCCCCTTCAAAGTGTGATCGTTTCACCCATTTTCTTTAATTCCGAATTTGATGAAGAATTAATGAATTCCGCTTTCTCTAATCGATATTGTTGATATCTTCAACCTCATACTCCGATTAGAATAAGAACAACACCTTAAATCACTCGTGTGTATAGTGTGTTTACTCTCAATGAAAAATACAAAAAACTCTCACAAAGATGGCTTTTAATTAAAATGGAATTTGTATGCAAAAAGCCGTAAAACCCTAAGTGAGAAAAAATGTTTTTATGGACTTTTGAAAACCTAATTAAAATTGGAAAACAAGTCAATTTCATGCATAATCATTATAGTAAAGTTTATGTAAAATAGAAAGTCAAAATAGAGTAGGAAACTAAGTTATAAAAATCTGCTAATTAAGACTTGAACCGGTTCAGCTATGAACCGGTTCAAGTTGGCTAGTAGCAAATTCTTGCAAAACAACTTTAACACTTGGACCGGTTCAAGTTGGCCAGACTTGAAAAACACTAAAAAGCCTCAAAAGTTGAACATGTTCCAAGAACTTGAACCAATTCAAGTTGGGCAAAATGTAAAGTCTTCCCAAAAACTTAATCTTGAACCTCCTAAGTGTCCTCACATACTCTCTTACCTTTCTAAAGTATTGTTCTCATCATCACGGAGTGTATCGAATTATAGACATGATCAATCTTCAATTCCACTTCCGATCTTGAGTATTGATAAATTGTACGAAAAAATTTATAACTCGATCAGACTCGTTTTGACAAGAAATATGCTAATTACAAATTAATATCTCACAGTTAACTCATATGATGGTAAAAGACATACTAATTTACCTTTCCAAAAAAAAAAATGCATCAGTAATTTAATTGAAAATTTTATTATACAACTACAAAGATAAAGTATAAGTGCAGAAAACACCCCTAATGTATACTCTGCGTAACACTTTCATCCCTATTTGAAAAAATGTGCAAAAAACACCCCTAATTTTTTTTTTTTTTTTTTACATTGTGCGGAAACATCCCTCAAATAGAAATCTGATATAAAATAAATATTGTAATACCCATTTTGCCCTTTTATTCTTCAAAAAATGTCCAAGAGGGTTTTGCGTAGATATCATTTTCTTGGTGGATTAGCCTGCTTTGATCTGGCTTCAATTTGAATTGGACCAGATCAAAGCGGGCTCATCCGCATACATCGACACCTCAATCCCAGCATGCTGAGACCATGTGGGTGCAACACATGATCCCAGCCTTTGCTGGGATGTTTTCACGAACCAGAGAGCAAAGGCACTCTCGTCGCCAGAAATGGCAACCATGACTCACCGGCCTTTACTCTTTGTGCTACCGAACACAAAGAGTATATGGGTAGACAATTTCTATTTTAAGTCCACCATGATTGTAAAAATATTTTAAATTCATAAGAAATAAAGCATGGTTCAGCTTAGATTTGGAGTCTAAGTGATACTCCTGAATGTAGTTTTTCTTTAGTGTTCGAGTTAATTTCTCAATTGGTTTTTTTTTTTTTTTTTAAATTCACAATTGGGTTCATATAATCTCCACAACCTCTCCTCTAGCCATAGTTCTCATCACCTCCACCGACGGCGTGGTCCGGAGGGTTTGCAAACAATGCGAAGGGAAGAGAGAGGGTTTGCAGATAATGTGAAGGGAAGAGAGAGATGGCGCATAAGAGAAGTTGGAGTGGTTAGGTATTTAAAATTACATAAACACTTTTTTATGAGGTGGCATATTTTTTAGTGAGGGTACTTTTGTACAATAACTTTTCCATTTATATACTATATATATCAAAAATATATATTTACGCATATATATATATATATATATATATATATATGTATAAGTAGTTATTTATTTGGTTTACATATATTATAATTGTAAATTGCAAAATATTTAGGGCTAGTTTAGGAGGTGGGAATGGAATGAAATAAAGTGGAATGAAATGCTTTTAATTCTATTCTTTTGTTTGAAAAATAATTTTAAAGTTGGAATGCCCATTCTCCACCTTTCTCGGAGAATGGTCATTCCATCAAACATTTGCACTATAAGTAATAGTAATTTTCGAAAATTATTTCAGTATGATATTTGGTCAAACCTGAGGATGTGTCAGTGAAATTAACCCATTTTTTTTTTTTTTTTTTGGTATTCAACAATCAAAATTTACTTCCACCAAAAAGCCACCAAAAAAATGAAAAAAAAATTAAGTAAATTGATAGAACACAACATTTATCGAATTAAGTAAAGAATAATTTTTCCAATTATGGAAAAAAAAAATCGGTAAGTCAGTTTTTATAACCATTTATCAAATTAAATTAATCTTTGTCTATTTCAATTTAATATGATAGTCAATGAAACCTTGTTTAAGGATTAAAAAAAAAAAAAAAAAAACTTTATTTGTTATTTTAAATTTGCTAACAGTTGAAGTCAATATCAGAAGTTTGTCATTACAAAAGATCTAGTTTACAAAAAAAAAACCGAGTTGGAAGTTTGCATTTTAAGGAACTTCTCTTTTTTATTCTTATTATTAAATTTTACGTTTTAAAATTATTAAGGAACATAAAATGACAAAAATATCATAAAATACCATTGAAAGTATTAAATTTCATATTATTATATTTTACATATTCCGCAATTGTACCCTAATATAATTTTATTCTTATTCAATCTAGAAAACTAATAGAATATATCTATATACCTATGCAGTATAATTATTAAGGAACTTCTCTTTTTTATTCTTATTTTTAAATTTTACGTTTTAAAATTATTAAGGAACATAAAATGAAATGCCATTGAAAGTTTTAAATTTTATATTATTATATTTTACGTATTCTGCAACTCTTGCTGGACTCCCCAACCCGCTTTCTTGTGTGACTCTGTTCCCCAACTGGGAATTATAGGACCCATAGGAAGCCAATAAGTCATTGCATAAAGATGTTATTTAAACATCACCCATTTTATGCATAAATTCAAATCTAAATTCCCTTCTTAACCCCAAGATTCTCCTCCGTGTCATTGAACAATCAGCAGGAACAGGAAGTGACCAATTTTTGTTTTATTCTTTATGAAAAATCAGCATGAAAAAACGGTTTGGTTCTGAAAACAGTGGAAGTAAAATTTTCTTTAAGGCTAAGCTGAATAATACATTTTCGTAATCTGAGTACACCAAATCAACAAAAATAGTCTCAGTGTCTCACCAAGTCGAAAAGGGCGTGCGTGGTTTCTCTAGCAGTAAGGCAAAAAATAAAGCTTACCCATCACCCAACAAAAAATAAGGCAAAAATTCTCCCCGGATGAACCTTACATCCAATCTCCCAAAAGAAAATGTGAAACTAATTAATGGATATAATCAAGCTAATTGCAATTTGCAACTTATATTTTAGACTCCTTCAAATATTACACTATATCTCTTAATCAAATTCCGACGTAGAATGAAAACATTACTATTGAATACTTTCTCCTGTGAAAAACAAACAAACAAACACATCCGAATGGAGTCAAATCTAAAGCATGTTTCTTACACATCATCACAGGACAAGAAAATAGACAATCTCGTTGTTTTTCTTCACTAGATAAGAATAACCGTACTTGGGGAACTACCAATGTCAAAATACCAAGATGTTCAAAAAAAACCTTTGAACCATTATTTATATAACAGAATAAACACAAGTTCCTAGTGTGGCTCACAAATCACAATGTCATTACTGCAAAGCTACGTATAAAGCTACATGAGTCGGTAATAAAAATCTATTAGGACTTCTATTATTTTTCAAAGAAAAATTGTATATATTTCTCTTTATAAATAATATTGAACATAACTATCAAAAGACAAGATTTAACTAAGAAATTGAAGAAAAGCTATAAAAATAAATAAATAAATAAATAAATATTATTTGATTTACTTCCTCACAATTCTTTTTTCCTCTTTCCTTTTACTTGAGGTGTGCGAATGGGTAAAACTAAACTATCCACATATAAAAGCATTCTCGGAAAATATGATCTTGTTTTCCCAATTCTCCTGCACTCCTTTACCTTAGGATTATAGGTGACTAGTATACTTCTTCCATCTATATCATGACCATCAGTTATCATCACAATTTCACCATTCTTAGTAGCACACAATGGCGCCAATGGCACCAAGTAACATGAATATCCTTTTCCTAGCCAATGTGGGATGACGACGAACTTAGTCCAGCAATTCTTCTCACCATACTGCTTCATTGTCCATACCACAATATGTTTTTTATCCACGGTATTACAATATAAACTGAGCCATCCTTTCATAACCGTCAAACTAAATATATCTCCTTCTTTTATGCATTTTGGTGGTGGTATCTCCTTGAACTTGTCATCGGCTGTATCAAAGTAAACAATCAAACATGTTCTAGCGGAATCATGCTCATATTGGGATTGGGGTATATGGGTGTCTGAATTGTGAAGATAGAGTTGACGAACCAAAGCCAAGTAATAATTACCATTGTCATCACCACTATCATCAATATTATCTGATGAACTCGAAGAGGAATAGCTAGAATAGTCTTCGGAAGAGGGTATCGCCTCACGTTGGCAACTGTGGGTGTTGAAGCAACCCAGTGTGACACACCATTAGCAATGACCATATCACCGCAAAAACCCAAATAAGGGAATTGCCTAGGCTCTGACCAGCATTGACCTTTGAAACTAAAAACCACAAACAATTGATTATTTCTCGAGATAAATATTACCTTGTAATCATCCATGGAAGAATCATAGCAAAGTCCCAGTGGTACATAACTGTTATATATAGAAGGTGGAGAAGAGAACTTTTTCTGTGCTCTGATGGATGGATTCCACAATACATACATCTTGTCTCTTTCAACATGCAGAATTACTAAACCATTACAAGAACACATCACTCTAGCATTCCAATACTTCTTATCAGGAAGGGATACTTCTTCCTCCGAACCCTCCCAACTTTCATTGTCTATGGAGTAGAGATCATAATGGTAGAGGCCCGAGCCAAGGAGTCCTTGACGGTCCAACCTGATTGATTCATTGAGATGGCAATTTTGCAAATTTGAGATCTGAGATTACACCATGCCATGATTTATAAACGCACTTGAATCACAACAGAGACTTGATGGGTAGTTTCGTGAGGATGCTGTATATGACTTCACATGGAAGACTTGATGTGTCACCTTCAATTGCTGGCTTTCTTTATTTTTTCAATGAGTTGTTTAATTTAAAAAGACTAATTAAATTAACAATAAAAATTTTAGTTTTTTAATTTGTTCAAAAATAATTCATGGTAGTATATTAGTAGGTTTTTTTTTTTTGGAAAGTCAAACAAGTTGTATTGTGTATAAATGTAATTACAAAGTGGGCTCCAGAAGCCAAACAGGGACAAGCCCGACCCAAAGGGACAGACCCGATCCAAACAAAAACAAACATCCCTAGATTGACAAACAACCCAAGCATAAAATTGACGCACCGCTTCGTCACGCATCAGGGTGTGAGTGAAAAACGGAATAAACATTTGTAATAGCAATTTTAGAAAGTTGTTTCAGTGTGATATTTGGCTAAACCTGAAGAGGTGTTAATGAAACTAACCCTTTTTAGTTTATTTTTTTTGTATTCAACAATCAAAATCTACACCCTTGCAGCCAAAAAAATGTAAAAGAATTGAGTAAATTAATAGAACACATCATTTACCGAATTAAGTAAAGAATAATTTTTCAAATTCTAGGAAAAAAAAATTCGGTAAGTCAATTTTTATAACCATTTATCGAATTAAATTAATCTTTGTCCTTTTCAATATGGTAGTCAAAGAAACCTTGTTTGAGGATTTAAAAAAACAAAACTTTGTTTGTCATTTTAAATTTGCTAATAGTTGAAGTCAATATACAGAAGTTTGTCATCACAAAAGATCCAATTTGCTAAAAAAGAAAATATATATATATATATATATCGGGTTGGAACGGGTTGACCTGTTTCTAACCCTTCCATTTGAGCCCTTACCTGTTTATGACCCACCATTGGTGGGTTGGGAATGGGTTAATGACCCATTTATACCCCATCCATTCACAACCCGCCCAAACCCACCCAATTGCCACCCCTACTTAAGATTGATTAGATCCATCAAAGTGTAAAAAAGTGCTAAACAACGTTGTTTTATAGGGGTTGTTTGGTAGGAATTGGGTCCAATAGTCAACCAAGGGCATTGGTCTTTTAAATTTCACAAGTATAGTCATTTCAAGAATTTGGGCTCTCACGTGCAAGGCATGTGTTAGAAATTGGTCGGTCGGTTGCCGAAATGGGTAAGTTGCAATCAAACAATTAAGTTTAGGGGGTTTTCTACTACTTCAGAATTGCTCATTAGGGTATAGTTGAGAGGGGGGCGGGGGTTATTGCATTTTACCCTAATATAATTTTATTCTTATTCAATCTAGAAAACTAATAGAATATATCTATAAACCTATATAGTATAATTATTAAGGAACTTCTCTTTTTAAAATTTTTTTTTATGTTTTATAAATATATTATTAATTTTAATTTTTTTTTAATTCTAATTTTTAGTTTTAATTTACATGAATTATATTAATATTGATAATAAATAAAGGGTAACTTATAAATGTAATTGGCATATTTTAGTAATCAAAACGAAGTCCAAATCGAGTTGTAATTTTTCATTTATATTTATGTCTTGGTTTCGGAAGCAGAAAAGCCAAGTAAAAAATATTCAGATCAACTCTGGTCTGGTCCAACATTGAACAACATTTAGTCAAAGATAAAGTGTGTGAGGATCACTTAGGCTCAGTTTGGTAGAGTGGGTTTGAAGGGAAAGGGAAGGGAAGGTGATGGAGGGTTATAAAAAAATTGTGTTTGGGTAAAGTGAGTGGAGGGAAAGGGAAGGAGAAGGAAGGGTTTGGAGGGTTAACTTGTGCCTTGAACAGTGAATTTCTTAACCTCCCAAAATTGAGAGGAAATGAAGGGAAACGGAAGGAGAGGCTTGGTGTGTGATTTCATATGCCAATTTTGCCCTTGATGGAAACTGATGTTGCAGTTGCAGAGAGAGGGGTGGCGATGGAAACTGATATGGGTTTTGACTTTTTGAACAATCTGATATGGGTTTTGATCGATATGGGTTTTGACTTTTCAAAAAATCTGAAATTAGGTTTTGATTTTTTGAACAATCTGGATATGGGTTTTGAAGTTTTGATTCTTGCAGGCAAATATATAAACTAAAATATATGGGTTTTGACCTTCTGATTCTTGTAGTAGTTTGTAGTTGTAGAGAGAGAGAGAGAGAAAAGCTCGGCGTTGAGAATGAGAACAGAGAGATCTTGTAGTAGTTTGTAGTTGTAGAGAGAGAGAAGATCGGCGTTGTGAACGAGAACAGAGAGATGGGGTAGAGAACGAATATATATATATATATATAAATAAATTTATATTTTAACCATCTGATAAGGAGACAAATATATATATATATATATTTCAAAATATAAAAAGGAGACAAATATATATATATATATATATATATATATATATATAAATAAATTTATATTTTAAAATATAAAAGGGCATAATAGTAAATTTATTAAAATAATTCTCCTTCCTATCCTTTCTTTTCTTTCCCCAAACATGATTATTCTCCTTCCCTTTCTTTTCCTTCCTTAATCAACCAAACACAGTACCAAATTAAAATTATCTTTCCCTTCCCTTTCCTTCATAACTAATTTTATCCTTCCTCTTCAAACTCACCCTACCAAACATAGCCTTAGAGTATATTTGAAGTTGGATAGAGTACTTAGGATTTTTCAGTAGTCCAACTGGTTGAACTTCAAAATGGAACTGGTTGCATTACCTACATAACAATAATATTTGGGATAAGTCAACTGGTTGCACTTTCATTTTGAATCGGTTGCACTTGTCCTAGACGAAAAATGAAAGTTTTATTTTAGCCAACTTTTATTATCTTTTCAAGTCTAAATTAAACAAATTTTTAACAAAAATTGAGAAGGTTTTCTAACCCTAATAGGTCTCTCTAATTTTCTATATAAACTTATAATCACACACAATTTATCACCACATTTCATTGAAGATTTCAAAAACCCTAAAGAGCCTTTTGTGTGATTTTTTTTTTTTTTTGAGTTTGTTCTTTTTCATATTGAGAGCACACGTAATATATAAACGGGTGATTTACGATGTTGTTTTCTATCTGATCGGAGTTCAAATCATTGAAGATCCACTGATACCGTTAAGAAAAAGGATAATATCTATTTATCTTCATCAATTCGGATTTGAAGAAAAAAAGGAAGTGATCACATTTTGAAGGGTTCAAAGCATTCGTGCAATGTTGCTAATCTACCTTCCATAAGGATCAAGGGATTAAGCCTGAAATCGAGGGCGTTTTGTCGAGAGAGTCGCAAAGCTAAATGCGTTTAACAATTGGCCGGTTCTTGGTAGAGTGAAAGGGTATGATCCTGAGTCAAAATGCATTATACTTTGCGTAATCCATAATGGATCGTTTCGCTCGAGACCGTGTGAGTTTTTCCGATGTTTGGATGATTTTCTCCAACTAGGTTTCCTCACTAACAACTTGGTGTCACTCTAACAATACTTGCATTTATTTTTACTTTGTGGGTTGATTTATTTTACGTGGGTAAAGGAGCAAGTTACCCTTATTAACCACATCCAATTTTTTTTAAAACTATATTCCCTAACCTATTCTACATTGTACAACTCACAACATTGACCTCCCATGGTTTAGGCAAATGACACATAGGTAGAACATTTGGCCTTTAAGACTTTAACCTCCCCAAATGTGTGCTCAATGACACCACTTTCTGTTAATGAAAATTTAAAAAATTATTAAGTTAACATTTCCTTGTGTACATTAAAAGACTTTAATAGCCTTATATTTTGACAGAAAATGACAAAAATACCATAAAATGCCATTAAAAGTATTAAATTTCATATTAAAAGTATTAAATTCTGCAACTCTTGCTCGACTCCCCAACTCGCTTTCTTGTGTGATTCTGTTCCCCAACAGGGAATTATAGGACCCATAAGAAGCCAATAGTCATTCCATAAAGATGTTATTTGACCATCACCTATTTTATGCATAAATTCAAATCTAAATTCACTTCTTAACCCCAAGATTATCCTTCATGTCCATCAACAATCAGCAGGAACTGGAAGAGACCAAAAATCTTTATTCTTTATTCTTTATTCTTTATGAAAAATCAGAATGAAAAAATGGTTCGATTCTGAAAAACGTGGATGTACGTAAAATTTTCCTTTAGGCTATGCTGAATAATACATTTTTGTAATCCTAAGTACCAGTGATGGACCCAGAAAATTTTGTGAGGGGGGGCGGCTTTTTAATTTGTGGGTACAAAATTATATGATGGGTTCATTTTTGTAATTTTAATAGGGTTTTTTTTTCATAAATTTTAAAAATTTTAAAGTATAAAATGAAAAAAAAAAAAAAAAAAATCAGTGGGGCAAATTATAATTCTAGTGGGGGTATCTTCATAAATTATAAAAATTTAATGTATAAAACGCTAAAAAAAAGAATCCAGTGGGGGCGAATTGTAATTTTAGGGGGGGCATTTTCATAAAATTTTAAAAAATTAGGGTATAAAATAAAAACATTAAAAATCCAGGGGGGGTATCTGCCCCCCCCCCCCCCCCCCCCCCCGGTCACCTGCTGGGTCCGTGCCTGCTAAGTACATCAAATCAACAAAAATAGTCTCACTGTCTCACCAAGTTGAGAAGGGGCATGGCTCTCTAGCAATAAGGAATAAATTCTCCCCGGATGAATCTTACATCCAATCTCCCAGAAGAAGATGTGAACCTAATTAATGGATATGATCAAGCTAACTGCAATTTATATTTTAGACTCCTTCAAATATTACATTACATCTCTTAATAAAATTCTATATTATGACTGCCAACTAGTAGATTTTTGCCAGGAGAATGATCTGCGACATAGAATGAAAACATTACTATGAATACTTTCTCCTGCAACAAACAAACAAACACATCTAAAATGAGTCAAATCTAAAGCATGTTTCTTATGCATCACCACAAGACAAGAAAATAGACAATTTCTTTTTTTTACATCGCTAAATGAGAATAACCATACTTGGGAAGTATCAATGTCAAGTTCAAAAAAACTTTAAGCCATTATAAAGACAAGAATAAAGACAGACTCCGAGTGTAAAAATAAATACCCTGTGAAACATAAATCTAACAAAACTTGCCATTTCTCTGCTAATTCCCGAGATCTCTACCATTCAAGCAAAGCTACGTATAGAGCTTGGTGTGTGCTTTCCAATTGCCATGTATCTCCAATTGTTATCTCTGTTTGGACATAACAGAAAAATAAAAAATAAGCTTCACATAATAAAAATAGAAAGGGAGAGAAACAGTCAAAAAAATCACACAAAGAATTTAAAATTATTAAACTTAAAAGTGTCTTTACGTGCGGAGGAAGAGAATGAGAAGTAATTTCTAGTTTTGAGAAAGTTATCCAAGCTTCTCATTGAAGAGTATACTATTTTATTTATATAGCTTGTTGGTTCTGGCAAGATGTAAACTTTGTCAAGATGTATACATTTAGTTACAACCTTACAATATTTATAGGTATATAAACATACATAGATATACACAAAACACATATAACTCAGTCCTGTAACTCCTATTTCTATTTACCATTAAGGCATTAATTACTTCATTATCTTCACTAATCCCTAAAATGAACTACAATGTTTTAGCTACATATTTATGTAGTTAAGATTATAGGAATGAGTCCAGATAATTGAATCCATTAGCGCCTAGCTAAGCGTAATATAAGTTGGTAGTCTGAGGTTGATTCTGATTATTACAAAGAATGTTAAAGTCAATCCAATTATACTAATTAATTAACACAACAAAAATAATATAACAATTACTGTAATCAATAGAGTCTCTCTCATTTTAAAGTGTTTACTTCAACGATTGCTACATGAGTCAGTAATAAAAACCTATTAGGACTTCTATTATTTTTCAAAGAAAAATTGTATATATTTCTCTTTATAAATAATATTGAACACAACTATAAAAAGACAAGAATTAACTAAGAAATTGAAGAAAAGCTTAAAAAAAAAAATAGATATTATTTGATTTACCTCCTCAAAATTCTTTTTACCTCTTTCTTTTTACTTGAGGTGTACCAATGGGCAAAACTAAACTATCCACTTATAAAAGCACTCTCGGAAAATATGATTTCGTTTTCCCAATTCTTTTGCACTCCTTTACGATTATAGGTGACTATACTTCTTCCATTTATATCACCATCAGTTATCATCACAATTTCACCAGTCTTAGTAGCACACAACGGCACCAAGTAACTTGAATAGCTTTTTCCTAGCCACGGGAATTCTTCTCACCATATTGTTTCATATTCCACACCACAACATGTTTATTATCGACGGTACTACAGTATAAACTGCGACATCCTTTCATAACCGTCAAACTAAATATATCTCCTTCTTTTATACATTTTGGTGGTGGCATCTCCTTGAACTTGTCATCGGCCGTGTCAAAATAAACAATCAAATATGTTCTAGTGGAATCATGCTCATACTGGGGTATATGGGTGTCTGAATTATGAAGATAGAGTTGACGAACCAAAGCTAAGTAATAATTACCATTGTCATCACCACTATCATCAATATTATCTGATGAACTTGTAATCCAAAAATATGGTCTAAGTATACCATACACTATAGTATTACTATTTAAATATTATGCATCAATATAATGTGTGTATATACATAATTATTATTATAAAATAATAATATATATATATAATATCTTATAAAATAAAATAAAACAAAATAAAAGAAACTAGAAATAAGTCGATTATACGACAACTTTTACTTCCTTCGATAGTAGCACTGCAAACCAAAAGAATAGGCGAACCAGCTCGGTGTAGTACTCTCTGACTTGAACTCGAACTCGGAGTGACTGACTAAACTTAGACTAGGAGTGACTGACTAAGGCTTGAACCCAAAGACAAGGGCTCATACCCACAGACACTTATAGAAGAAGAGAAAGGAGAAAATTCAGAATTAGAGAAATGGATTCTGAATTGGAGTGCTTTGGAATGAACCCAATAGGGGATTTATATAGGCCTCATGGTGCCTTTAGGTTTTAATATTTTTCCGATGTGGGACAAATACTTCCCACATTTTACAAACCCATTTAGGCTTATCAAACACCTTACTTTGGAGCTAATTTCTCATTCACCCGGAAACGAATTTGAGAAAGTAAATATATCTCGTTCATCTCCTTGCGAAGAGGAATGCGCTCGTCTATAGATCCGTAAACAATTCTTAGCGGAATCTATTCAAAATCTCATCCAAAGTTTATGGTTTTAAATACTCCCGTTTCCAACAATCCCCCATAGGAATGGAAATTTGCGTAAATAGCAAATGAAGAACATACAAACACTAGAGAGAGTACTATTAGAAAGTAACTGCATCGGAATAGGTAGCTTTTGGCTTTGAACCTTCTCTAGTGTATTACTTATCGGATTTACTGGCTAACTAGTGAACATGATGTCTTGAACTATTCAGCCATTGATGTAAACCAAGACAATAGCAAACACACAGTTCCTTCCCGCACAAAGTCGGTTCTCATGGTTGTGTTCATATGGCCCTGAGCAACTCTTAGTACTTCATGAGTGCTCTAGAAAACTTAGCCTTAGAAGTTCTCATAGAAGCGGTCACACTTCACACTCATATAGGTGACTTCTTATTAAGAGTATCCTACTATACCCCACTTGAATTTTCAAGGTATAAGAGTCATTAAAAGCATAGCATATCCTACTCATCGCTGTAGGTAACACTGTCTCATTATAGTAATGGGTTGAAGATTAAATCTTCCAAGTGCTTCTGGTGAGCCATTCAGAATTTTTGTTATCCTTTTGAACCTAGAGCTTGAGATCTCTAGTCAACTAGGTTGGGTTTTCATTAAGATAACTCGTTAGCTTTCGGCTTTAATCCCATTCCCCTCAATGAACTATACATTTTCTCTCTTGTCAAACCTTTTGTAAATAAAACCGGTAAATTATCTTTTGACCTGATATAATCTATTGAGATTATCCCACTTTAGAGTAATTGTCTAACGGTTATGTCGTCGACGTATATGTAGAGACTTACCATTATACATATTACTTTGTGCCCTTCCAATTGCTGATTGACTATAGCAATGTATACATATAGAGGGCATAGGGTTAGGCCAATTTGGAATATCTTAAAAAAAAATTACGAAGCTACTCAGCTTCTTCACCAGCTTTATCCAAAGCAATAAATTCAAATTCTGTAGTGGATCTGGCAATACAAGTCTGTTTTGAAGATTTTCAAGATATTGCACCTCCTATAGTAAAGACATAGCCACTGGTGGATTTAGAATCCTTCATATCTGATATCCAATTAGCATCACTATATCCTTCAAAGACTGCTAGATATCTAGAATAATGTAATCCATCACTTATGGTATATCTTAAATATCTTAGAACCCTGATTATTGAAGTCCAATGGTTCTTTCCTGGATTACTTGTATATTTACTCAATATATTAACAGAGTATACTATGTCTGGTCATGTGAAATTCATCAAATACATTAAGCTTCCTATAATGCTAGAATACTCAAGTTGTGATATGCTAGGACCAGTATTTTTTGATAAATAAAGATTCACATCAACAAGAGTCTTTACAAGACTACTATCTTCTTTATTAAACTTTTCTAATATTTTCTCAATATAGTGAGATTAAGAAAATACTAGACCATCTGATGTTCTAGAAATCTTAATTCTTAGTATGACATCAGCTATGCCTAAATCTTTCATATCGAAATTTCTGGTCAACACCTTTTTTGTAGTTTTGATTATAACATCATTACTACCCATTATTAGCATATCATCTACATATAGGCACATAATGACACATCCATTTTGAGTGTATTTCATATAAACACATTTATCACACTCATTAATTCTCTAAAACTATTTGACAACATCAATATGTCAAATTTTTCATGCCATTGTTTAGGTGCATGTTTTAATCCATATAAGGATTTACAAGTTTGCACACCTTTTCTTTTCTTGGAACAATAAAACCTTTAAGTTGTTCTATATAGATTTTCTCCTCTAATTCACCATTCAAGAATGTAGTCTTAACATCCATTTGATGTTTTTCTAAATTTTGTAATGCCGCAATAGCCAGTAATAATCTAATAGATGTTATTCTTGTGACTGTGAATATGTATCAAAATAATCCAAGCCTTCTTCTTGCCTGTATCCCTTAGTAACAAGCTTATCTTTATATTTATCTATTGAACCATCAAGCTTCATCTTCCTCTTGAAAATTCACTTATACCCTAAAGGTTTAGTACCAAGAGGAAGATCTACCAACTCCCAAGTATGATTTTGAATGATGGATTCAACTTCACTATTTATGGGTTCTTTCCATAAAAGAACTTTAGGAGAAGACATAGCTTCCTTATAACTTTGTGGCTCATTCTCTAATATATATGTCAGAAAATTAGGACCAAATGACTTAGACGTTTTAGCTCTTTTGTTACATCTAGGTTCTTCCTTATTTTCATCATCTATAGACTCTTGGTTTATATTCTCTTGTATATTGTTATTAGTAATATCATAATTTCTTTTAAAACGATTTTTACAAGGAAATATATTCTCAAAGAAACAAGCATTCCTTGACTCAATAATTGTATTAATATGGATGTCAGGAATGTCTGATTTATGCACAAAGAAATGATATGCACTACTATTCTATGCATAGCCTATGAAAATACCATCAAAGGTTTTTAGTCCTATCTTAATTTTCTTAGGAATAGGAACCACAACCTTAGCTAGACACCCACACACTTTTAAGAATTTATAGGAGGGTTTTTGACCTTTCTATAATTCATAAGGTGTCATATTTGTTTTCTTTTGTGGTATTTTGTTGAGAGCATAATTAGCAGAAAGCAAAGCTTCCCCCTACAAATTTTGGGTTAAACCAGAACTTATCAACATAGCATTCATCATTTCTTTTAAGGTACGATTTTTACGTTCAACAACACCATTCTGTTGAAGTGAATAAGGAGCGATAGTTTGGTGAATAATACCATGTTCTGAGCAAATGTGAGCGAATGGTACTTCGTATTCACCACCTCTATCACTTCTAAACATCTTTATCTTTTTGCAAAGTTGATTCTCAACCTCATTCTTGTAATGTTTAAACATTTCCAAGGCTTCATCTTTGTTTCTTAACAAGTATACATAACAGTATCTTGTGTAATCATCAATAAATGTAATGAAATACTTTTTCCTACCTCTGGTTGGCATAGATTTAAAGTCACAGATATCACTATGACTTAATGTTAAAGGTTCAGTATTTCGCTCTATAGAGTGAAATGAGGTTCTAGTCAATTTTGCTTCTACACATATTTGACATTTTTTTATTTTAATCAATACTAAATTTAGGTATAGAATCCATGTTAATTATGATATGATTACGAATCGTATCATAATTAACATGTCCTAACCTACCATGCCACATATCATATGACTCAATCATATAAGCAGAAGAAGTATTAACTTTATTATTATTATTATTAAAGCTACTTGAAAAGATTCACTTAAAGTCATCTTCTTAGCATGTATCTCATGTAGGATCAGCTAAAACTCATGTACTTCGCTCATGACTGTCTTGGAGTCTATCATTCTGAAGTCCACAAATCGTCAGACCATGAACTCCTTCAAGCTAGCATCCTCAGTTTTATATTTCTTATCTAGTGACTCCTACAACTCTTTAGTAGTGTTCATTAGACTGTACACATTATATAAAGTGTTGTCCAATCCATTGAGGATGTAGTTCCTACATAAGAAGTCTCTATGCTTCCATGCATCAACAACTCCTAGCTTTGTAATGTCAGTTACTCCCTCTTCTAGCACTAGGGCAGTTTCAACTAGTTATTTGCTCAAATTTAGAGTTGTAACGTAGAACATCATTTTCTGTTGCCATCTTTTAAACTCTGCCCCATTAAAAATTTTGGGCTTCTCCCCATGACTGATGGGAACATTAGGCATAGTAGTACTTATACTTTTCATTCGTCTGATATATATTAAATATACAGACCATAGTCAAATTTACTAAAATAAAATAATAACAATATTTAAATAATTATATTATAGTATAAATCGAATCTGTCTTAAGATTGTAGTCCAAAAATATAAGTGTACCATACACTATAGTATTACTATTTAAATATTATGCATAAATATAATGTGTGTGTATATATATAATTATTATTATAAAATAATATATATATATATATATATATATATATAATACCTTATAAAATAAACTAAAATAAAATAAAAGAACCTGGAAATAAGTCGAGGCTAGAATTTGATTCTATGTCCTTAAGACAGATTCGCCTCGCTATAGTGCTAACTGATTCAGTGGCGTCTATCTCTTAGGATACAACAACTTTTACTTCCTTCAGTAGTAGCACTGCAAACCAAAGGAATAGGCGAACCAGCTCGGTGTAGTACTCTCTGATTCGAACTCAGATTTAGAGTGACTGACTAAACTTGGACTAGGAGTGACTGACTTGACCAAGGCTTGAACCCAAAGACAAGAGCGCCTCATACCCACAGATGCTTATAAAAGAAGAGAATGGAGAGAATTCAGAATTAGAGAAAAGGATTCTGAATTGGAGTGGTTTGGAATGACCCCACGAGAGGTTTATATAGGCCTTATGGTGCCTTTAGGTTCTAATATTTTTCCGATGTGGGACAAACACTTCCCACATTTTGCAAACCCATTTCGGTTTATTAAATACCTTACTTTGGAGCTAATTTCTCATTCACCCGGAAACGGATTTGAGAAAGTAAATATATCACGTTTATCTCCTTGCAGAGATGAACGCGCTCGTCTATAGATCCGCAAATAATTTTTAGCAGAATCTATTCAAAATTTCATCCAAAGTTTATGGTTTTAAATGCCCCCGTTTCCAACAGAACTCGAAGAAGAATCACTAGAAATGTTATCGGAAGAGGGGTATCGCCTCACGTTGGCAACTGTGGGTGTTAAAGCAACTTAGTGTGACACACCATTAGCAATGACCATATCACCACAAAAACCCAAATAAGGGAATTGCCTAGGCTCTGACCAGCATTGACATTTGAAACTAAAAACCATGAACAATTGATTATTTCTCGAGATAAATATTACCACAATCATACATGGAAGAATCATAGCAAAGTCCCCGTGGTACATAACTGTTATCTATAGAAGGTGGAGAAGAGAAACTTTTTCTGTGCTCTGGTGGATGGATTCCACAATACATACATCTTGTATCTTTCAACATGCAAAAGTACTAAACCATTACAAGAACACATCACTCTAGCATTCCAATACTTCTCACCAGGAAATATACTTCTTCCTCTGAACCCTCACAACTTTCATTGTCTATGGAGTAGAAATCATAATGGTAGAGGGCCGAGTCAAGTAATCTTTGACGGACCAACCTAATTGATTCATTGAGAGGTAGTTTTACAAATTTGGGATCTGAGATTACACCACGCCATGATTTACAAATGCACCTGAATCGGACCAGAGACTTGACAGGTAGTTTTGAGAGTATGTTGTATATGACTTCACATGGAAGACATGATGTGTCACCTTCAATTGCTGGCTTTCTTTGTTTTCTCTTCCTTCCCATTCTTTAGCAGCTTTATCTGGCTCTTCTAGATCAATTTATTGGGGTAGAAGGATTTATGCATAAAGGTTTTTGGAAGGGTTATGGGTTTTTAGGCTTATATATTACCTACAGAAAATGCCATAGTTACCAATATATATATATATATATATATATATATATATATATATATATATATATATATATATATATTCAAATTAAAATTTTCAAAGAATAAAAAAATATATATTATTTTTAATTTATTTTTTTCAAGATTTTAATTCCGGGTAACTACCTTTTTTCTTTCGTAGTTCTTGTATAGAAGAAATTAATAATATTTTAGAAAGCTTAAAATAAGATGGTTATGTTGTTGTTGTACTGGAAAGGAAAAAAGTGGTTATATGGAAATTTAGTTAATGTACGTGGTACTAGGAAGGAAATCTGATTGAATTTTCTCGTAACTCTTAATATACATTATATATATACAGTCCTATTTAGTTGCTCCCTGGTGTGTAAGGAGCAATATACGCGACTTTTATTTCAGTCGTTGGATTTTATCCAATGACTGAAATTGAAAACTGGTTTTTTAAAACTCCAAAACCACTCAATTTGAGTGTTTTATATAAAATTAAACACCTTATAATAAGGTATTAATAATGAAAAAATTAAACTAATAATTCCATTAACATCGTTTGGATATAGAAGAGTAAGAGTAGTGGAGTCCTTCTATTACGAAAAAAAAAGTTCTCATCATACAAAATTTTTAACAGAAAACTTACAGGAGAGAGAAAAAAAAAAAAAAAAAAAAAAACCTTTAACAACTTCCTTAACGAAATTGAAAGGAGAGAAAAAAAAAATAACTTCCTTAATGAAATTGAAAAGAGGATAAAAAATAAAAAAAAATAATTAAAAAAAAACCTTCCTTAACGAAGGGTGTGTGGAATTCAAAATGTTGAGTGTGCCCTTTTACTATTGAAATACAATTGATTAAACTGACAAAAACAGTACCAATCTAGTAAGACCATTAAATGAAAAAGAAATCCAACCTTGAAAAGGTATACAAGTACTAAATGAAGAATTATTGCAAATTCTATTAAAACGAGTAACAGAATCCACATTCCAATTAATAACAAGCTTAAAAAATAGAAAAGTAAGTGTAATTACTAAGGAGTTTCATGTATTTGACAATAAGCTAGATCAATATTCAAAACTTGATTGGAGAGTTTGTAAGAAATCCAAATAATGAATACAAAAGAAAGCATGACAACTTCAGCTACTGAGACGGTGGAACAAAAAGGGGACTTGGTGGGGTGCATGTGACCGCCGAGCTTGTAACTGGTTGGTCTTGATACTAAAAATTTTTAGTCATTAACATGTTTCACCAATAAAACTCCAAGAAAAAAAGCTAAGGACAGCTTCAATCTTCTTCTCTCCACCTCCAACATACCTAGATAAAAACAAAATAATATTAAATTATTTTGTACAAATGATAATAACAGAAAGAAGAATACATAAATATGTAAAGTAAACAAAATCATAATTATTTTGAAACACTCTGATGAAAACATGTTTTCAAAAAATAATAATTTAAAATATATAAACCTTTGACACAGTTTACTCACTTGTGTCATGATCAGTATGTTCAGAATGTTCAGACTTAGAAGCAATATCCTCATCACTATTATGTAAAAGAGAAAACAATGTATGTCAAAATTTATTTCATAAAGTGTAAGTGAATAATAATTTGAAAAAGAAAATATTTTACCTATTGTTAAGTTTCAGACAATTTCTTTTATCATGAGATTGTCCAACTTTGCCACAACCATGAAAACGCCTACGTTTTAACTTTCCTTTCTCTCTCCATGACCTCAGATGTTTACCTCATCCTTTTGCTCTAACTTGTAGGGGATCGTAAAAGGTTCTTTGTTGAGGCACGTCCCATTGCTTTTCTTTTTCAAACCCATTATTTTTAGCATCTTGGCTTGAATTCATGACCTTAAGTTGTTCATAAACTGTTTCCAATGTCTTTGTCAGTAGCTCAGTCCCTTCTTCTAAGATAACATCTTCATCAACTATAGTCGATGCAAGTTGTAATAATTTGGTACGCCTAACCATAATTGACTTATCTTGCACATCTTTAATCTCCACACCATCTTTACCTATTACCTATTACACTTCTAACCCTTTCTTCATTAGTCTTATCATACACAACTCGGCGCACTTCAAAGCCTCCATTTACCACCTTAGCCTTATAAGAACATTGATTTTCATTTTTCGTTGAAATAGTTAATCTATATTCATTACTAGCATAAAGCTCATCTTGAAATTTATAGAAGTACTGTTTTGTGTACACACCCATCATTTACTTCTCCATAGACACTTTAAATCTCAATTTTGGTTGTTCATTGACATCAACATGATCATCAATCACCTCTTCATGTCTTAGGTGTCCTAAAGCTCCGTTAAATCTTATAATAAAATCCATTAATGAATTATTTTTTGAGCAATACTTCTTGAAGAATGAATGTGCGCTTTCTGCTCTTTGGCTACTAGACATTCCAGCAGAAAAAAACTTATTGACATATATAAGAACCCACTTATCACATAATGCATACATTGTTCTCAACCAATCATTACCTTGTTGTCCTTTTTTCCAATGCATTTTTTTAGCTTTCTTCAAATTCTTCAGTTGTCTCCGATTTCCATATGGACGCTTTATAAAGGAAATAGTGATCTCGAAACACTATTGAGTCTAACTTGTCTAGAATTTTTTTTTAATATGAGCCAGATACAATATCTATGAAGTGTGTGTGGAAGAGTTTGAGATATAGCCTTTGCCATTGCTGGGTCTTGATCAGTGATAATAAAATTTGGCAGACCCTTTGGCATTGCTTTAAGCCATGTTTTAAATAACCAGACAAATGATTCAGTAGTCTCGTCACTTAAAAAACCACATCCAAAATCGATTGTCTTTCCTTGATGGTTGACTCCTGTAAGTGGAGCAAATATGATGCTATAATGATTTGTGTTGTATGTCGTATCAAACACAACTACATTATTAAAAAAATTATACGCCTTCCTTGCATGTGAATCAACCCAAAAAACATCGATTGATTTTATCATTCTCATCAGTGTCAATCTCAAAAAATAAAGAAGGATTCTTTCTTTTTTTGATAAAAAGTACTAATTCATCATGTGTGCATCATGACCCTTGAGTTTTTCCCTTATATCACACTCATAGTTTCTAAGATCTCTTTCTGTACACCGAACATTTTGAATTCCTCCTGCTTGGGTCTCCAAAATATCAAACTGTTGATATATGGGTACATTTACATTTGCTAATTGTTGAGTCAATTTTCTCTTTGCATCTGAAACATTACGATGTGACCTTAGTAAATGTACTTTGCTTGGGGTTGCAAGTGGATGGTTATGGCCCTTAATGAAACGAGTGACCACATAATGTTCTTCATGCTTAACTACGGTTAACCTTGCTTTGCAGCCTTCGCGTACATTTCCCCGCTTTCATTCTAATTTGTTGAAACCATCTATGAGATTCTCATTCATCTTGATTTTTTTCTCCTTTTTCCTTTTGTAAGCTTCATCCGTTTCACCTTCTTTAAAGCAAACATATTGTTTCCAATATATTTCACCGGTCCCTTATTTTTTCTTACTCTTATCTATTCGCACACTAAAACCGGCTTCTCGTGCATACTTATTGTAAAATTTATAAGAATGATCTAAAGATTTGAACTCTTGTCCTTGTCTTGGTTTCTTCTCATGTGCAACTTGAGGATTTTATATTTCCTCTTCTTTTCCTATCTTGACTTTTTCAACATCATTCATACCTATATGCGATTAAAGAGTTCAAACAAAATAAATGAAAAACCAAATGTTATAAAAAATAATAATTCTTCTACACTTTTGCCTCTACATAAAAGATGTTATTTTCAAACTATATATACTAGTCTATATGATCTAAATTTAATAATTTGGGCTACATGAAGATTAAGATTCCAAAACAACTCTATGAACAAGTATGTATAATTTGCTCCTTGATAGGCTAGTATAAAGGGGAAGTGGTCCCACTAATCGAGACGTCAGGGAGTTAAGACGATTCAAATTTCAAAGACATTAATTCCGAGGCTGACCGCTTGATGCCCCACGTGATCGTCTTGAGCCGTCGAATCATCATTAGCCATCAAGTCATCATTAAGTCTATTGATAATCACACCCTAATTAATAAAGGAGTGATTATGGGGGCATTTGAGGATACCAAAGGCGGTATAGGCCAGATCTAACCCACATGATGAAGAATGGGCCAAGCAAATGGCCTAGGCCCAAATCAAGCTGTTGTGAGGCAAGCCCAATGCCGAAGAGTGAAGCTGAAGGCCTGAAAGGTGAATGGATCCATTGATACAAAAGCCTCGATGATAAGCCCAATGGAGGAAGTTAGTTAGGGATCTTTTAGAACATTGTAAACAATCTATAAATAGGAGAAAAAGGAAGGAAAAAGGGGATCGAAATATTTGAGGTGTAATGAAACTTTGTCGATTTAGAGAGATAAAATTTCTTGCCTCTTCAATGGCGCTATCTGTAGGAATCGATGAGAGTTCATTGATGATTCACTCAGATTGATTTGATCTAGTAGTGTAGCGCGTGAGGACGAAGCTTGATCGTTGAAGGTGGAATCAAGATCGGTGAAATCGTGATCGGAGAAGTTGGCGTTTAATCTACGCAGTTCTGATTTGTGCTTGTTTTGGAGAGCTGTGCGGTCGAAAGTTACTGAGATTGCTGAATTTGGCAAGTTCATCGCTGGAGCAACTCAGATCTGGTTCATCACGATCAAAATTCAGCTGAGCTAGAATCCAGATCTAGAGCGTCAGCATTGGCAAAACTCAGATCTGATCAGAAATTTACGGTTGATAACTTTGCTACAATCCGGAATGATGATCGGAGAAGAGAGTTCGAATCCAGTGGAGAATAGCCAGCAGATGAAGCTTAATGAACTGATGAACATGATCGAGGCACTGAGAAAAGAAAATACAGAGTTGAAAGCTGGAATAGAACACCGAGAGGTTCCGATTGCGCCGCGACTGCCTCCAGTAAGTGAAAGAGGCGTGCGACCTGATGACACACATCAAGGTGAGCAAGAGGGAGATAAACACGTCAATCTCCACCGCGAGGAGGTTAGGATAGAGAATTTACTACCAAACGCTCGTCGAGCTGAGGATCGAGAAGGATCTGTACATCTCGATCCACATCGTGAGTATATCCAGCGGGACGAAAATGTAGCTTTCAATCTGCATCAGGAAAGGCACAACCGTGAACAGGATATGGAGTTTGATTGTCACAAGATTAACTCGTCGTGGCAGAAAGAGTTCACTGAGGAAAGGTTGTTTGATCCACCTTATCGGCCTTCAATGGCCACATATGATTATAGGAGTTTGGAAAGAGGATTGACAGATCAAAGAGTTGTCACGAGGTTTGAAAGAGAGAATGAGGCCCTCCGTTCGGCAGCACGAACGGTTGATTCGCCATTTAATAATGAGATCCTGAATGCTCCAAGCCCGAGGAAGTTTTCCATACCTGTTTTAAACCTGTTTGACGGAACGACCGATCCGATTGATTATGTATATCACATTCAGTTGAAGATGGCACTGAACACAGAGAATGATCCATTGATGTGCAAATGTTTTCCTACAAGTTTAGCTGGACCGGCGCTCAACTGGTTTAAGAACCTACCGAGGGGCTCAGTGGACAGCTTCCGTAGCTTGTGTAATTGGTTCATAAGCCAATACTATTGGAATAAGCGCCCAGCAAAAGATATCTCTAGCTTGTTCACCATGAAACAGCATGACGATGAACGTCTCCAAGCTTTTCTTACCAGGTTTAACCTAACCAAGAACATGGTGATAGAGTGCCATCTTTCCACAATAGTTCAGGCATTCAAGTTAGCTATGACCCAAGGGACACCATTCCATACCAGTCTGGTGGTGAACACGCCGAAGACACCGTTCTATCCTTTCATAGTAGTTCTGGTGTTTGTAACTTGATCCTGATTCCTGGCCCCATCTGATTTGAGGAGCCATCAACAAAAAGCTTCCATGAAGATTCTTCAAGGCATTCATCTGGCTCATCTACATCACATTCCAGTAAGAAATCAGCCACAGCTTGCCCTTTAATACAAACGAAGAGCAACATATATCAACAAACGCTCATGAATAGTCACAACAGAAAGGTGAGGTATAAGGGTTTTGCACCTGGTCATTTGGTTCTAAAAAGGAAAGTTGGTATTATTAAGAAAATGGTGTCACCATGGGAAGGACCGTATTGAGTGGCAGAGGTTACCGGAAAGGGGGCATATGTTTTAGAGTCCATGGCTAGAAGGCTGGTAAAAAAGCCTTGGAATGTTACTTCTTTAAAAAGGTATTATTAATAAAAATTGAGTTTCAGTTTAACCAATGTCTACCTTCAATTGTATACTTGCAAAAGAGCAAAACTTTGAATGATTTATAAAAAAGTATCGTCTTCTTCTAAACAAGGTGACTGAGTATAAGCAAAGTAAGTGGCAACTGGCACCATGAGTCGAATGCCAAACACTTAATAAAAAATAATGAAAAAAGCCAAGTGGCAAGTGGCATTCTAGTCGAGCGCCAGGCACTTAAGCAAAGTAAGTAGCAACTGGCACCATGAGCCGAACGCCAAACACTTGCTAAAAAATAATGAAAAAAGCTAAGTGGTAAGTGGCATTCTAGCCGAGCACCAAGCACTTAAGCAAAGTAAGTGGCAACTGGCACCACGAGCTGAACGCCAAACACTTGCTAAAAACTAAAAATAAAGATGGAAAAGCAAACCAAATAGCCCGGGGCAAAAATGGAGCTGAATAAGGCTTAAAGGAATTTTCCAACTCTGGGGGATCGATCCCCCAGGGTGGGGGATCAATCCCCCAGGACTTGGCAACATTGCATATTTTTATTTTAATGTTTGGGCTTATTTTCTAACCTAGTGGGCTTTAATAGGTTTATTACTTAAGCCCAGTGAGGCCCATTGTTTTTAGGGTTAGTATTTATTAGTTTAGTGATTTATTATTTGGGGAATTAAGTTTTAATTATTATTTTTTAATCTGTATCGTGATATCGTTCTCTCTGGAAGAAAACGAAAGGAAGAAAAAAAGCGAGGGTTTCAAGAATATTTTTTACAGAGGCTTTGTCTACAGTTGAAGGAAGAAGAAGAAGGGCCAAAAGATGGAGATAGAACTTGTTGACACCATGATCATCTCCTCCATGAGCTAGTTCTTCACTTAGGGCTTGGATGAGTCCTAAGTTCATGTAACCCTAACCTTTGTATTTATTTTCTTGGGGAATTATTATGTTGTAATTAAATTGTATGGCCTTGCGATTTCTTAATATATACATGCTTGATTTGATAAATTAGGGTTTGTATTGATAAATTCTTCCATTGAAATCTCCAATTGATTGTATGTCTATGTATAATTAATTAGGGATTTTATTCTTCATTAGATGATTAGAATTTAATTCTTCCATTGATTCTATATGAAAATTGCATGTCTAGGTGTGATTGATTTAGAATTATACTCTACACTAGATACTTCTTTTAGTTATGTTTAGTGATGGCCATAGCATGAGACTTAGTTGATACAATTGTCAATTAATTTGATGGATAAAGGCTTAATCATGATAGATTGTTTTACAAATTAGCTTATTTGTCATTAGTTAATTGTAGTAAAGTAGGCAATCTGTGCTTGATTATTTTAATCCATGCTTCTAATTACAATTAGTATTATCTCCTTGATTGATGTGTGCTCTTATTGGATACATTTGTGAATGTGTATGGTGGGTTATGACGTAGTCTTGAATGGGTTCTACACTTTAGTTTAATTGTCATTAGGTAGACAATTCATTCTTGTTGTTGATAATCTATGCTTACAATTGTGATTTGTGATGATAATGTGACCACATCTATAATTACACTAATAAATTCCCCATTAATTGAAAGCATATGGTTAATTGCATGGGCTTAGTGGTGAATCCTAACCCTAAGACTCTCTTCCTATCTCTTTAATTCTTAGTTTAATGTCATTTCTATTTTCATGCTTTTAATTGAATTTTATTTTAATCACTCCACCAAAATATTTTTCTCTCACACTCTTTCTCTCTCTCTCTCTCTCTTCTCTCTTTTACAATCTAATTAGCATTAAAATCAAGTTTAGTCCCAACACGTGTTCAATCCCTTGGGTTCGATCCCTTCTCACTTCATACTACGTAGTATAAGTGTCTAGCGGTTTACAAATGTAAACTATGATGCCCGCTTGATACCATTTCCAAAACCAAAGTGTTGTGTATTATTTTGTGCACACGCTCGGGTCGCATCATAATTTTGGCGTCGTTGCCGGGGACTAACGGTTTAGTTGGAATTGAATTAGGCATTAGGGCTAATTTGATTGTTTTCTTTAAATTACTATTTTCTTACAAATCCCTCTTGTTCAATTAGGTACTTGAAAAGAAGAGGAACAAGCATTGGATATTGGCACCATTGTGACATTGTTGCTACAGACTTTCGTGAGCTTCCTTGAATTTCTTTTACTATAATTGTTCAATTCTCTACATGCTTGCGAGATAGCCCTTGTCGAGGCTATCGTATTGTTTAAATTCTTGTCCAAGCATAAGCCCAAAAGGAGGCTATTACTTTCTTGATAGAAAGCATCGGCCCGTGTGGAGGCGATTTAATTTTGTGCATTAATATAACATGGGAGTATGGGAACATCGTATGTGGAGGTGGTGAATTATTGTTGATTGTTGTTGTGGTTTGTTGTTTCTATGAGAATTCTTCCCATTCTTGATTATCCCACATTTAATGGAAAACCAATTCTAAGATCTAGGGCATATGGATAATCTAGGTGAGTATCACCCTCTTAATAGGCATCCACTTCAAGGTGTGCATCCACCCTTAAGAATTCCATATCCTAATATGTTTCCACAACCCAATCAAATGCAACAACCTCCAATAATACAAATTTATCCTCAAGATCATGTAGTGTATCCCCCAAATCCTCAATTATCTCTTCGGGATCACTACACTCCAAATGAATACAATGCACCAACATGCATCCGGTTGCCAAACTTTCGGGCAACCCATTATGAAATCAAGCCCGCAACCATCCAAATGTGCCCTATTTTCTATGGGGTGAGCAATGAAGAACCATATAAACATTTGAATGAGTTTTTGGAAGTTTGTTTAACCGTGAAAATCACGGACCTTCCGGAAGAAGTCTAAAAAATGAAGCTTTTCCCTTTCACTCTTCGGGAAAAGGCTAAATATTGGTTCCATAACTTGAGGGCAAATTCAATCACATCTTGGGCTCAACTACAATATGAATTCCTAAAAAAATTTTACCCCGCAAGTAGAACCGATGCTATGAGAGCTTCTATCCGTGAATTCTCCCAAAATGAGGGAGAACCTTTACATGAAGCATGGGAGCGTTTGAACGATTTGCTACGGAAGTGTCTACATCACGACATTCCAAAGTGGCAGTTAGTTCGCTACTTCTATGAAAGCTTATCCGATACCCAAAAAGATATGGTTGATGCTTCATGTGGAGGAGCCTATTTGGACAAAAATGAAGACGATGTGTGGCATCTTTTTAATCGCATGAGCGAAAATTCAATGCATCGTTCTTCATCATCCCGATTTGGCCAAAATTTAAATGAAGGAGGGAAGAAAACCTCCAGTCTTTCTCAAGTGGAGAGTTCCATGGAAATTACCGCCGAGGTAAAAAATCTTACTCAAAGGTTTGATAAATTTCTTTCGAGCCAAAACCCGGCAATTCAATCATCCAACTCTTTCCATTCTGAAAGTGTGATGTGCATGACTTGCTCTAGTTATACTCACAATACTTTCAATTGTCCACTTGGACAAGTTTTTCCGAGTAAGTATCAAGAACAAGTCAATGTTGTTTTCATTCATCCGGAAAGTAATCCAAATTCTAACTCCTACAATTCTGGATGGAGTGATCCTCACTTCTCTTGGAGAAATCAAGGAGGAGGTATCATTCCTCCTCTTCATAAAAATTCTCAAGAAAAGTATGTACCACCCCACCTCCGAAATGCAAAGTCTCAAGCATACCATTCTCCATCTTATCCTCTTCCAAATGTGAATCAATTCTCCAATTCTCATTCTTCAAATCATCAATCTTTTTCTCATCCACCCCAAGAGCCTCCTAGAAATCCCACTTTTGAGGATAAGGTTTTAGAAGCTTTGGGTGATCTTCGAAAGGAAAATCAAGTGTTTCATTCGCATTCTCAATCAATTGCAAAACTTGAAGCCCAAATTGGGCAAATGGTTCAAACAATGAAAGGGAAAGGGCCTATTCAACCCAAACTTAACCAAAAGGCATACTCCATTTCCACTTTGAGAAGTGGGAGAAAAATTGATAACAAAGTTGAGAGACCTAGTGAAATTAGTGTTCCGGTGCAACCAAGTGTTAGCTCATTTACCATTCCCAATTCCATCCCTACTTCACTAGAGGCAAGTGGTCACATTGAGGAGCCAATTCCATCATCATCATCTTCCTCCCATGTAGAGAAGCCTTTTGAGCCAAAAGCTCCATTTCCTCAAGCTTTAAACTCTACTCCATTTTCGAGGCAAGAAGGAAAAATCCATGACATGATGGAAGTTTTAAAACAAGTTAAAATCAACCTTCCTCTTCTTGATGCTATTTGCCAAATTCCACCATATGCCAAGTTCTTGAAGGACTTGTGTACTCAAAAGAGGAAGAACAAGGGACCAAGCCCAAAGAAAGTGCTTCTCACGGAGCAAGTGAGCTCTATCATTAAGCTTAACACCCTACCTAAGTTCAAAGACCCCGGCGCGCCAACCATCTCTTGTACCATAGGGAACTATAAGGTCAAAAGGGCACTTCTTGACTTAAGGGCTAGTGTTAACGTTATTCCTTACTCCGTGTATCTTCAATTAGGTTTGAAAAATCTTAAGCCAACTTCGGTAGTTATTCAACTCACCGATAGGTCTACAAAACAACCAAGGGGAATTGTTAAAGACATCCTCATCAAAGTCGACAAATTCTATTTCCCGGTTGATTTTGTTGTGCTTGACACTGAGCCGGTTCCCAATCCTACCACTTACATTCCCATCATTTTAGGAAGACCATTTCTTGCCACCGCTAATGCGACAATCAATTGTAGGTCCGGCATTATGGACATCTCTTTTGGCAATATGATGGTTAAGCTTAATGTGTTTAACACGAGCCAACATCCTATCAATGAAGGCGAGTGTTTCATGGTGAATATCTTGGATGAAATTGTTGAAGAAGTCATTCCTTCCATTCCTTCTGAAGATCCTCTTGAGGCATGCCTCTCTCACTTCAACATGGACGCATTTGACATTGAAAACTCCATATATGAAGTGAATTCTCTAACGGATTCCGTAGCCATCTTAGACTTCCCGCCATGGAAAAACTCAAAAGAACCTCTCGCTTCAATCGCAAGTACTCTTTCTTATCAAGAAGAGGAAGAAGTGGTAAGTACGCCAATGGCCAATCCAATTTATGAGGACATTCCTTATAATATTGAGCATAAAGTCATTGAGGCAACCTTAGTGAAGGAGGAGAAAGTGATCAATGTGGAAGTTGACAAAAATGATGAAGTGATCGCTTGATCAACTATACATCAACCTTCGCAATAGCACGAATCATTGTAAAATAGGGCTATTGGTCGGATAAGTCGAACCACTGGGACTGCGCTAGTCTATGGCAACCTAAGTGTCTAGAATTGTTCTTAGAATGATAAGGGGTTTATAGAGGTTTGTTGGATGTCACTTAAGCTAGGAAATTAAAAGTGCATAAAACAATAAATTGAAGGAGATTAAAAGAGAAGATTTAGAGAAGGAAGTCTAGGGAAGTGAATCCACTCCAAACCTCTACACAAGCTAATTATATGATTGATTTGGGGAATTAATGTAGAAATGACCTTGATGAATAGCAATTCATGACTACTATATCATCTTCAAGAAATTCAATTAATTAAAATGTAAGAACAACCTATCAAAGCTCCACATGCTTAAATTACCTAAACTATGGTGCAATCCTCAACATGCTCACTAAGCTAGAGATTGTCAAACAAGTAACCAATTGATGAGAGCACATGATAACAAGTCACAAGGTTAATTCATCAAAAGAAATTCTTAAGCAATGAATTAACAAGCTACTCAAAATCATGCCATTAAAACCATTCCATAGTCTTAGCTCCATTGTCACTATGAAACTACAAGCCATACAACCATGAGATTAAATCATCTAAGACAAGTGTATTTAATGCAACATGATTTTTAGAACATTAAAACATCCATTACATTATGTAACATGCTCTAGATTATGGAACTAGTCAAATACACATTTCATTCCCCAAAATAAATCAAAAACTAGACATGCTTACAAGGAGGAGTTTCATCACCTCCCTAGATAGAGGTTTAGTTATCTATGGATACAAAAATGGAAGAGGAAGAAGAAGACTCCATCTCTATTTTCGAGCTCCTACTGTAGCACTCAAGAACACCCTTCTCCTTGCTCTCTTCTCTCTCCTCTATCTTGCTAAAGATCAAAGATAGCAAATGTGTGGCCTTTGGTAGCTTTTTATTCTCCAACACACCCTCTCTCTCCTCCAAGGAACACCTCCAACCACTTCATAAAGAAGGAAGATGGCATTAAGGAAAGCAATGTGCAAGTGGCTGAAATTGAGCCATTTCTGAGTGCAATCTGCCTGATTTTCGAGCACTCGAAAAGTGATCTCGAGCGCTCTAACTTAGTGCAATGTGCAACATGTTCCTCTTGCTCAGCGCTGACCTATTTTGGGAAAACTGCTATAACTTTGTGTCCCGAACTCCGAATGATGATCTGTTTGAAGATTTGGAGAGCTGATTCAGTTTGTTAAAAACTTCATGTTTTGATGAAGACCCAATTCTCAAGTATGGTTGGTCGAAAATGGGGAGAAAGGCAGTACTTTAGTGCTGCCAGGCAGTTCTGCGAACCTCTGTTACGAAGATCCTAACTCTCTGCTCCGAACTCCGAATGATGAACCACTTGAAGATTTGGAAAGCTGATTTAGAGATCTAAATCTTTCATGTTATGATGGAAGTCTAGTTCTTGAGTTTGCTAGGTCGAAAATGGCGACAAAAGTCAGGATCACTGCTGCCAGAAATTCAGAAATGGCATCCTTTTTGCTCAAAATTCCACAAAGCATCATTTTTGCTTCCTTTTTGCACTTTAACCTGAAAATGCATAAAAACATGCAAATGGAGTTAATCTACATAAAATAATTAATAACTGGACTTTGTTAATGTAATTTAGGGCGCTTGAATATACAATATTCGGCGCTTATCACACCCCCAAACTTACATTTTGCTAGTCTCTTAGCAAAACTACAATGAAAAACATAATGAAAAGACAACCATGGGCATGCTACTACAAAAATATCATCCATGGTAAAATGAGATAGATACATAGCTCAAATACAACTTGAAACAGACAAAAACTGGAGATGGGGTCATTGGGAAAACTACCTTGCATATATGAAGCATTGATACAAAAAATGGGAAAAACCATTTCAACATGCATGCATCAACATCATAGTCCATATAAATAATTCAATTGTCATCTCTTAAATGGAAATAACTCAAACTCCAGTGAAAGTGAATTGGATTCTCAACATGCGGCTTTTACTTTCTTTTCCAATTCCAAGGCACAAGTTTTCAAATCAATGAATTCCCTTTTACATGAAGTCCCTAAGGCATGATTTTATTTTCAAGACAACTTTTGTTGCTTGTTAACAATTTATTTCAACTCATAAGCGAAACATAGAATGGTTGTGCAATGCTAAAGTCCTTTAAGCTTTCTAACCAACCTATGTAGCAAGCGTTAGGCCAACAACTCCCAAACCAGACGGCTTTAGGGTGTTAAGTGTAGAGACACTCCAAAGGACTTAATAGCTCAAGTTGGAAAGGCTACGAACTCTAGCTAACCATGTTTATTACAATTTTTTTTGAATGACCGTGCAATGTTTAAGTCCTTTAAGCTTTCTAACCAACCCTTGTAGCAAGTGTTAGGCCAACAACTCCCAAACCAGACGGCTTTAGGGTGTTAAGTGTAGAGACACTCCAAAGGGCTTAATAGCTCGAGTTGGAAAGGCTACGAACGTCAACTGGTCATTTTTCATTCATTTTTTTTTTTTAAATATATATATTTTTTTAACTTAAATCATGCCAAAGATATTCATCTATCAGGTTCATCAAATTAGATTAACTAGGCCAAGGTCAAGGTTGATCAAGCTGCATGCCTCACAGTTAAGTTTCCAATGTGCATCTGTGCATTGTGAAGCTTATAAGAGTGTAAATCCAGCAAGAATCTAATTGAAACATTTATATAGACTAATTTGAATCTACATGATCATTTCAACTCAAAATTTTCTTTATTTTCAAAAATTTCAATTGCTTCTATACACAAGGTATTAAACATATGTTTCATCTCCGACAAGTGTCAAGTTATATTATCATTGCTTAGCAAAAATTATGAAACCAAAAATATGCCAACAATGCTTTGATGCACCCCCAAACTTAAACTACACAGTGTCCTCAATATGGGACATGGAGTCAAGTGAGAGACAAAAAATGACAAAGAGTAAAAAAAAAAAAAAAGGAACAACAATACCCAGGGGGAGGAAACGGCATTGTGAGACAAAAACCCCCAAACTTGAATTGGACTGCGCAACCTGGAGAGCAACATGAAGAACAAAAAGAAACAACCACAAACAGCATTAATAGCACAAGCATAAATACAGAAAAAGAATGTAGCGAAAGTTAACAGAACAGAAAGAATTTGCATTGCAAAAAGAGTTTAGATGATGACAAAAAGAGCTGTACAGGGATCATGTCGACTAGAGCAACCTATACATAGCAAATTCTTACAGTTCAAAAGGAAAACAAAAGATACAAGAGAAATAGTTACATATGAAACAAAAAGATAAGGTCCACACTCGCAACAAGCTACTGTCCAGAAGGTAAACGGGCGAGGATGGAATGGAGGAGAGATTGAGTCTCAGCGGAAGCCAAACGACGTTCCTCAGCAGCGACACGGCGATCTTCAGCAGCAAGACGACGATCTTCTTCAGCACGTGAAGAAGTCTCACACAGAGTCTGAGTGCACGCGGACAAAGAATTCTCAAAACGATCTAGTCGCTCATGAATACCGGCAATGGAAGCCCGGATGAAAGCCTGGTCCTGGTGAGAGTCGACTGGAGTCTCTACCCTGGCAGCGGCTGCGGCGGTGGAGGCATCCTCAGAAGGAGGAGGAGGAGGAGCGTGGATGAACAGGGGAGCAGGAGGCTGAGGGGTACCAGAATGGCTAAGAACATTGATCCACCGGCGCTGGGTAAAAATTTTAATCTTGTCGCCTTTTGGTTCATGGGGAGGAACAACGAAACCCTGGTGCTGAAGGAGCCGAGTGATGAAAAATGGCAAAGGCAATTTCTGATTTTCAACTCGCGGAACCCGTGCATTATGAGCATCATGCCAAAACTTCATAAATGTGGTCCAAATGAGCTCGGGGATGGAGAACCATTGGCCTTGGTCCATGGCATATAAGGCTTGCAGAAGGAGGCCCCGACGCTCGGTGCTATGCACCAAAGGGCAGACATTGTGCTTAAAGACAGTGTCAATGAACCATAGGCGTTTCGGAAGATTGGTTTTGCGGATAAAAGACCGGGGCCGAGTAGGATCGTCAATAGTGCAAATGGCAGCGGCAATCTGCTCCACAGTTAATGTATCCGGCTCCTCATATAAAGGGAGATTTTCACGATTGACAATGTCATCGGGGCACTCAATGGGGTAACCAGAAACCTGAATGATGTCAGTCATAGTGAAAGCATAGGTGGTGCCATCAATGGATGTAGTGAGAGAAATGGGCGGCTCTTCAGGGCATTGGAGATTCTGATAGAAGAGGCGCACTACACGGGGGTAGGCAACCCGGGCAAGGGGAGCGCAAATGTGCTGCAGACGTCGGTTAGTCAATTCGGCGACAGCCCACGAAGTTGTGGGTAGAATGTCAAAGGCATCCGTGAGCGGAAATGAGAGTTCGTAGTTGAGTTGTTTGCGATCCCAAGGATCACGTGGTCGCTCACGAGTGACAGCACGGGCACCCGAGGAGGGTCGAGGAGGGCGAGAAGGACCGGCACGAGACATTTAGAGAGGTGGACTTGGTTGAGGAATTTCAGCGAACACCTGGCGTGCACCACAAAAAGGAGAAGGTGAAAATGAGTGGGGTGGAGGATGAAACCCAAAAATTTTTGGCCCTGCAATTGTAAGAACGACTCCCAAACAATCACAAATCTCCATTGCATGCAAGCCCATCCTCCATTGATACCAAAAATGTGAAAGAGAAAGAGAATGAGAAACTTACCCCACAATGGAGAACCAAAGGCCCTGTGTGCGTGGGATAAATGGGGGGGATGGGTGGGAGGTTGATGATGGTGCTTGGGGTAGAGGAGAGTGGGGAAAAAGGTGGAGGAGGTGAAGGTGGGTTTGCATCGGGTGGTGAGGTTGAGGGTGGTTGGGTTGTGGAGTTGGTGGAGGAGAGGGGTTGGCAGCCGAAGAGAGGAGATGAGGTTGAGTGAGAGTGGTGGGCTGGGGTTTTAAAAGGGAGGGAGAGAGAGGCTTGGTTCGAGCACTCGAAGGGTGCCTTCGAGTGCTCGAAATGGGGGCAGTGGCCTCGGCTGGTTTGCATGAGAGAGCCCGGGCATTGGCGAGCACTCGAAACTTGGGTTCGAGTGCTCTAGAAATCGGCAGAGAGGGGTGGGTTTGGGTTGGTGTGGTGGGTTTGTTGTGGAGATGGTTGGCATGGTGTGGGGGGTATGGTTGTGACATGCACGGCTGCATGGTGGCTGAGAGTGGAGGTGGTGATTGGGGTTGTGAGAAGGAGAAGGAAGGTTGGTGGAGGGAATTTGGTAGTGTGTGAGGTGGGGTGCATGCATGGGGTGTGCATGCGAGCTGGTTGCTTGGTTGTGGGGTGGTGGGTTGGTTGGTTTGGGTAGAGAGAGAAAGCTGGTTGCATGGTTGGCAAACATGATGGGAGGTGGATGTGTCGAGAGGGTGGTTGAGAAGGTGGAGTGTGGAGTGGGTTGATGTGGTGTATGATGGTGGGTGGAGATCATGGGTGCATGCATGGGTTGGGTGAAGCTTGCATGCAGGGTGGTCGCGGGTGCATGGTGTGCAGTGAGTTGGGTTGTATGAAGTGGGTTGTTTGGTTGGAGATGAGTAAGGGTTTTTGTGTGGTGTAGAGAGAGAGGAGTTGAGGTAGGTGGTGAAGCTTGAGGCTGCGGGAGAGAGAGATGGGTGCTGTGGGTTGAGGTTTGAGAGAGATGTGGGTCGATGAGAGGGTGGGTGGTTTGAGGGGGTGAGGTTGGTGGTTGAGTGTGGATGAAGTTTGTGGGGTTTGAGTTGCCGAGAGTAAGGGTGGTGGATGGTGGGTTGGTGAGGATGATGTGGGGATGGGGAGGTGGGGTTGAGGTTGATGGGTGGTGTTGGTGGTGGTTATGGAGGTTTAGGTTGTGTAGAGAGAGGTTGGTTGAGTGTGAGAAGGTTGGTTTAATGGTGTGAGCTTGCATGGGTTTGGTTAGGTGGTGAGTGTTGGGTGTGGTGGCGAGAGAGAGATGGTGTTGATGTTGGTGTGGGATTTGGAGCACTCGAAATGTGGCTTCGAGTGCTCCAAATACAAGCAGAAGTCTCAGAATTGTGTTGTGGAAGTTTCGAGCATGCTGAAATTTTTGGTTGGAGGCTCGAGCACTCAAAATGGGAATTCGAGTGCTCAAGATGAGGACAGTAGCTGGGGATGAGGTTGAGAGGGGGTTCAAGCACTCGGAATGGGTTTGAGAGAGCTCGAAAATTGCAGCCAAATTAAAGGGAAGCTTGAAAACTAAATCTCTCGGCATGGAGCTTGAATGTTGGTGCATGGCCATGCATGAGCTTGCATGGATGGTGCAAGGAATGAGATCATTAATACATGGAAGCATAAAGAATTTGAGCAGGGGGCTCGGATAGGAAAGAATGCATGCATCAGAGAAAAGCATGCAACCATGCATGAAAAATAGAAATGCATGAAATGCATGCAAGCAAGGAACTTTGCGGATCATGATAAAATGTTGGAGGAGCATGAAATTCCTATGCATGCAATGTTGATGGATTCAAGCCAATGTATGGGAAAAATTTAAACGCTGCAACATCCTCTCATTCAATTGGATGGAAAATTGGAAAATAACTCTCTTTTTTTTTTTTTTTTTTTTTCAAACTTTTCAATTTCTAAGGCATGGAAAGATTGCCAACTTTCAGAACATCACACAAAGCATGGGTGGATGTAAGAAAATTTGCAAACCTTTGCAACATCACACAAAGCATGAATGAAATTTATGGAGAAAATTTTAAACTTGCAAAATCATTCCGTTCCAATGCAGGGGAAATTTTGAAAATTTTGTTTGGAAACTTTGCAAATTTTTTTTTTTTTTTCAAACTTTGCAATCATCTCAAATGCATGGAAATATTTTTTTTTTTTTTTTTTTTTTTTTTTAAACTTTGCAACTCCATGTTAATTCAATGCATGGAAAAATTTAAACTTTGCACTTTCATTCCAATGTAATGCATGGATGGAAAATTTTGAAAACTTTTCAACTTCTTTCTAATGCATGGACAATTTGGAAAGTTTTTCAAAATGTAGCACCTTTCCAACGCATGGATGATTTTGAGAAACCATGATCCAACAATGCATTGAAGATGAGAGGCTATGCATGTGAGTACCATGTCAAAAGTCCGAGAAAATTGCCTGATAGAGCCAAAAACTTCCGGGAATGAAAACAAGAATTAAGACGGTCTAAGAAGCCAGTTTAAAAATGTGGAACACAACTTAAGATAGTTCCAGAGAAAGTGAAATTTTGGCATTTCTACACCGTTTCCCAGAAAATTTTGCAAGGCATGAGCAATTTCAAAGAGACGGAAGCTTGGAAATTGAAAGAATTGCTTCCTTTGCTTTGCTAAATTTACTGTCGATAGCTAGACAACGCTAGAGCAGGCACTAATCCTCATAAATTGGATCTGTCAAGAGGACTTCCTCAACTTTTCGGGTTAGGATGGTGCCGTCAATGCAAGGCTTAAGCCGTTGGCCATTTACCTTGAAGAGTGATCCACTTGTAGGATCATGAAGTTCGATTGCTCCATGAGGAAAGACGGTAGTGACAATGTATGGACCATCCTATCTTGACCGGAGTTTACCAGGAAAGAGTTTCAAGCGGGAATTGAAAAGCCAGACCTTTTGTCCCGGGGCAAAAGACTTTTTGACGATGTGTTTGTCATGAAAAGCTTTAGTCTTTGCCTTGTAAATTTTTGCGCTTTCATACGCGTCATTACGCAATTCCTCAAGTTCATTTAATTGCAACGCACGATTAGAGCCGGTTTGTTTGAGATCAAAATTGAACCTTTTTATGGCCCAATAAGCACGGTGCTCTAATTCTACCGGGAGATGACATGCTTTGCCAAAGACAAGTCGATATGGTGACATGCCAATGGGTGTCTTATAAGCTGTCCGGTAAGCCCAAAGCGCATCGTTTAGCCTTAATGACCAATCTTTGTGGTCCGGTCTAATCGTTTTTTCTAAAATGTGCTTAATCCCCCGGTTAGAAATCTCTACTTGACCACTCGTTTGAGGGTGGTAAGGTGTAGCAACCTTATGAATGACGGAATACCTAGCAAGGACGGATTTTAGATAACGATTTCGGAAATGAGATCCGCCATCACTAATGATTGCTCGGGGCGTACCAAAATGACTAAAGATATGAGACTGAATGAAATGGATCACGACTTTATGATCATTGGTTTTGGTAGCCTCGGCTTCAACCCATTTAGACACATAATCCACCGCTACAAGGATGTACTCATAGCCATAAGAAGATGGAAATGGTCCCATGAAGTCAATCCCCCACACATCAAAAATTTCAACAATTAAAATGTTGGTGAGGGGCATCATGTCTCTTCGGGACATGGATCCAAGTTTTTGACATCGTTCACACGATTTGCAAAAATTGTATGCATCCCGGAACAAGGTAGGCCAAAAGAATCCGCTTTGAAGGACTTTGTTAGCGGTCTTTTTGGCACTGAAATGGCCTCCACAAGCAAGAGTATGGCAAAAATTTAAAATGCTTGTGGCCTCGGTTTCAGGAATACATCGCCGGATGATTTGGTCCGGGCAATACTTGAATAGTTCCGGATCTTCCCAAAAGAAATGCTTGACTTGGGAGAAAAACCGGTCCCTCTCTTGTTTGAACCAATGAGCTGGAATTTTGCCAACCGCAAGATAATTGACAATATCCGCAAACCATGGAAGAGTAGAATGTGAAACTTGAAGAAGTTGCTCATCCGGAAAGGAATCACGGATGGCTGCAAATTCTGAAGATTTCTCAATAAGTAAGCGAGAGAGATGATCGGCGACAACATTATCGGTCCCTTTTTTGTCCCGGATGTCAATGTCAAACTCTTGAAGTAAGAGGATCCATCGAATTAAGCGGGGTTTTGTCTCTTTTTTCGCTAACAAATGCCTAAGAGCGGCATGATCTGAAAAGACGATGACCTTGGAGCCAAGAAGATAGGAGCGAAATTTATCCAAGGCGTACACCACAGCTAGCAATTCTTTTTCAGTGGTGGTGTAGTTCAATTGGGCATCGCAGAGAGTTTTGCTAGCATAATAAATGACATGCGGAAGTTTATCCACACGTTGGCCGAAAACCGCCCCTAATGCATAGTCGGATGCATCACATATGATCTCAAAGGGAAGAGACCAATTAGGGGGTTTCATGATCGGGGCAGAGGAGAGGAGAATGCGAAGTTTGATGAAAGCTTCCATACAAGCGTCATTAAAATTGAACGGAACATCCTTGGCTAAGAGATTACACAAGGGCCGTGAGATTTTGCTAAAATCTTTGATGAAGCGACGATAGAATCCGGCATGGCCAAGAAAAGAACGGATTTGACGGACGGAATTCGGAGGAGGAAGATTAGAGATTAACTCAACTTTTGCCTTGTCTACCTCGATTCCCCGCTTAGAAATGACATGTCCTAAAACAATGCCTTCTTGGACCATAAAGTGGCTTTTCTCCCAACTTAGAATGAGATTCGTCTCTTTGCATCTTTGGAGCACAAGAGATAAATTTTTGAGACACGAGTCAAAGGAGGAGCCAAATACGGAAAAATCATCCATGAAAACTTCCAAGAACCTTTCAACCATATCGGAGAATATGGACATCATGCACCTTTGGAACGTTGCCGGTGCATTGCATAGACCAAAAGGCATGCGTCGATAGGCAAAAGTACCAAAGGGACATGTGAATGTTGTTTTCTCTTGATCTTGGGGGGCGATTGCCACTTGGTTATAGCCGGAATAACCATCAAGAAAACAATAGAAGCTTTGGCCGGCTACCCTTTCTAGGATTTGATCAATAAATGGGAGTGGGAAATGATCCTTCCTAGTTGATGAGTTGAGTTTATGATAGCCAATGCACACACGCCACCTGGTGGTGGTTCGTTGTGGCACGAGCTCGCCCGCTGAATTTTCAACAACGGTGAGCCCGGATTTCTTGGGGACAACTTGTGTGGGGCTCACCCACTTGCTATCAGAGATAGGATAGATGATTCCCGCATCTAGCAATTTGATCACCTCTTTCATGACCATTTCCTTCATGTTTGGATTTAACCGGCGCTGGACCTCTCTAGTAGGCTTTGCGTCATCCTCCATATGAATGCGGTGCATACAAATGGAGGGGTCAATTCCTTTCAAATCTGCCACTGTCCAACCAATAGCTTCTTTATGCTCTTGGAGCACCGCTAAAAGGTTGGTCTCTTGGTCTTTTCGAAGGTCCGAGGTAATAATGACCGGAAGGGTTTGCTTTGGACCAAGGAACACATACTTGAGATGGGCTGGGAGCGGCTTAAGCTCAAGTTGTGGCGGAGATAACAACGATGGGACCGGAGGAGTGGTGGAAAGTTGGGGAAGTGGTTCTTTTGGAATTTTCCAAGGAGGTACATCCATGATAGCATTAATATCAAGCAAGGAATTGACTTCTTGAATGGCTTGATCAACATCAAAGTTTGAGAAGTCAAAATGGGACATGCAAGTTTCAAGGGGATCTTTGCTTAGGATGAAGGGGAGATTCTTCGACCACTTCATCGATGACATCCACAAGAAAACAATCATCCTCATTGAAGGGATGTTGAGTTGCATGAAAGATGTGGAGTTTGACTTGCATGTTTCCAAAAGCAATGTCCATCACCCCGGTTCGGCAATTAATTGATGCATTAGCCGTGGCTAAAAATGGCCTACCAAAGATCACGGGAATGTGCTTTTTTGGGTCATGGACCGGTTCCGTATCAAGAACCACAAAATCTACCGGGAAGTAGAATTTGTCCACTTTGATGATAACGTCCTCGAGAATACCTCGTGGATGCTTGACCGATCTATCGGCAAGTTGCAAAACCACGGAAGTCGGCTTAAGATCTCCCAAATCAAGTTGTAGGTAGACCGAGTATGGAATTAAATTCACACTAGCTCCTAAGTCAAGGAGGGCCCTCTCGATTTTGCTGTCACCAATGACGCACAAGATTGTGGGGGCACCCAGATCCTTATACTTCGGGGGAGTGCTGTGCTGAATGATAGCACTAACATTTTCAGTCAATCTCACTTTTTTTGACAAATGATTTTTAGAAGTGCGCTTTTGAGTGCACAAATCTTTGAGAAATTTTGCATAGGGAGGGATTTGCTTGATAGCATCCAAGAGGGGCAAGTTAATCTTCACTTGCTTGAAAACTTCCCACATGTCTTGAATTTTACAATTCTTGTTCCCAAAATGTGTCGACTCTTGAAGACGTTGAGGAAACGGAGCTTTTGGCTCATAAGTAGTTTCCACATTTGGGGAGACGTGTGGGATTTCCGTGAATGGTATTTGGACAAGAATTTGGATTAGAAGAGCTTGAATTTGGATTTTTCAAAGGAGAAACTTCCTCACTTTTGTCTCCATCGACCTTGTTGTCAACCACTCTACCACTCCGAAGGGTGGTGATAGCTTGAACTTGTTCATGAGTCGGCCCACTCGGAGGAGGGGTTTCGTCAATCACATGCATTCCTCTAGGATTTTCAAAAGGTTGAGAGGGAAGCTTGCCCTTGTCCTTTTGAAGCAATTGATTCACCGAGTTAGCTATTTGGCCCACTTGATTTTCGAGATTAGCTATGGATTGAGTATGAGAGTGAACCATTTGGAGAGTAGGCTGCAAGGATGTCAAGAGTTGCTTGTTGGCATCCATTATTTGCTTATTTAATGATTCCATCATTTGCTTGTTTGCAGCTACTATCTCGTCAGTTGGACACACAGGAGGTTGATTGGAGACATTTGGATTGTAAGGAGGACGGTAGCTTGAAGAGGCTTGGAAAGGTCTACCTTGATATTGAGAAGAGGGCTGATTTTGCCGCCCTTGGTTTTAGAATTGGGAATTCTGTGGGGCTTGTTGCCGCCACGAGAAATTCGGATGATCTCGCCAACCCGGATTGTAGGTGTTGGAATATGGATTGTTCCCGGGCCGCGAGAACATGGCATTAGCTTGCTCTTGGTTGGGACTAGGAAATTGCTCCGGTGTGGGGCAATCTTCCGAGAGATGGAATAGACTAGTACATGAAGCACAAACTGAACTTACCGAATTTTGAGACAATGAAGGAGGAAGATGTGGTGCCATCAATTGGTAGAATTTATGAGCGATGGCATCCACTTGAGATGATTCCTCCCTTATTGACTTTGGTTGACAAGGGTTGGTGTTGTTTGGAGTGGTTGTGGTCGGAGCCCTATGAGAATTGTGTTGAAGTGAATTTTCACTCAAATTCTCAAGTAAGGTCCAAGCCTCATCCGCATTCTTGGACATGAACATCCCACCACAAGAAGAATCAACCATGAATCTATGGGTTTCGGTCAAGCCAGCATAGAAAGCTTGCACTAATTGCCATTTTGGGATTAAATGATGAGGACATTTTCGAAGAAGATCTTGTAGCCTTTCCCAAGTCTCGTGGAGTTGTTCTCCATCAACTTGAGAAAAGCTTAGAATGGAACGCCTCATTTGGTTGGTTTTACTCACCGGATAGTACTTCTTAAGAAATTCTTGTTGCAATTGAGCCCAAGAAGTAATAGAGTTGGGAGCGAGGGAGTTCAACCAATATTTTGCCCTATCCTTTAGGGAGAATGGGAAAAAATGGAGATGAAGTGCATTGTCCGAAAAACCTCTCAACCGGATGGTGGAACATATTTCAAGGAACTCATCAAGATGCTTATATGGATCTTCATTATCAAAGCCATGAAATGATGGAAGCATTTGAATGGTACTAGACTTGATCTCATATTGAGCTGCATCGATGTTTGGCATCACTATACAAGAAGGAGAAGCATAGGTGGTAGGAATGAAATGATCTCTAAGAGTCATTGGTTCTACATTAGGAATTTCAGCCCTTTCATTCCCCGGATTTCCTACGTTATCCCCCATTATATTGAATTCAGTTTCAAGGTCCCTTGTAAGAGTGGGTTCCCTAAGGTTCCGTCTAAGAGTTCTTTCAAGTGAATTTATATCAATAGGCGAGTCAAGTGTGGGAAGAGAGAGTGACCTACGGCCAAACATCAACAATTCACAACAACATCATCACAACAAATCTTTATCATCAACTCCACATACGATGTTCCCTTTCTCCTCAATTATCAAGACAGAAAATAAATGGCCACGACAAGGACTGATGCTTGGAATTGAAAATACACAATTGAAAAAGCCTCGACAAGGGCTTGCAATTTATCTACTTCTAAGCTTAACACATGCACGATATTCACAATTCGAAACTAGAAGGTCAAGAGACTTACCTGGGAGCCTCTAGACTTACAATTTGCTAGCATTCCCCACGGCGAGCTTCGAGTTCCTAGAATCTCACTTACAACACAAAAATGGTTAAACCCCACAAGAAATATTCACAAAACACGATATTCACAATCAAACTAAAATTTAACCCTAGAACTTTGGTCGCTAAACCGTTTGCAGTCCCCGGCAACGGCGCCAAAAATTGATCGCTTGATCAACTATACATCAGCCTTCGCAATAGCACGAATCATTGTAAAATAGGGCTATTGGTCGGGTAAGTCGAACCACTGGGACTGCGCTAGTCTATGGCAACCTAAGTGTCTAGAATTGTTCTTAGAATGATAAGGGGTTTATAGAGGTTTGTTGGATGTCACTTAAGCTAGGAAATTAAAAGTGCATAAAACAATAAATTGAAGGAGATTAAAAGAGAAGATTTAGAGAAGGAAGTCTAGGGAAGTGAATCCACTCCAAACCTCTACACAAGCTAATTATATGATTGATTTGGGGAATTAATGTAGAAATGACCTTGATGAATAGCAATTCATGACTACTATATCATCTTCAAGAAATTCAATTAATTAAAATGTAAGAACAACCTATCAAAGCTCCACATGCTTAAATTACCTAAACTATGGTGCAATCCTCAACATGCTCACTAAGCTAGAGATTGTCAAACAAGTAACCAATTGATGAGAGCACATGATAACAAGTCACAAGGTTAATTCATCAAAAGAAATTCTTAAGCAATGAATTAACAAGCTACTCAAAATCATGCCATTAAAACCATTCCATAGTCTTAGCTCCATTGTCACTATGAAACTACAAGCCATACAACCATGAGATTAAATCATCTAAGACAAGAGTATTTAATGCAACATGATCTTTAGAACATTAAAACATCCATTACATTATGTAACATGCTCTAGATTATGGAACTAGTCAAATACACATTTCATTCCCCAAAATAAATCAAAAACTAGACATGCTTACAAGGAGGAGTTTCATCACCTCCCTAGATGGAGGTTTAGTTATCCATGGATACAAAAATGGAAGAGGAAGAAGAAGACTCCATCTCCATTTTCGAGCTCCTACTGTAACACTCAAGAACACCCTTCTCCTTGCTCTCTTCTCTCTCCTCTATCTTGCTAAAGATCAAAGATAGCAAATGTGTGGCCTTTGGTAGCTTTTTATTCTCCAACACACCCTCTCTCTCCTCCAAGGAACACCTCCAACCACTTCATAAAGAAGGAAGATGGCATTGAGGAAAGCAATGTGCAAGTGGCTGAAATTGAGCCATTTCCGAGTGCAATCTGCCTGGTTTTCGAGCACTCGAAAAGTGATCTCGAGCGCTCTAACTTAGTGCAATGTGCAACATGTTCCTCTTGCTCAGCGCTGACCTATTTTGGGAAAACTGCTATAACTTTGTGTCCCGAACTCCGAATGATGATCTGTTTGAAGATTTGGAGAACTGATTCAGTGTTTTAAAAACTTCATGTTTTGATGAAGACCCAATTCTCAAGTCTGGTTGGTCGAAAATGGGGAGAAAGGCAGTACTTCAGTGCTGCCAGGCAGTTCTGCGCACCTCTGTTACGAAGATCATAACTCTCTGCTCCGAACTCCGAATGATGAACCACTTGAAGATTTAGAAAGCTGATTTAGAGATCTAAATCTTTCATGTTATGATGGAAGTCTAGTTCTTGAGTTTGCTAGGTCGAAAATGGCGACAAAAGTCAGGATCACTGCTGCCAGAAATTCAGAAATGGCATCCTTTTTGCTCAAAATTCCACAAAGCATCATTTTTGCTTCCTTTTTGCACTTTAACCTGAAAATGCATAAAAACATGCAAATGGAGTTAATCTACATAAAATAATTAATAACTGGACTTTGTTAATGTAATTTAGGGCGCTTGAATATACAATATTCGGCGCTTATCATGAAGAGATTGAGTTTCTTAATAATCTAACCGAGCCTTTGAAAGACATTACCTTGCTAAGTGCAAGGCCGCTCATTATGGACTTTATTTTCAAAACCGTGGATGAGAGGAAACAAATTGCATCTTTCACCATTTCTTTCCAAATCATTCTTTTGGGAGATGTATTCATTGTTGCGAGAGAAGATCCATTGGGGAAAATAGATAAACGGATCAATGAGGATGTCTCATATCCAGTTTTTGATTCTTTCAACTAGTGAGTCGCCCCAATGTCTTGCTAGAGACGTTAAACACTAGTTGTTCGTAGAATTTTCAAAAAAAAAAAAAAAATGCATTTTATTATTATTTTGTTTTCTTTTCCTTTTGTACATTTATGTATTTTTAAATTCAAAAAGAAAAAAAAAAAAAAAATTTGGTGTGATGGGTAGGATAAGTTGGTATTTGATTTTATTTTAATTTTTAGTAGTATTATTTTAATTTTAATTTTTATATATATTTAATTTTAGTATATATATTTTTCTTTTTAGTTTTACTTAAAAAAAAAAAAAAAATTTAAGTTGGTAAGTGATTTTATTTTAATTTTATTTATTATTATTTTTATTTTTATCTATTTTTCATTTCAGTGTATATATTCTTTTTAGTTATTATTTTTATTTTTATTTTTATTTTTTATTTTTAGTGTATATATTAAAAAATAGATAAATTAAAGAAAAAAAAAAAAAGCAAAAGATGGATCACCATCTTGGCAGAGAGCAACAAAAAAATGTCCCAAGTAGATTGATCCCCTAATCAAGTGGATCGATCCTTTTTACCTTTTTACCTATGTCGCCACTTTCTCATTCCACAGTGAAGGGCCAATTTTGTGTCTAAAATTATCGATCCCCTTAACTGATGGATCGAGCCCGTTAGCTTTCCTTCCCATCTCTCTCTCGTCTGCATTCACTGCCAACCCTCAAATCTCTTAACCCAAGTTCTTCGACCATCCTCTCTATTCGATCCTCTCTGTTCTATCCTCTCTTGCGTCGTGTTGAAGAGTTCGTTCAACGGCGTCGCTGTTGGGTGGTGGGTTATTTCCCGGCGATTTTACTTCGCTGTTCTCTGTCGCATCTGGGCCAGCGATCGCCGCTGGGTTTTTCTCCGAGATCGCGGCTGTACAACTTTCCAGCGTCGGCTGGGTCTTTCCGGCCGGTGTGTTAATCGCTGTATTTCTCCGACGAGGTTGGGTCGCCGAGATTACATCGTCGCGGCTGGTTCGTTCGCCGGCTTGTTCGCTTAACCGGCAGTTTAGGCGTTGGGTTGTGGATTTCGCCGACTGTGGGTTGCGTTTGAGGCTGTTGGGTAGAGATTTCGCCGGCGACGTGGCTGTTCGTCTTCTGGCGTCGCCTCTGTTCGTCTTTCCGGCGTCCCATCTGTTCGTTTTCCAGCGATTCGCGGCTGGGTTCGTCAACGATTCGCGGCTGTTCGTTCTCTAGCATCGCGGCTGTGTCTCTCTGGCAATTTCGGCTGGATCTCTCCGGTGCTTTCGACTGGGATCTTCGCCGGCGAGTTTGCAGGTTCCTTCCGGCCGTGCTTCATTCTCCGACGAGCACGTGTTGTCAATAAAAAAAAAAAAAAAAAAAAAAAAGAAAAAGAAAAAGAAAAGATAAGAAAAGAAAAGAAAAAAAAAATTAAATAATAATAAAAAAATGAAAAAAATTAAATAAAATAATAATAATAATAATAAATAAGAAAAAAAGCAAAAAATTAAAAATTAAAAAAATAAAAAATAAAAAAAAGTGTTAAATTGATGATTAAAAATAAATAAATAAATAAAAAATGGACTTGATTATTTAGAAAAAAAAAATGTGCATTCATGATAAAAAAAAAAAAAAAAAAAAAAAAAATTTGAATTGTTGATTTAAAAAAAAAAAAAAATTAAAAAAAAAAAATTTAATTAAATTGTTGACTCAAACTAAATAAATAATAAAAAAAAAAAAAAAACCAATTCAGTAGATTTTGAAATCATGTTTTTATTTATTTAATTATTTCTTTTAAAATGTCCAAAAAAATAAAAAAATAAAAAATAAAAAAAAATTCAAAATTTTTCAAAGTCGCATTTCGTCTTACTAAAGATATTAAATTTAGTCCATGTTATTTATTTATTTATTTATTATGTCTTGTATACTTATTCTTTTTCAAAAAAAAAAATTAAAAAAAATAAAAACTATGTTATTAGTATACCCTTATGCTTGGTTATACATGTTCATCTTTTATCCAGGGTTTTATCTTATATCTCTTTGCATCCTATTCTATATTGTTTTTGATTGTATGCTTTGCTTATCCTATATGATATTTGATGTGAGTTTGCTAGTATGGTTCTACGGCTAGGTTTTTGCATCCAAGTTTGGGGGAGACATCTTTCCTACTGGATCATTGCTGGACTTCATAATCTTTGCCATCACGGTATACTCTTTCCATCATTTTTCATTGTTCTCTTTGCACATTGAGGACAATGTACAGTTTAAGTTTGGGGGTAAGGTTATCATGTTTCATTCTATTTTAAGTCGAGTTTTAAATGCATGATGCAATTTGAGATGTATTTGGCAATGATTTTGAACTTTTGAAGCATAGTACTTTTAAAAAACAAGTTGTTAAAGTCTAATACTTCTTGTATGCTCTAGGATGCCATTTAGGGGTAAATTTTTAATTTTTGATATCATGTTTGGTCTTGTGGTACACATCATCTTGTTGGTTGAAAATGCTTTGAGAGTTGATTCTAGAATTCTACACTTGCACTTGCGCACACTAGCATTTAATTTGTGGGGTACATGCTTAGTTGATTATTGTCTTGGTTTATCCCAATTGAGCTAGTATGCTTTGGAAGCTTTCATTCTTGATAAAATGACCTTGCAAAGAAAAGAAATAAAAGCACTCACCAAAGGTGAGGAACAAAAAAAAAAAAAAAAAAAAAAAGAAAAAAAAAAAACTGCATTCTTTCAACATGTCAACTGATTAAAAAGGAAGACAGGGAAAGAATGTAAGATGTATGATTAGTTTGAGTTCGTAGCCTAGTCATTCTGAGTCATTACGCCCTTAGGAATGTCTTTACACTTAACGCCCTAAGACCATCTGGTTTGGGAGTCGTTGGCTCAACGCTTGTTACATGGGGTGATTAGAGAGCTTAAGGAACTTGGACATTGCACATGGTCATACATATATATATATAAAATTGATGAAATCAAATAAAAAAAAATGTTTGATTGAATAACAAGGTTCATTCAATGTCTTGATGTCTGGTACTATATCTGTATGCTAGTTTGAGGGTAAGGCTATGCCATTACTTTGATTTGCTAGGATAGCAACACATTTTGATGCCAGTTCACTAAAAAAGGATGATAAAATTGATTCAATTTGCATGATTAACTTGCTTGATGTGTGGAGGACCATTTTTGCTTACTTGATGTTGAAATATTGAGAATAGCTTAGAAATGACAGAAATTTGCATACTTGAAGTAGTCTACTTTAAACACTTATTTGATATGTGTCGTTACTTCTCAAGTGAGAAAGAGCTGTTGATGTTTGTGGGTACCATTTCTGGAAACCCTCACGAGACTTCACTCGTCCACTAGGGGTAACCTAGGGGTTTAAAAAGGCTTGTTGCATATGCTAAATGCAACCGTGATCCTTACGAAAGTGGTGTTATCTTTATTTGCTTAATTAGTTCATAGTTGTATATATGTTTGTTTCATTTCCATGTTGTAGTTCATTGCTAGGGACTAGCAATATCTAAGTTTGGGGGTGTGATAAGTGCTTAAATGTTGCACATTTCAGCACCTAAGTTAGGGTATTTCAGTCTTTGCATCTATCTTAAGTTTATATTTTAGTCCTAATTTATGTTTATGTGTATTTCAGGGCAATAAAGTTAAAATGAACTAAGAACGGTCCAATTAAGCCTTTTTGGAGTTAAGCAAAGATTTTCAGAAAATGGCACAAAGTGGTCAATCTCGGGCCTTTGATGATGTTCCCAAAGATGGAGAAGCAAACCAAATAGCCCGGGGCAAAAATGGAGCTGAATAAGGCTTAAAGGAATTTTCCAACTCTGGGGGATCGATCCCCCAGGGTGGGGGATCAATCCCCCAGGACTTGGCAACATTGCATATTTTTATTTTAATGTTTGGGCTTATTTTCTAACCTAGTGGGCTTTAATAGGTTTATTACTTAAGCCCAGTGAGGCCCATTGTTTTTAGGGTTAGTATTTATTAGTTTAGTGATTTATTATTTGGGGAATTAAGTTTTGATTATTATTTTTTAATCTGTATCGTGATATCGTTCTCTCTGGAAGAAAACGAAAGGAAGAAAAAAAGCGAGGGTTTCAAGAATATTTTTTACAGAGGCTTTGTCTACAGTTGAAGGAAGAAGAAGGAGGGCCAAAAGATGGAGATAGAACTTGTTGACACCATGATCATCTCCTCCATGAGCTAGTTCTTCACTTAGGGCTTGGATGAGTCCTAAGTTCATGTAACCCTAACCTTTGTATTTCTTTTCTTGGGGAATTATTATGTTGTAATTAAATTGTATGGCCTTGCGATTTCTTAATATATACATGCTTGATTTGATAAATTAGGGTTTGTATTGATAAATTCTTCCATTGAAATCTCCAATTGATTGTATGTCTATGTATAATTAATTAGGGATTTTATTCTTCATTAGATGATTAGAATTTAATTCTTCCATTGATTCTATATGAAAATTGCATGTCTAGGTGTGATTGATTTAGAATTATACTCTACACTAGATACTTCTTTTAGTTATGTTTAGTGATGGCCATAGCATGAGACTTAGTTGATACAATTGTCAATTAATTTGATGGATAAAGGCTTAATCATGATAGATTGTTTTACAAATTAGCTTATTTATCATTAGTTAATTGTAGTAAAGTAGGCAATCTGTGCTTGATTATTTTAATCCATGCTTCTAATTACAATTAGTATTATCTTCTTGATTGATGTGTGCTCTTATTGGATACATTTGTGAATGTGTATGGTGGGTTATGACGTAGTCTTGAATGGGTTCTACACTTTAGTTTAATTGTCATTAGGTAGACAATTCATTCTTGTTGTTGATAATCTATGCTTACAATTGTGATTTGTGATGATAATGTGACCACATCTATAATTACACTAATAAATTCCCCATTAATTGAAAGCATATGGTTAATTGCATGGGCTTAGTGGTGAATCCTAACCCTAAGACTCTCTTCCTATCTCTTTAATTCTTAGTTTAATGTCATTTCTATTTTCATGCTTTTAATTGAATTTTAGTTTAATCACTCCACCAAAATATTTTTCTCTCACACTCTTTCTCTCTCTCTCTCTCTCTCTTCTCTCTTTTACAATCTAATTAGCATTAAAATCAAGTTTAGTCCCAACACGTGTTCAATCCCTTGGGTTCGATCCCTTCTCACTTCATACTACGTAGTATAAGTGTCTAGCGGTTTACAAATGTAAACTATGATGCCCGCTTGATACCATTTCCAAAACCAAAGTGTTGTGTATTATTTTGTGCACACGCTCGGGTCGCATCATGCTGAGCAGAGGTTTTATTCACTTTACTAACGATGTAGGACTTCTCTTCGTAGCTTACTTCTGGATGTCTTATCAGTTTTTTTTTTTTTTTTTTTTTTTTTTTTTTTTTTTTTATTACTGCTTGGATTATTATTAGGGGTCCACTAGAGATGTATTCTCGAGTTGTACCCTTGGAGGTTTTGAAGTTGGATTATTTAATCTTTATTATTTGAGGATTTTATTTTAGTTTCTTTCATCTTAAACTTTATTTCTTAAATTCATTTTGTCATTTGTATTCATTACGTATTAATTGCTTAATATTTTCCTCGGGTGTGGGCCTGGGCCTGATCAACCCGTGTCTTGGATCTGAGGGGTATCACAATTTCAGAGTTATGTAATGCAGTTAAATACTATTCTAAGAACTTGTTCTAGGGTTCAAACTCATTCCCAGATTAGTTACAAGGCATCTAATCGCATTACTAATCTCAACTAAAACAAGCTTAATCATAAACCACAGAAGAACAAATAGCAGCACATCAAAGTTTATTCCAAGCAGTTAATTCATGAGAGTTAAACAAAATTCATGTATGCATAAAAGACATGGTATTATGTGGGTTTAAATTCGTTTTAGCCTTCATTAAATCCCTGGAGTCTAACTAGGCATGGACAGAACACGAATTAAAGGGAAAGAGAAGAATTAGAGACTTGCCTTTGAGTCTCAACCTTGAAAACAAATTCCACGCCTCTAAGTGTTAAACCACCCTTGCTGCTCCTACTGCAGTCTAGTAACACACACCAAACTTCCCTCATTGATTCTGTTTTGTGAACCACCCAAATTCCCACTCCGGTTCTCTCTGTATCTCTCTGGTTTTCACTACCAAACTAGAGGCTCTGTTTGTGGTTTACAGAACGCATGTTTATTTTCTCTAAACCCTAAACCACTGTATTACATATATTTATATGTGTAAATTAACACTAACTCTAATCCATGTACAATTAGAGGCTAAGCCCTAATTCCAATTCTAACCGGCCCATGAAACTATCAGTTCTAACCTACAGCGGCTCTTATAATTGTAGCCCTAAGTTACCATAAAGAAAATACAGTACATTAATTAAATAAAACAATTAAATCAGTATTAAAAATTAAACAGGTAATTAATTCACGTTACATAAATTCAGCACATAATTTAATTTAAATAATTAATTAAAACCAATTAAACAAATAATATTTAATCAACACAATAAAATAATTAAACAATTAATCAAATAAAAACAATTAAATCAAAAATTAAATACCAGAAATATCCTTTTAAAATTAGGGGTATTACAGTTTGTTATTGTCTTGGTTTACACAAACGGTTGAATAGTTCAAGACATCGCGTTTACTGGTTAGCCAGTAAATCCGATTGCAATACACTAGGGAAGGTTTAAAGCCAAAAGCTACCTATCCTGATGCAGTAACTTTTTGACTATACTCTCTCTAGTGTCTGCATGATCATCTTTTGCATTTTACGCAAATTTCCATTTATATAGGGGATTGTTGGAAACGGGGGCATTAAAAACATAAACTTTGGATGAGGTTTGGAATAGATTCCGCTAATAATTTATTGTGGATCTCTAGATGAGCGAGTGTCTCTCCGCAAGGAGATGAACATGGTATATTTACTTTCTTAAATCTGTTTCCAGGTGAATGAGAAATTAGCTCCAAAGTGTAGTGTTTTGATAAGCCTGAATGGGTATACAAAATGTGGGAAGTGTTTGTCCCACATGGAAAATTTTTTGAAACTAATTAAAATTTAAATAAGCCAAATTTGGGCTTGGGCTTGGGCTTGGACTTGGGCTTGGGCCTAATTGTAAAGTCCAATTATTCTTTTTACTAAATGAAATCTGGGATTGGGTCTTTAATTTTGGGCTGGGCTTAATTAAATGGGTGGTTAGTTTTTTTAATTTAAATTAAAAGTTAGTTTTTTTCCAAAGGGTTGCATCTATTTCTAAAGGGTTGCATCTGTTTTTAAAGGGTTGCAACTCAAAACCAACAGACATAACTATTCATGTGAATCATTGCAACCTACTAGAGTGGATGTGTCTATTGGTGAACAGACACCATGTGAACCATTGCAACTTATTGGAGTGGATGTGTCTATTGGTGAACAGACACCATGTGAACCATTGCAACCAATTGGAGTGGATGTGTCCAATGTGAAGAGACACATATAAATGGTTGTGCCTAATGATGAAGAGACATACCCAATCCGAAAAGGCACATTAATTAAAAACTACTTTTTAATTTTTTCCAAAGGGTTGCACCCAATCCGAAAAGGCACCTTGTTGCCTATAAATTCTCCCCTTTGGATCATTTGCAATTCATTTATTTTTCAATTTCTCCTATCTCCCTCTCTAGACCTGAACCCAACCCAAGTGGGTTCAAACCATAGGTTAAGTGGTCCGAACCACTTAGACCCTAATCCAATTTCATCGAGTCATATTAAGATTGGTCCGAACCATTTGGTTCGGATTGCACCCAATTTAGCATTTATATAATATAGATGCATTTTTGAGCCAGAGAGAGTATTACACGGAGGAGGTTTGCCATATCCACGAGTTTGTAGTGCTGCTACTGGTAAATGTAGACCGTTGTATCCTGGGAGATAGACGCCACTGAGTCTGGTAGCACCATAGCGGGGCGAATCTGTCTTAAGGACATAGTATCTAATACTAGCCTCGGTCCATGTTCTTTATTTATTATTATTATTTTATTGCTTTATTTTGCATATTTAATTAGATATAGAGTTTCATATTTAATTAATGATTTCTTAGCATATTGTTATTTATCTCATGACATATTAGTATAAGGTTTGTTATATCTTAAATGTCACATGAAGTATATATTTTCCAACAGCGTATGCGTGAGTGCGAGCATGATACTCGAGAGCAAGCTCCAAATCTATGCAATATTGGTACCAAAATGATGCTCTTGAAAAGTAGAGCAACTTTTCCTTCATTGTCTTGGCTAAATTCTACTAGATCTAAGGTTTTATACATGAAAATTAGGGGTGAGCAAATAATCTGTCAATCCGGTCCCAACTAATATGATCCATGGGATTCGGTTCGATTTTTAGATCTCATGGTTCGGTGATGGTTTGAAAAATTTGTAATCCGGTATTCACGGTTTGGTTAACGGATTGGACACTGAAAAAACCAAACTGAACTGTTAACCAATCAGAACCAAACTGTTACCTAAATAATATATATATATATATATATATATATATATATACAATATTAAATATACTTATTACTTACCTAGCTCCCAAATAACCCTAGCTCCCAAATAATTCATTACTTTCATCTCATTTCATTACAGCTGCCCCTCCCTCAGCTTCTTCTCTTTAGTCTTCTTCAACCTCTGGCGTTACATGCTACTTCAAGTCCATGTCCTCTCTCACTGGCATTTAGCTCAGAGCTCGCTTTCCCACTCCCTGTAAAAACTCCATCAAATTCACAGATCCCCTCTCTCTCTTTCTACTTTCTCTCTCTAGGTCCAGGACATGGGTTTCACAGCTACTCTAGCTCTCTTCACTATCAATGTTACCCTCTTAATATCAGCCATTGGATTAGCTCATGCCTCTGTCCATATTTACGATCGAGATTCCTTCAGAGAAGTCGGCAATGCTTTCCTTCTCTCCCGCGGCAGCGAATGCATCGTTGCTTCTCTCACCGCCGTTCCTCTTTCCGACAATTCGATCCCATTGTCAATTTATGATGGCCGTTCTTATATCAGGTAATATATATACATATATTTATATCTGTATATACATATATATATATGTGTGCGTGTGTGTGTGTGTGTGTGTGTTACATATGTTGAATTTCATTTGCTATTGGTGAATTTGGTGTCAGATCTGCAACTATATTCTTGAATTTCTTCAACTTTCTGTTTGGTTGCTGCGAAAATTGAAGAGAAGGAAATGTGAACAATAACAATTACATTCTGGTGTATTGCATTATTTAAATTCAGAAATCCATATTTCAGAATACTCACTTGAAATAAGCCAAAGCCATAATCTATTGGGCTGTTTGAAAAGCCCAATCAGCCTAATCCATGGAAACCAATCCGATCCGATCCGTGAAGTAACAGATCAGTTTGGTTTGGATTGAAGGCCCCCACGAGTTGGTTCGGTTTCAATTTTCACCAATCTGTGCGGACCGGTTCGGCTTGATCTTTATCCCCAAACCGAACCGATCTGAACCGTGATCAGGTCTAATGAACATGTAAAGAAAATGAAAGAGGAAGAAAATGTAGAAAGAGAGAGAGAAAGAGGGAGAGATTAGGTTGGATGTGAGAGAAAGGGTGGACAAAAAATCGTGGAACCGAACCGAACCGTGGCTTTGGTTCCTGTCCCGGTTCTGAATATAAGAATCGTGAGCTTACGGTTCCGGTTCGGTAGGAACCGTTAGGAACCTAAACCGTATGTGTGTATATATATATATATATATATATATGATTATATATTTAATTATATATATTTTGAGTTACATACTTACTAAACTCATACATACCAATATACATACACTCATACATTAGTGCAATAAGTTAGTAACACGTGGTCCACACTAAACCACAAAAACAAAAACTCATCTAAAGTTCTAAACCTAAACCTAACTCTTGCCTCCCTTCATCTCAAGTGGCTTCCTTGTCGCCCTCGCTTCCTTTCATCTTCAGTCCTCGTCCTCATTAGTCCTCATCCTATCATTTTCTCATCAGTCATTCATCTTCAGTCCTCACTCTTAATCCTCTCACATTTTCTTTTGTATCACGGTTATCACCTACACACCATCTCCTCATCCTCTTATATTCTCTTCAGTCCTCACTCCTCATCCTCTCACCTTCTCTTCAGTATCCAGATTGGGAACTGAACCATTATTCACGATTCTGTTTGGTTCGGTTCCATGCACACACTGTTCCGGTTCTATTTTTAAAGAACCGTTGTGAATGGTTTTAGTTCCGGTTCCTGTCGAAACCGTACTAAACTGTGTGTACCCTTAGTGAGAAATGAAGATGAGCAAAAAAAATCTACATTCTAGACATTTATATACATATGTGATCAATTAGTGGTCCCCACTCCCCTCATCAAAGTTACTAAAATGCCCTTAATGAATAAATGTAACTACAACTATACCATCAACAAATATATATATATATATATATATATATATATATAATATGCACCAATAATAATGATAATAGCATGTAATAAAGTGAAAAATTTTCTGACTGCGGAAACCCGGGCTCATGCCTACACGGGCTTCCAGACCCAAAAAAAAAAAAAATGGTGAAACAAACTAAAATGCATTTCTAAGAGTTCTAAATTCAAAGAAATGTCCTAATTGACACTGAGAACCCACGTGACACGCAAATTGATGCCCAAAAATAATAATAAAAAAATGGTCAAAAAAATATAAGATATTACAGATTATAGGCATCACAGGCTGGAGCGGGATCATCGATTGGGCCAGCCACCATTGGAAATCCAAAAAACCCTAATTTTTTATATGCAAAATGGTCCTGGCCTCTACTGTGTGCCACTTGTGGAAGGAAAGGAATGATCGGTTATTTAGGGGTAAAACATCTTCGAAGAACATAATTCTCGATCATATTAGTTACTTCTTCGATCTCATCAAAGGTCTACACCAGAGTTCTTAAGGACTGTGATTCTTCACGATCCTTGCTTGCTAATTGGGGAGTATCCCCAGGCTGTACTCGACCACCTACTTGACCGTCAGATGACATCACTTTAGTTCTTACATGAGCTCCTTTCGACATCCACCGGATAATGGCATATTAACTATTAACAAAGAAATTTGTTATTAATGGCTATTTAACTCTCTCCGAGCGAAGGGTTGTTTGTCAATCTAGGGATGTTTGTTTTTGTTTGGATCGCGTTTGTCCCTTTGGGTCAGGCTTGTCACTGTTAGGCTGTGCTTTGGCTCCTGTAACCCACCTTGTAATTACATTTATACTCAATACAACTTGTTTAACTTTCTCTCCCACCTCTCTCTAACCCCCTTCATCGTCTTCACTCTGTGCCTCCCTGCTCCCTTCCATGGGAGTCGGGAGATGATGGTTGCCTTTCATGGCTGCAATAAACTCGGCGTGTTTCAATAAGTGCACTCTGTGGGTGTTTTTTTTTTACATAGTTTTTGTTTTGTTCGGTTAGAACTGTTCATGTTGGGTTCGTTTTCGGATCACATGGACTGATCTGTTGTTTTCTCCGACTTGATCTTTAGTCTACATTGGTTTTGGTTTTCTCTCGCCTAGATTTGATATTTTCTCCTTGATTTGATCTTGTGTGGGGTTTTCTTGGATGTCGGAGCGCCTTGTGGCTGTAGCTTTGGAGTTGTTGCCTTGATGGCTTGACCTTTGGGTCACTCCAGTTTGCTGCGTTTCTCTCATGGTGGTTCCGTTGTAGAGTTTTAGGCTCTATTTTCTCCACAGATCTGGAACCTGTCCTTCATTTTCTTGCTTTGCTTCATGATTTGTATGCCTTTTCTGGCTTGGCTTTTTGCCTCTGTACTGCTGTTGACATGGCCTTTGTGTCTTTAAAATGATAAATGTTATCGCTTTCATGATAAAAAATAAAATTAAAAAAAAAAAAAAAAACTTGTTTCACTTTCAAAAAAAAAAAAAAAAAAAACTACTAATTTACTACTAAGAATTATTTTTGAACTAAATAATTAATTTTTTAATATTAATTTAATTGGTCTTTTTAAATTAAACAACTCATTGAAAAAATAAAAATTATTAATTATTTATTTATATAAATAATTTAATTAAAATTATAAATTCAGTTTTTATCTACACGTGCTCTCAAAAATTGCAATCCAACACGGATGGGTGTATCTTTCTAATAACATAGTTTTACCTGAAAAGGACAATTTCTTCTATACAAGAACTACGAAAGAAAAAAGGTAGTTACGCGGAATTAAAATCTTGAAAAAAATAAATTAAAAATAATATATATATTTTTATTTATTTTATTCTTTGAAAATTTTAATTTCCGTGTTATATATATATATATATATATATATATATATATATATATATGTATGTATATTTGATAACTACGGTGTTTTCCGTAGGTAATATATAAGCCTAAAAACCCATAACCCTTCCAAAAACCCGTTATGCATAAATCCTTCTGCCGCCATTAATTGATCTAGAAGAGCCAGATAAAGCTGCTAGAGAATTGGAAGGAAGAGAAAACAAAGAAAGCCAGCAATTGAAGGTGACACATCAAATCTTCCATGTGAAGTTATATACAACATACTCTCGAAACTACTTGTCAAGTCTCTGGTTCGATTCAAGTCCGTTTGTAAATCATGGCGTGGTGTAATCTCAGATCCCGAATTTGCAAAATCACATCTCAATGGCAATTAGGTTGGACCGTAAAAAACTCCTTGACTCGGCCCACAACCATTATGATCTCTACTCCATAGCCAATGAAAGTTGTGAGGGTGAACAAGTATTCTTTCCTTGTAGGAAGTATTGGATTGCGACAATGATGTGTTCTTGTAATGGTTTAGTACTTTTGCATGTTGAAAAAGACAATATGTATGTATTGTGGAATCCATCCATCAGAGCACATAAAAAGTTCTCTTCTCCTCCTCGTATATGTAACAGTTATGAACCACGGGGACTTTGTTATGATTTTTCCATGGATGATTACAAGGTAATATTTATCTCGAGAAATAATCAATTGTTTGTGGTTTTTAGTTTCAAAGGTCAATGCTGGTCAGAGCCTAGGCAATTCCCTTATTTGGGTTTTTGCGGTGATATGTTCATTGCTAATGGTTTGTCACACTGGGTTGCTTCAACACCCACAGTTGCCAACGTGAGGCGATACCCTTCTTCCAACGACTGTTCTAGTGATTCCTCTTCGGGTTCATCAGATAATATTGATAGTGGTGATGACAATGGTAATTGTCAACTCTATCTTCACAATTCAGACACTCATATACCCCAATATGGCATGATTCCGCTAGAACATGTTTGATTGTTTACTTTGATACGGCCGATGACAAGTTCAAGGAGATGCCACCACCAAAATGCATAAAAGGAGGAGATATATTTAGTTTGACGGTTATGAAAGGATGCCTCAGTTTATATTGTAATACCTTGGATAAAAAATATATTGTGGTATGGACAATGAAGCAATATGGCGAGAAGAATTCCTGGACTAAGTTCGTCGTCATCCCGCGTTGGCTAGGAACAGGATATTTCTGTTACATGGCACCATTGGGGCCATTGTATACTGCTAAGAATGGTGAAATTCTGATGATAACTGATGGTCCTGATATAAATGGAAGAAGTATAGTCACCTATAATCCCAAGGTAAAGGAGTGCAGGAGAATTCGGAAAAAAAAATTCATATTCTCCGAGAGTGCTTTTATATGTGGATAGTTTAGTTTTGCCCATTCGTACACCTCAAGTAAAAGGAAAGAGGAAAAAAGAATTGTGAGGTAAATCAAATAATATCTATTTTTTTTTTTTTTTATAGCTTTTCTTCAATTTCTTAGTTAATTCTGGTCTTTTTATAGTTGTGTTCAATATTATTTATAAAGAGAAATATATACAATTTTTCTTTGCAAAATAATAGAAGTCCTAATAGATTTTTATTACCGACTCATGTAGCTCTATACGTAGCTTTGCTTGAATGATAGAGATCTCAGGAATTAGCAGAGAAATGGCAAGTTTTGGGTTAGCTTTATGTTTCATTGGGCATTTATTTTATAATTTGCAGTAATGACATTGTGATTTGTGAGGCACACTAGGAATTTGTGTTTATTCTGTTGTCTAAATAATGGTTCAAAGTTTATTTTTTTTGAGCATCTTGATATTTTGACATTGATAATTCCCAACCATGGTTATTCTTATCTAGTGAGGAAAAAAATCGAAATTGTCTATTTTCTTGTCCTGTGATGATATGTAAGAAACATTCTTTAGATTTTACTCCATTCGGATGTGTTTGTTTGTTTGTTTTTCGCAGGAGAAAGTATTAAATGGTAATGTTTTCATTCTAGGTCGCAGATCATTCTCCTGGCAAAAAATGTACTAGTTGGCAGTCATAATATATATAGAATTTGTTTAAGAGATACTACCGTGTAATATTTGAAGGAGTCTAAAATATAAGTTGCAAATTGTAATTAATTACCTTGATTATATCCATTAATTAGTTCCACATTTTCTTTTGGGAGATTGGATGTAAGGTTCATCCAGAGTAGTGAAATTTATTGTTTTCTGGTATCAACTAACGTAAGCGGAAGCTATAAATTTGTTCACGAGGAACATATTACTTTGAATTTACAAGGTGGCTGTTTTAAATTCACAAAACAAAAAGATTATTTAAAGAAATCTTATATATTATTTGATAATTGAATGAATAAAAATTAATTCTGCACTTGGCGATACACATATTTATAATAAAAGAAAACCTAACTGCAGAAGAAAACTAAGACATAAACAAACGTAACTCTTGGGCTCCGTTTGGTTAGACAGAAAATTTTATGTAAAGTGAAATTGAAAGAAAGTGAAGTGAAAGAGGGAAAGTTAGTAAGAAAATTTTTGAAGAAATTTGTGTGAAAATTTTATTTTGTTAGTTTGGATAGTGTGATGTTTCTCAATTTTCCTATTTTCCATTTTCTGGAAATTTCTGATTTTTTCTGGATTATTTTAATCATTGTCTCGTTTTACGTGCCGAACATCGTGGTGCCAGGTGAGTCCCGAGAGTGGTAGAGGCATTTCTTCAAGTTTGAGACTCTTAAAAATGCATCAGTTATTATTTCGGCATTTTTTCCTTTTTCAGGCCGGGAAGTCTCAGGTGGGACCTACAACTGGTATTGTTGTGCACGGGAATTAATTTTCCGGGCTGTTACTCTTCATACATTATTTTATCATGGGGTAAAGTATAGAAAACCCCCCTCGACTTGTAACATTTTCCAGTAAACCTCCCTTGTCTATTTTTTTACAAAAGAACCTCCTCGACTTGTAATCCTTTCTAATAAATCTCCTTGTCGAATTTTTTACCAAAGAACCCCTCTCAACTATCTAAAAGGGGTAAAAGAGTTAATATTTGGACCAAAATGCCCTTTTATTTAAATCTTAATTCCTCCGAACTTCAAAAATTCATATCTCAAAAACCGTACTTTTAAAAATTATAAATAATATATGCACTGAAAGCTTATTAAATAAGGATTCCAAAAATATAAGATTTGTACAACAAACCTTCATAATTAGAGAGAAATAGGCAATCTAAAAATCTACTACAATAATCTTATTTTATATTAAAATACTCGAGATATTTGCAAGAAAATTTTCAGAATTTTTCATTTATATATGGAGCCGAATATATAAAAAATTGAACCCCAACAGAGATCAATTTCACGAGATATAAGAGTTTGCGTCAAAGTATTTTCATTCTTTTATAGACTCGCCATTTAAAAAATAAACAAAAATGAATATTCACTCTCTATTAGGGCTAATTTTTTTATGTCTTATGCTCCATATGAAAATAAATAATTCTGAATTTTGCTTTGTAAATAACCCGATTACTTTATAAAAAATAAAATAAAATGAGATTGTTACAGTAGATTTTTAGATTGTCTATTTCTCTCTGGTTATAAAGTTTTGTTAAATAAATATTATATTTCTAGAATCCTTGTTTTATAAGCTTTCCGTTCATATATTATTTGTAATATTTTGATGTACAGTTTGTGAGATATGAATTTTTGAAATTCAGAAAAATTAAGATTGAAATAAAAGGGCATTTTGGTCCAAATATTAATTATTTTACTCCCTTAGATAGTTGAGTGGGGTTCTTTGGTAAAAAATTAGACAAGGGGGATTTATTGGAAAGGGTTACAAGTCGAGAGGGGTTCTTTGGTAAAAAACATAGACGAGGGAGGTTTACTGGAAAAGGCTACAAGTTGAGGGGGTTTTCTGTACTTTGCCCTTTTATAATGTATATTTATGTGGTTATGTGTTTGGAAATGTGTGATTGTAAAGTGGTTAGTGTATATATATATTATATTGTTAAAAGATATTTTATCAAGCCGTGGGACCCGCTAGTGGTTTATGTCATTACAAATGACTTGATAATCACATACTGACTATCATTCTCTCATCTATGGCCATCACGTAGTTATCTCTCTCCCTCACAGTAGCTTCAGTTTTTCTTTTTTCTTTTCTTTTTTTGTTTTTTGTTTTTCCCCTCCATTTGAGCTTCATTATTTGTCTTTCATTTTTCGTCCAATCGGTCAGGTTTTCAGTCTCGGTTCCTTGGCAGAAAATGTTCCTCTCGTCGTTCTCTAACATATTGTTAATGGATTTTGTTGGCCTAAGGATTTTATCTAAAGGTCAATCTTATGTTTTGATGATTACAAACCATTAATGATGTTTAAGTACTAATGTTTTAATTGAGTGATATATAATTGATCAATATTCAATCCTCAATGTTGAGCTAGAAGATCCATTCCAAGCATTACAAATACTCAAGCTATGGATTCAAGGAAGCCTTAAAAGTTGCAAGAGATCAAAGGCATATTCAATCAAAGAAAAACTCGAACTTCAAAGATCATTCAAGCATTTCAAAGAAAGAAAACAAGTCTTCATCAAGCCTAAACGATCATGGTCAAGAATGAAGAAAAGGGGTAGATAAGATGGTGAGAGCTTAAGATTTAATGTCAAAGTATTTTTGAATTCATTTGAAGCTCATCTCTATAGGACCATGCATATCATACATCATATGCTCCTACATCATTAGCAATAGACTTTGAACTTCAATACACATATATTTAACATATGAAGTCTTTGCTAAGAATGAGTTAGTTCAAGCTTGCATAAGCTTTGAAAGAACTCAACTTAAGCTAGAAATGCTAGGACCATGCACATTAATCACAATACTTATTTTGGTCTCTAGAAAGAAAAGGAAAAGGCATTGAATTTTATATTTCATCTTTAAAGCCCTTATTGCCATAATTTGGTAAATGACTCTAGGACACAATGCACTTGAAATTTAACATCTTCATATGTCCCTAGACTCCTAGAAACAGGCCTTGAACTAAATTGAATCATTCATCAAAGTCCTAGGTGCTAGAAAAATGAATATCTCAAAAGAAGCTATTTTCAGCCTAGAAAATTTCAGACCAGCTTGCACTAAAACTACTATAACTATTTGTGTAGTTGGAATTTTTACACAAGGCCAGTGGCATTGGAAATATGACTTCGAGCCCTTGAGTTTAGACTCAAATTTCACCTAAATTGGATTAAAAATGACTGAGATATGAGCTTCACAAAATACCTGATTCTGCTCTGCGAAAATTCTGACCAGGTTGCACTTAAACAGCCATAACCTTTTCTATGGTTGGAATTTTTGAGCAAGGCCGGTGGCTTTAGATAGCTGACTTCAATACAATGAATTTAGACTCAAATTTCACCTCATTTGGAGTTTCATGGACTGAGTTATGTCTATTTGAAGTCATGCACTTTTTTCTGTCCAATTTAGCAGCAGCCTTCATGAAGCAAGAGCAGCCTCTATAAGAAATAGAGCCAGCTCTCTCAAAGACTAGAGAAGGCTCTACAAATTTAGAGACGGCTCAGAAAAGTAGAGAAGGCTCAATGAAAACCTAGAGAGGGCTCTACCAAAAAGTAGAGAAGGCTCTACGAAAGTAGAGAAGGCTCTAAAAATCTAGAGAAGGCTCCACTTTTCCATTGAGCCGTCTCCTTTTCAGAAAAAGAGCCTGCTCCACTTTTCTAATGGAGCCGCCTCCATTTGAAATTGAGCCGCCTCCACTTTTGTAAAGAGCCGGCTCCTTTGAGGGTTTTGAATTACAACGGCAATTTTTCTGCATTTATTTCCTCTAACCACTTCTAACAGCTATATTGAGCTATGAATTTCTTTATATATACAGAGGGTTTGTCTGAAAAGAAAACATGATTTTAAGAGACATCATATTACATTGCAAAGAGAGCTTTTGTTTTCAATCTTCTCATCATCTCTCTCATTTCACTCTTATTCTATCTTGAGAGATTCCAGTAAAGATTAAAAGGGCTGTTACTCTTGTTTTAATCTTCATAGAGTTTTTGCTCTATTATACTACTTGAGAGAGCATTCAAGAACATTCATTCAAGTGCATCAAAGAGAGCTTTTGGCTCTACCATTATACAGAGCTTTTATTCTGGTTATACTCACTCATAGACCCTCTGTTCAGACATCGATCTTTATCTCATATACAAGCTTCCATAGTTGAATCAGAGTGAACTTCAGAGAGCATTTAGTGAGCCTTTGCTGAACTTTTGTTCTAGTATTTCATCAGAGCTTTTGTTCTGTATTTTCCTCATCATCTCTCATACATTTCATACTTAGAGTTTGAGCTTTACTTGATTTCATATATACTCTATTGTGAGGTTTGATTTGTATCAATTCTTGAGAGGATTTCTTGTACTGCAAATTCTATCTACAAATCTGCTGTAAGCCTAGGAGGAAGAGTTTCTCTTAGCAAAGAAATTGTAAGGGCTGGTGTGGCCTATGTAAAACTAAGAGAGGTGGTCTCTTAGCAAGGATACTGTAAAGGGTTGGTGTGACCCAAAAGGAAGCCTAGGAGAAGGATGTTCTCCTAGCAAGAAAGAGAAGCAAGGTCTTGCTTCAATTAAAGGTTTGCTCTCCACCATTAAGGAGAAGCTCTAAGGAATTTGGGAAGTCTCAAGAGGGATCTTGAGCCGAGGAGTAGGAGTTTCCGAACCTCGCAAAAATTGCTGTGTTATTGTTTGCAATCTCTCTTCCCTTATCTCTTTTACAATTGTGCTAAATTGATTACTTTCATATCTTGTTTATTGCATAATTGGTTATACTGTTGATTAGAAATTGTAATTCTATAATTTGCGAAAATTGGCCATTGACTCTATTCACCCCCCCTCTAGAGTCAATTCTTGGGTAACAATTGGTATCAGAGCCTAAACTCTATTAAAGGACTTAACCGTCTTAGAGTACGATCATGGCCAATAATAGTAGTATCACACACTTAGAAGGTTATCCCATTGATAAACCTCCTTGTTTTGATGGAAATGATTATATCTATTGGAAAATTAGAATGAGGGCATTTTTAAAAAGTATTGATATTGATGTGTGGAAAGTTATAGAAAATGGTGGTCATATCCCAACTAAAGTTCTTGAAGGAAATAAATTTCCTAAGTCGAAAGGGGAATGGGATGAAAATGATCATAAATTAATACAGTGTAATACTTTAGCCATATGCCATCTTTATTGTGCATTAAGCAAAAATGAGTTCAATAAGATTATCTTTTGTAAAACGGCTAAAGAAATTTGGAACTCACTTGAATTAGCCTATGGAGGATCAATTAATGGTGAGGAATCATATATGCCTATGTTTATTGAAAAAGATGTTGTTTCCATCATAAATGAAAATGAATTAGTTAGTGAGATGTATTCTAGTTCTACTAACATTACTAATCATTTGAATTTTCTTAGTAGAACTTACTCTTCTTCCTATAGTAAAGTAAATAAAGCAACTCAAAAGAAGAGTATTGCTCTCCAAGCTTCTAGCAAAGAAGCAAGTGACGTTAAAGAGTTAGACAAACTTTGTCTCATGGCCGATGAAGATGAGGTAAATCCTAATCATGAATTTTTTGATATAGAAGCCTCTTATAATGAACTAGTTGATGCACATAATGAATTACTTGATGCGTTTAAAGAGTTACATGGTGTGCTCGATAAAATGACTGTGAAATGTTCTTCTCTTAAAAAGGAAAATCACAATCTCTCTCAAAGATATGAAAAAGTCCAAATGGAAAATGATTCTTTGAAAATAAAAAACCATTATCTTGTGCAAGAATTACAAAAGATCCAACTTGAAAACGAATCCTTGAAAAAGGAAAAGGATAATGTACTATCTATAGAGCCACCATCAATTGATTGCGTTTCCGAGTATAATTTTTCAAAGGAAATCATTGATGATCAAAATGGCACTTTAGCAAAGACAACCAAAGGAAAAGAGAACTTAAGTTCTATACTTGGAAATCAAAGAGTTGTTTATTTCAAAAATGAGATAAGACACGATCCTCATACTAAAGATGCATGCTTGTTGAGAAGAAGAAAGCCTTTGTATGATCACTTTGTCAAAAGTGGTACTCATTCCTTTAAATGCAATTATTGTAAGAGGCTAGGACACACAATTCATGATTGTCCATATAGAAAGAAGTTGAGGTCAAAGAAGGTTTGGGTTCCAAAAGGAACTTATGTTCCATTGCCTAACTTATATGGACCCAAGAAAATTTGGGTACCAAAAGAAGAATATGCAACCCTTTCTTATAGGGTTACTTGATGGCATCAATCAAGGATTATAAATGATGCATCTATTTGAGAAACAACTTCCAAGCTAATGAAGTTAGTACCATGGATAAATATTTCCTTTCTCATTAATTTGCTCTTATATAAAGTATTCAATCATGAAATTCTAAGCATGACGCTCTTGATATGCTACTTGTTCCTAATAGATGTAAAAATGTCTATGTTTTGATTTTTTGCATAAAAGTTTTTTTTTTATGAGTTATGAACATGCTAACAAGAAATGTTTTTCTATCCTTCAAATGATCTTTAGATTAACTATGCCCAATTTTTGTGATGGATTTATTGGAAGATATGCCATCAAATGAAAGCATACATTATCTAATATAGACCATCAATTCTATTTCATGTGAACCTTATCAAATGTATTAAAGTAGCAATGTATAAAAAGTCATCTATATGCTTTTGTGATCTTAAATGTTTTATCTACTTATTTATGTCACTTCCATACATATAGTAAATGAGGTTGTTCAACTTGAGGAACAAATCTCATTGGTAGAGCCATCTCATTAAAATGAAGAATGAGAATGTATATTGCTTTCCTAAGGGTCAGAAGTGTGTGGTCTATACAAAGGCTGTTATAGCAAATTGAAAGGGTAAGCCTCAAAGTAAAAAGAAAACCCTAGAAAAGAAAGCTAAATGAGAGTGTCTCGAGAGGCCATATGAACACATGATTTCCTGAGTTCTTAATCAAGAATGAAAGCTGAATACATTCTCAGAAACTGAAAATCTGGTGCAAAAGGTGTCTGGAAGGACTTAAATTTGCTGGAATCACTATCTTAGCTTGAAGAAGGTTTAAATAAGCTCTTATATCATGTTTACATCTGCAGGAGGTGCTCACTTGAATAAAGTTGAGCTGAAGTAAGTTTTTCATATCCCTAACCCTCATTTAAGCTTCTTTTCTGGTTCAGCCTCTGATTTATGAAAGGAAGTGTTAATATCTTGTTGTGATTCATCTGCCAATCATTCTAGCAAGTGTCTATGGTTTAATAGAGACTAGTGAAGTTCAGAAGTTACATCAAAACTGACCAACTTGAAGTTTGGCCTAGTAAACCTAAGCTGTTAAGGTTTAAGGCCTGAAAATCTGGGATTCAAACTATGAAAATTGTTTACCATGCTTATCTTGATGTAATTACTGTCTGAGCAAGTGTATTTACATGAAATATATCTGAGAGGTTCGAATTCAATGCAGTGGTGCAGTGATTTTATAGCTTTGTCCCTGAGTGCAGAGTTTCTACAGAAACTGGTCTATAACAGATTTTGAGGTTAAAATTAAATTATGAAATGAATTGCTTAACCTCTAAGCTTTTGTGAGAAGATGAACCAACAAACTGCAGCAGAGCCAGCTCCATTCAGAGTAGAGCCCTCTCTTTGAAGAAAAAGAGCCGTCTCTACACAAGGCAGAGCAGTCTCCACAGATGACATCAAATTGCTTGCTCTCGGGATCTCAAAAATTTTAAGAAAAAGCCTGCTCTATAAAAAACAAGAGCCGGCTCCCCAACCTGCATACAAAATTGGAATAGGAAGAGCCGTCTCTAGAAAAAGGTAGAGCCGGCTCCTTCAGTGCTATTTTTTTCCAACTCTCGGGATCTTCTCTGTAGACAATTGAGCCTGCTCAAAAAAAAGGAAGAGCCGTCTCCAAAAAAAAAAAATTTTAAGACCCGTCTCCACAAATTATCCGAGCCGGCTGCCAAACTGCTTTAAAATCTACTCTCTCAAGATCTAAGATGTGGGTGAGCAGCAGAGCAAAGAAAATATACACTGTTTTGAGCCATCACAATGAGCTCCACTGAACTTCATAGAAAAATGTCTTGGAAAGCTTAAACGGAGAGAAAAGAGCATCAATTCAAAACCAGTGAGGTCCATTGATACATGACTGTAGATTTAAAAAAAAAAAAAAGAGAGGAGAGCTTCTGGGTCTTGGGTGTGCTTCGAGTGTCTATTGACTCTGGTGACGCCCGAGCTACCTTTGAGTTCCATATCAGTCCGGTGAAACTCCGACCAAGTAAGCTTCAGTCTATCAAACCAATTCGGACTCAGCTGTAGCTCCACTAATGTGAAGATGAATGGCAGATTCAAACGATGGTGAGTTTCAATTCCTAAAAGGCAAAGGTACAGTTCAGCTACAGTGAGGTTCCAAGACCAAACCGAAAGCTGCAACAGCTGCTGCCATAGCTTACATCATCCACAACCTCCGGCGAGCTTCCTTCTATTTCAGAATTAAGTATATCAGTCCGGTGAAGATGCTACAGCAATCAACTTTCCAGCAATAGCTCAGATCAATAAGACCCAAAACCGAAAGCTCTAAGCTTGCATTCAAGCTCCGATGACCAAATCACAAGTTCCTAGCTACAATTTCAGTCCGCCGGCGAGACACAACTATCTCCATTAATACCGGCGAGCTTCATACTACAGCAATGGTTCAGGCAAGCTTCACAAACAGTTCCATTCCATAGTGTTTCAGCTCCGGTGATCAAACAAGTAGAATTTCAGTCCGGTGAAGTTTTCATTGATCACGAAACGAAGAATCAGCAAGCTTCACTCTCAGGATCTCTTTGATGAAGTAAGAGCCGGCTCTAAATTTACTAAGAGTCGGCTCCAACAACCTTTGAGCTGGCTCCCACAATGCTTCTCTAAGTCTCGGGTTCTTAAGTGCACTGTAAGTTGGTTAGACATATTTAATTGATCTCGGCACTTCATTTGGAGCATTGTAGTTGACATTTCCAGTAGCAAGAACTCTAGATTGTCTTCATGCGAATTGGGCATACTTTCAGTAAGTTTCTTTCATTCAATCCACTCAATGTTTCACATGATCTTAAAAATGATGAGAGAGAGCCGGCTCCTTATAAAACAAGAGCAGGCTCCAAGGAATTTATAGAGCCAGCCCTATATAACTTAAGAGCCGGCTCCTATGATGGTTATAAGAATCAGTATCTCGGCATCTCAAGAAGAACACAAGAACAGGCTCCATCTTTGATGTTAAAATGAGTCTCAGCACTTTCTGTCTTGAGGTCTTGAACTTGAATCACTCCAGAAAGTTTTCCAAAAGCAACAGTGAGTAAGTATCTCGGCTAAAACTCTTGATTGGGCATCTTCACAAGTAAGCTCTCTTCATCACAATTCTCTTTAAAGTTCAATTAACTCTTGCTTTTTAAATGATTTTTAGTAATTAATTTCTAGTAATTATTTTCTAAACTCATCACCTTTAATTCATCATTCCATGAGACCCTTGATTGCAATGTAGCCTTTTTCTTTCACATGTAAAAGACTTATTCTAGCAAGAATTGCTTAGTCTATGGTTTGCAAATTCAAAATTTATGCACAAACTATCATTTGTCCTTTAATTAATCTATTGATCCATTATATATAAATCAAATCTTAGAGATATATTGCACAAATTTTGTTATCAAACCCCATTTGTTTTGAAGTTATCTTTGAATAAATTTTCAACATGTGTTGTCTATGGTTCAATTGGACAGAATATTTCAAGATTCTACTGGATTTCCACTTTTAGGCTGAATTTATCCATTTCAATCTTTAAATCTTGTTACATAAAATTTTGTGTTGGGGTTTTCAAGTATAAATTTGTCCTAGCACTCAAATTGACTGAATGTGAAATTTAAACTAGATGGGTTCATTGTTTCAAAATCCTTTTAAGTACCTCTGTTAATCTTCAGTCAAAACTAATTTGAGTCTTGAAATTTTAATTGTATGATAATTGGATTTTTTTTGGAGAATTCTTTCTGTAATTTCAGTCTAAACTCTAGAAATATCCATGGCTTCTATAGATGTAAAATGAAAATTTGCTTCAAATTTCTTCCTATTTGTTTAAATCTTTCATGTTTCTCATGCACTACTACTTCAAAATTTTGCAAGAACCTAGTTCATCCTCCCACCTTTTTGAGATGACAAAGGGGGAGAAATATGTGTGATTAATTATGCTTGTTATGCTTGCGTATATTACTTTTCACTTATTTTAGATGCATATTGAAAGGGGGAGTCTTATACACTTTAATGTCTAAAATATTTGTTGTAAAATCAAGCATGCTATGATATTCAAAATATGCATATTGATAGGGGGAGCATTCTTTCAAATGCAACTCCACTTTGACAATAAACACATCAATGTTTTGTCATCATCAAAAAGGGGGAGATTGTTGGCCTAAGGATTTTATCTAAAGGTCAATCTTATGTTTTGATGATTACAAACCATTAATGATGTTTAAGTACTAATGTTTTAATTGAGTGATATATAGTTGATCAATATTCAATCCTCAATGTTGAGCTAGAAGATCCATTCCAAGCATTACAAATACTCAAGCTATGGATTCAAGGAAGCCTTAAAAGTTGCAAGAGATCAAAGGCATATTCAATCAAAGAAAAACTCGAACTTCAAAGATCATTCAAGCATTTCAAAGAAAGAAAACAAGTCTTCATCAAGCCTAAACGATCATGGTCAAGAATGAAGAAAAGGGGTAGATAAGATGGTGAGAGCTTAAGATTTAATGTCAAAGTATTTTTGAATTCATTTGAAGCTCATCTCTATAGGACCATGCATATCATACATCATATGCTCCTACATCATTAGCAATAGACTTTGAACTTCAATACACATATATTTAACATATGAAGTCTTTGCTAAGAATGAGTTAGTTCAAGCTTGCATAAGCTTTGAAAGAACTCAACTTAAGCTAGAAATGCTAGGACCATGCACATTAATCACAATACTTATTTTGGTCTCTAGAAAGAAAAGGAAAAGGCATTGAATTTTATATTTCATCTTTAAAGCCCTTATTGCCATAATTTGGTAAATGACTCTAGGACACAATGCACTTGAAATTTAACATCTTCATATGTCCCTAGACTCCTAGAAACAGGCCTTGAACTAAATTGAATCATTCATCAAAGTCCTAGGTGCTAGAAAAATGAATATCTCAAAAGAAGCTATTTTCAGCCTAGAAAATTTCAGACCAGCTTGCACTAAAACTACTATAACTATTTGTGTAGTTGGAATTTTTACACAAGGCCAGTGGCATTGGAAATCTGACTTCGAGCCCTTGAGTTTAGACTCAAATTTCACCTAAATTGGATTAAAAATGACTGAGATATGAGCTTCACAAAATACCTGATTCTGCTCTGCGAAAATTCTGACCAGGTTGCACTTAAACAGCCATAACTTTTTCTATGGTTGGAATTTTTGAGCAAGGCCAGTGGCTTTAGATAGCTGACTTCAAGAAAATGAATTTAGACTCAAATTTCACCTCATTTGGAGTTTCATGGACTGAGTTATGTCTATTTGAAGTCATGCACTTTTTTCTGTCCAATTTAGCAGCAGCCTTCATGAAGCAAGAGCAGCCTCTATAAGAAATAGAGCCAGCTCTCTCAAAGACTAGAGAAGGCTCTACAAATTTAGGGACGGCTCAGAAAAGTAGAGAAGGCTCAATGAAAACCTAGAGAGGGCTCTACCAAAAAGTAGAGAAGGCTCTACGAAAGTAGAGAAGGCTCTAAAAATCTAGAGAAGGCTCCACTTTTCCATTGAGCCGTCTCCTTTTAAGAAAAAGAGCCTGCTCCACTTTTCTAATGGAGCCGCCTCCATTTGAAATTGAGCCGCCTCCACTTTTGTAAAGAGCCGGCTCCTTTGAGGGTTTTGAATTACAACGGCAATTTTTCTGCATTTATTTCCTCTAACCACTTCTAACAGCTATATTGAGCTATGAATTTCTTTATATATACAGAGGGTTTGTCTGAAAAGAAAACATGATTTTAAGAGACATCATATTACATTGCAAAGAGAGCTTTTGTTTTCAATCTTCTCATCATCTCTCTCATTTCACTCTTATTCTATCTTGAGAGATTCCAGTAAAGATTAAAAGGGCTGTTGCTCTTGTTTTAATCTTCATAGAGTTTTTGCTCTATTATACTACTTGAGAGAGCATTCAAGAACATTCATTCAAGTGCATCAAAGAGAGCTTTTGGCTCTACCATTATACAGAGCTTTTATTCTGGTTATACTCACTCATAGACCCTCTGTTCAGACATCGATCTTTATCTCATATACAAGCTTCCATAGTTGAATCAGAGTGAACTTCAGAGAGCATTTAGTGAGCCTTTGCTGAACTTTTGTTCTAGTATTTCATCAGAGCTTTTGTTCTGTATTTTCCTCATCATCTCTCATACATTTCATACTTAGAGTTTGAGCTTTACTTGATTTCATATATACTCTATTGTGAGGTTTGATTTGTATCAGTTCTTGAGAGGATTTCTTGTACTGCAAATTCTATCTACAAATCTGCTGTAAGCCTAGGAGGAAGAGTTTCTCTTAGCAAAGAAATTGTAAGGGCTGGTGTGGCCTATGTAAAACTAAGAGAGGTGGTCTCTTAGCAAGGATACTGTAAAGGGTTGGTGTGACCCAAAAAGAAGCCTAGGAGAAGGGTGTTCTCCTAGCAAGAAAGAGAAGCAAGGTCTTGCTTCAATTAAAGGTTTGCTCTCCACCATTAAGGAGAAGCTCTAAGGAATTTGGGAAGTCTCAAGAGGGATCTTGAGCCGAGGAGTAGGAGTTTCCGAACCTCGCAAAAATTGCTGTGTTATTGTTTGCAATCTCTCTTCCCTTATCTCTTTTACAATTGTGCTAAATTGATTACTTTCATATCTTGTTTATTGCATAATTGGTTATACTGTTGATTAGAAATTGTAATTCTATAATTTACGAAAATTGGCCATTGACTCTACTCACCCCCCCTCTAGAGTCAATTCTTTGGTAACAGATTTAATTTTCGGAGGAGCGATGATTATTTTACGAATTTTTGAAGTTTTTAGTTCTAAGGTTTCGGAGGGGGTTTTGGGCCACTTGGAGTCAGATTCCGGAGACACACCTTTGGAACAATAGAAACTTCTCTTCATCAGCTACGTTCCCACTGAACAGTTGACTGGCGTTGACAAGTATGAACCCCTTTCCTTATTACTATTCTTTGTTTGGAATCATGGAAGTATTAAGGAGTGCGTTTTAGGCATCTTCTACTTAACCGTTGTGCTCACTCCTTACTAATATTTTTCAGGACACAGAAAGAAAGTGCCGAAAAAAATTCCCCACAGGCTTAGATAGGACTTGACGGAATTTCTTGTGTTAATTTTCTATTGTATATACAAGTCTTGTAAAACTTTAAACTTGTTTTGTATCTTTTTTGTAAACTTATGTTCACGGACTGTGGTCGGATGTAATGTATCATGTAAATGGACTTTTGGTTTTTCGTCTATGTGTGTGATCATGATATTACCATTATAGATGCATGTGGTGACTGGTGTGGGACAGGGTTAGCCTTTAATATGGCTCACAAATGAGTTCGGAAATTACAGGACTTTAGAAACTTAGAATCCGTATTTCAATTTTCAGATTTTGCATAATGTGTTCCCTTGTAGTTTAGAATTGGGAATGACTATAGTGATAGTAGATGACCTCAGATTCGAGTAAAGACCCGGATACGGTTTGGACCCCTGGGTTCAGGTCACTACATTTCCTGTCAGTGACAGTTCCACCTTCCACTTGGCTATCCCTCACCTCCATCCCCACTGGCATTGAAATTTATCAATGTATGTTCTCCCTGCACAATGACAAAGCACCTAGTCTAAATGGCTTCAATGCATCATTTTTCAAGCAAACTTGGTACATTGTTGGTAATGAGCTTACAAATGCTATGAATAATTTTTTTACCTCTGGAAAATTACTCAAAGAAATCAATTGTTGTTCCATCTCCTTTGTGCCTAAATCCTCCAACCCATTAAACTTCAATGAGTACAGACTAATATCATACTGCACAACCCTTTACAAATGTGTTGCGAAGCTCCTGGCCAATAAGCTCAAATCCATCTTACCCCTCATCATTGATCCAGCTCAATTAGCCTTTATAAGTGGTATAAAGATTGATGACAACATACTTCTCTCTCAAGAGCTTTTATAGGGTTATCTGGTTCCTGTCGAAACCGTACCAAACTATGTGCACCCCTAGTGAGATATGAAGATGAGCAAAAAAAATCTACATTCTAGACATTTGTATACACATATAATCAATTGGTGGTCCCCACTCCCCTCATCAAAGTTACTAAAATGCCCTTAATACATAAATGTAACTACAACCATACCATCAACAAATATATATATACATGTATAATGCACCAATAATAATGAATATGGCATGTAATAAAGTGGAAAATTTTTGAACCGCGAAAACCCGGGCTCATGCCTACATAAGGCCTTCCGGACCCAAAAAAAAAAAATAAAAAATGGTGAAACGAACTAAAATGCATTTTTAAGAGTTCTAAATTCAAAGAAAAGTCATAATTGACCCTGAGAACCCATGTGACACGCAAACTGATGCCCAAAAATAATAAATATATAAAAAAAATTTGGTCGAAAATGTAATATTTCTGTTTTTCATCATTTTCCATTTTTCCAAAAATTTTGTCATTGCAAGGGCATTTTCGTCTTTTCTCATTTTACGTGCCGGACACTGTGGGGAGTGCAGGGTGTGTTCGAGAGTTGGTTGGGGCATTTCATTGAGTTCAGGACTCTTTGAAATGTAAGGGTTGCCATTTTGGCATTTTTTAGTTTTTCGAGCCAGACGGTCCCGTGTGGGAACCGCTACCGGAAGTGTTGGTTGGGTCTATTTACATCTCATACATTTTAGTTAATGTGTTATATGTGGTTGTGAATTATTAAGTGTGTGTGTGTGTGTGTATATATATATATATATATATATATTAGTGGTGGAAATAAAAAAAATAAGATATTTTAAATGGTGGGACCCACTTTAAATTTTTTAGAAAAAGGGCCAAAGGCCATTTTTGGCCTCATTTTTCACATCTCACTCTCTCTTTACGAATCTCTCTCCCTCATTTCCTTTTTTTTTTTTTTTTTTTTTCACAAGTTTGAAACTTTGATCTTTCTCTCACTATTTGGTATTTTTGAGTGCCGTTTGCGGCAAAACGGAGGATGCGTCGAGATCTTTGATTTGATAGGAGAAATTCTTCATTTGGTGCACTTTGAAAATTTGAAATTTATGGTACAAAATTAGGGGTTTTGCATCTAAGTGAGGTAGGGGTTTTTAATTCCCAATTACTTGTTCCTTTGTGAATTTTTCTTCAATATTTGTTGTCCAGTATGCTTAATTTGAGTTGATTGCCTTTAAAATGATGTAATTGTTGTGTGTGAAACCAATGATTTTGTGTATTAATTAATTTTTATGAAAAGCATGCGTAGGTGTTAAATTTTCAATGCCTATGGTACTTATTAAATTTGCTAGAAATTGCTATATGGAAGCATGTTGACTTGTGTAGTATAAAATCTTTTATTGTCATTGCATTGGAAGAGTATGTGATATTCATGCATAGCATTGGGCATGAAAAAGGGCAAAATGATTTGAAGTGAATGAAAAAGGGTTTTTGGGAGAAAGTTTTGATTAAAGTGGTTTTGTGAAAAACCCGGTCCCCAAGAGGTTACCGAAGGACCGTGATGTTAATATAACCTAGAGGGAACTAGAAAAATTACCCTAGCGTGGTTAAGCTATCTAGGCCCCAAATGATGCTGCGGGGTTACTAAGGGTCTGGGATAGTAGCTAATCCTTCTCTCGTGTCGTGGAGGAGTCACCATGGGACGAGTTATGGTAACGGTTTGAAAAGTGATGGATGGATGGTTTTAAAAATGGGGAGTGACATAGCATGGCATTGCACTTCATGACACGACATTGTTTATCTTTGAACTTGAAATTGATATTATTTTATTTCCCATTATAGTATGATCCCTATCCTCTATTACTATTCAATGTTTGGATTCACGGGGTTACAAGAGGTGTGTCTTAGGCACCACCTACTGAGCAATTTGCTCACCCATTATTTAACATTTTTCATGGCTCGGGACGGAAGTGGCAGAGGACGGTCCACCACAATCTTAGTTTGGAGATTTGAAGTTCCTTTTTGCTATCTCTTTTGTATATTTGGATCCATTCTTTTGTGAAGTCTCAAACTTTATTAAAATGTATTCATTTTGTAAACCATGGTCATGTATTGTAACTATGACACTTGATAGCATTTTGAAGTAAAGTGAGACTATGTGAGTATTTCATGATGGATGGGAAATGAAGTTATATATTTTTTAATCAGTTATAGATACCTTTAAATTGTATAATGTCATGTTCTATTGCTGTGAATTTAGGATTTGTTTGCACAATAGGTTCAGTATAGGTTTGGCTCACAACGAGCCAAGTTTGTGGAGTTTTAATCTGCAGATAGCAACTATTCAAGGTCTGTCAGCCGGCTAACATGAAAGATCAGCCGACTGACAGAGCCATTCGAGACCTTTCCAGAGAGTTCTAAAGTGAAGAGCATTGTTTTGGCCTGTTAAAGTTCACCATCAGCTGACCGAAACCCCAGGTTCGGCCGACCGAACCTTGCCACCAGCCTACCGATGAACCTTTTTGACAAAGTCCCGAGAGCATACCATTTTGACAATCGTTTCAACCAGCCGACCATGTAGGTCAGCTGACCGAACCTGCCCTGTCAGCCGGTCGACTAATGGCCATGCATCTTTGACCCCTCTTTCCAAAGTATGTATTTTGTTGCTATGGTCAATTGAATGGTCCAATGTGCCACCTATCGACTTAGGAAACCATTAGGACAACAAGTAGAGGCCATGACCCAGTTAACGGTTCAGACCTACGGGTTCAGGTCGTTACAGAACTGGTATTAGAGCCATGGTTAGAAAACCATTAGGACAACGAGTAGAGGCTTACATAGAGTTGCATGGAATGTTGTTTGCATTGTTTATGTGATTATTTATTAAATGGTTTTCCCACGTGAAAAAGCATGCTTAATTGTTGATGTGCTTACGTGCTTACGCTTTTATGCTAATGTGTTTCCTTGCATAATCTTGCATTTTAATTGTTAGTATAGCATCATTTGTGTTAAGTTATCCTCGGTTGGACCGTAGACATTGTTGTTGAAACGTTTTCTTATTTTATAGCATGATGCCACCGCAAAAAAAAAACAAGTGGAGTTGGCCCTAGGCCAACTAGGGGCGATGTTGGTGAAAGTTCTAGCTTTAATCCAGTGGAGCAAGTTGATGAGGATACACTTCTTAGGGACTTGATTACCAGAGAGGTGTTCCCACTAGAAGGGACGACGTTATGACACCCGTTGAAGTGGGTGAAGGTTCGACGGAGCTTGCACTCAACCGTTTGTTACAAAATGCTTTGAGGGCTATAATAGTTTCTCTTCTGTAGCCAGTACCATAACCGGTAGCTCAAGTTAAGGAGACGATAGCTCGGAAACGTCTTAAGTTGATTACGGGGTTTTTAAAGTTGATGCCGATGATGTTTGAGAGTGGGGCAGATCCAATGGTAGCGGACGACTACATGAACCAAGTTGAAAACCACTTGACCTCTATGGATGTGACGAATGATCATTTGAAATTCATCTTGGCTACTTAAAGGTAGAAGACATGAGTTGGGATATGTTTAAGGAGTTATTTTACGAGAAGTATTTTACAGTTACCAAGAGATGGGAACTAAGGAAGCAGTTTGACGATCTCATCCAAGGCAACATGTCGGTGACGGAGTATGAGAACAAGTTTACCTCTATTTCTCACTTTACTCTAGAAATAGTGAGAAATGAGGCTGACAAGATTTGAAAGTTTGTTTCGGGTCTCCATTACCAAATGAGGCCGTTGATAACAGAACAGTACTTCAAGGTCTAATCGGAGGCAGTGGAAAGAGTATTGATGCTAGAGGCAGAAACAAAGGACAGAAATACGGAAAAAGAATAGTAAAAGTAGAAGAGGAATGCAGGGTTATCTTCTGAGGGGGTAGTTCATCTTAGTTTCAGGGGCAGCAGTCTGCACGATCCGCTCCTACTACTCCTATGCCAGTTGGGTCAGACAAGAGTGGAGTCATTTGTTATCAATGCTAGCAACTTGGACATTACAAGTCCAATTGTCCTATGAAATTGTTTACAGTTTCTTCAACATAGAGATCTTGTTATGGGTGTGGCCAGTAAGGTCATATGATTCAGGATTGTCTAAATAGGGGAGCAGACATCGGTAGGGGCAGAAGGTCATAACAGAGGCCGTCACAGTCGGCTATAGCTCAGTCAAGTTTCAGACCACCGCCACCACCACAGCTTGCCATGTCTTCATAGGGATCATGACCAGTTAGGAGGGATATTCCTACTATGTCAGTGCAGCAGTCAGGTATTCAGGTTAGCATTTCTGAGGCATAGGTACCACGGGGATGTGTTTTCGCACTTGCACAGGCCGATGCATCTTCTAGTTCGTCAATTCTCTGAGGTATATTTCCAGTGTTTGACTCTTGGGCTCGTGTTTTGTTTGACTCTGGTGCATCTCATTCCTTCATTTCATTGTCATTTGCACTTGCATCGGGATTAGAGGTCAGTTTCATGGATCGGGCGTTATGTGTTGATACGCCTATTGGGGTTTCAGTGTAATTGAGCAAAGTTGTGAGAGATTGTTCCATTGTGATAGCAGGGAGACTTTTGTGTTTAACTTTATCCTTCTTAAGATGACTAGCTTTGATGTCATTCTCAGGAAGGATTGGTTAGCTTCATTTGGTGCTATGATCGATTGTTTCAGAGGAAGAGTCACAGTTTGCACTCCTGAAGGAGATTGTTTCTTTTTCATGGGAGATCAAAGTGATTCCCACACTTCATCATTTTATGGAATTCGTAGAAGAGGTCGTGGTGAATACTTCTTGGTTAGTTTTTTAGCCGAAGAAGATGATGTTATAGAAAAGGCTTATCTGGCAGTTGTTTGTGACTTTTTGGATATCTTTCCGAAAGATTTGTCGGAGTTACCTCCATACCAAGAGATTGAGTTTGCTATTGATTTGATACCCGGTATCGCGCCAATTTCTATGGCACCGTATCGTATGGCACCGATAGAGTTAGAAGAATTGAAGAAACAACTTGATGATTTGAGGATGAAAGGTTTCATCCAACTGAATGTGTCACCGTGGGGGGCACTGGTCTTGTTTCCTAAGAAGAACGATGGTTCTTTGAGGTTGTGCATCGATTACTAGAAGTTGAATCATGCTACCATCAAGAACAAGTATTCTTTACCAAGGATAGATGATCTGTTTGACCAGTTGAAGGGAGCCAATTGTTTCTCGAAGATTGACTTGAGGTCTGGCTACTATCAGTTTCGGGTTAGGGATGAGAAAATCCCAAAGACGGCTTTCCGTGCACAGTATGGACATTATAAGTTCTTTGTTATACCCTTTGGTTTAACTAATGCGCCAGCGGCATTCATGGACTTAATGAACCGTGTCTTTCATGATTACTTGGACCTGTTTGTAGTAGTTTTCGTGAATGACATTCTTGTGTAATCGCGAACTCGGGAGGCGCACGAGATTCATTTAAGTATCGTGTTACAGATTTTACGAGAACACCGTTTGTATACCAAATATGAGAAGTGTAAGTTTTGGCTACAAGAGGTGAAGTTTTTAGGTCACGTTGTTTTAGAAGGTAGAGTGTCAGATGGCCTATCAAAGATTAAAGCAGTTTTGAATTGAGAGCAACCCAAGAATGTTTCTGAGATCCATAGTTTTCTTGGCCTAGTGGGTTATTATCGGAGATTTGTGAATGATTTTTCCCATTTTGCAACACTTATGACTTACTTGACCCGGAAAGGATCAAGTTCATCTGAAACGAAGCTTGTGAGTCATCCTTTCAAGAGTTGAAGACAAGGTAGACTATAACTCCAGTGTTGGTGATATCTGAGCATGGCTTGGGTTATGTGATCTATTGTGATGCTTCATGTGATGGTTTAGGTTGTGTGTTGATGTAAGATGGTAGAGTAGTGGCTTATGGGTTTCGATAATTGAAGACTCACAAGCTTAACTACCCTACTCATGATTTGGAGTTAACGACAGTTGTTTTTGCTTTAAAGTGTTGGAGACACTACTTGTATGGTGAGAGATTCGAGGTGTTCTCGGATCATAAGAGTCTCAAGTACCTTTTTTCCCAAAAGGAATTGAACAACAGACAGAAGCGATGGGTTGAGTTTTTGGAGGATTACAACTTTGACTTGCAGTATCATCCGGGCAAGGCAAATGTGGTAGCTGATGCCTTAAGCCGGAAATCTCGAGGGACTTTAGCCGGTTTGGCTATTCAAAAATGGAAGATGCTTGAGGACCCGATAGAGGTGGGAATACAGTGTTTTGATGATGACGTATGCAGGGAGTCTGCATTCTTATTCAGTCTTGTGGCATGGCCTACTCTTGTTGGACTAGTGATTGAGTCACAGAGATAGGATCTGGATTTGGATGCCCTTCATACCTTGATCTCCAGTGGTGAGATAGTGAAAGATTGGACCTTGCATGCAGATGGAGATCTATGGTTCAGGGGTTTATTGGTTATTCCCACAGTTCGTCGTGAGGACATTTTACGAGAATTTCACACTTCTTGCTTTGCAGTTCATCCAAGTGGTACCAAGATGTATCACAATTTGAGATGATAGTATTGGTGGAATGGAATAAAGAAGGATGTTGCACAGTTTGTGGCTAGATGCCTTACCTGTCAACAGGTGAAGGCCGAGCATCAAATACCAGCGGGTTTGTTGCAGCCATTGCTTGTAGTGCAATGGAAATGAGAACAGATTGTTATGAATTTTGTGATAAGTCTTCCAAGGTCACAATGGGGAAAAGAGGCCATATGGGTCATCATTGACAGATTGACAAAGACAGCTCACTTCTTGCCCATTAAGGCAATAGATGACGAAGAGGCACTTGGTGTGCTGTATGTGAAAGAGATTGTGAGATTGCACGGGGTTCCAATGGCTATTGTTTCATATAGGGATACCAAGTTCACTTCGAGGTTCTAGAAAGGACTTCAAGCAGCGTTTGGTTCATCGTTGCACCTTAGTACAACATTTCATCCATAGACAAATGGCCAGTCGGAGCGTACCATCCAGATCCTAGAGGATATGCTTCGGATTTGTGTACTTGATTTGGGAGGTAGTTGGGAGGATCACCTTCCACTTATTGAGTTTGCCTACAACAACAGTTATCAGGCGAGTATTTAGATGGCTCCATTTGAGGCGTTGTATGGTAGACTTTGTAGGTCTCCTGTTTGTTGGACTGAGGTGGGTAAGACAGCCGCCTTAGGACCCGATATAGTACTCGAGACTACCGAGAAGATTAAGCTGATCAGACAGAGATTGTTCATAACTCAAAGCCGACAGAATAGCTATACAGATAAGTGGAGACGGCCATTATCTTTTGAGGTAGGAGACCACGTCTTTCTTCAGGTTTCTCTACATAAGGGTTTGATGAGGTTCGGGAAGAGTGGTAAGTTATTGCCACGATTTATTAGACCATTTAAAATTTTGGACCGCGTAGGAGAGGTTACCTACAGACTTGCATTACCAACACAGATGGACAGAGTTCACAATGTTTTTCATATGTTGATGCTACGGAAGTATGAACCAGATCCATTTCACATTTTGGATTGGGTTGATATGGATATAGATGAGGATGTCTCCTATAAAGAGGGACCAGTTCAAATCCTTGACACACGATAGAAGGTGTTAAGGGACAAAAAGATACCGTTAGTGAAGGTTCTTTAGAGGTATCACGAAGTCGAGGAAGCTACTTGGGAGCTTGAATAGGAAGTTCGATCCACGTATCCAGGGTTGTTTTCTCCCTCAGGTATGGCTTGATTTTGGGGACGAAGTCTTTTAAAGTTGGGGATATTGTAATATTTCTGTTTTTTCCAGAAATTTTGTCATTGCAAGGGCATTTTCGTCTTTTCTCGTTTTATGTGCCGGACACCGTGGGGTGTGCCGGGTGTGTCTGAGAGTTGGTTGGGGCATTTTATTGAGTTCATGACTCTTTGAAATGCAAGGGTTGCCATTTTGACATTTTTTAATTTTTAGGACCGGACGGTCCCGTGTGGGACTCGCTACCGAAAGTGTTGCGTACGGGGATTTTTGTTGGTTCCATTTACATCTCATGTATTTTATTTAATGTGTTATAGATGGTAGTGAATTATTAAGTGTGTGTGTGTGTGTGTATATATATATATATATTAGTGGTGGAAATAAAATAAAAAAAAAGATATTTTAAATGGTGGGACCCACTTTAAATTTTTTTTTAAAAAAGGCCAAAGGCCATTTTTGGCCTCATTTTTCACATCTCATTCTCTCTCTCTATGAATATCTCTCCCTCATTTCCTTCTTTTTCTCACAAGTTTCAAAGTTTGATCTTTCTCTCACCATTTCGTATTTTTGGGTGCTGTTTACAGCAAAACGGAGCAATTCTTCATTTGGTGCACTTTGAAATTTCAAAATTTAGGGCACAAAATTAGGAGTTTTGCAAAGTGAGGTAGAGGTTTCTAATTCCTAATTTCTTGTTCCTTTGTGAATTTTTATTCAATATTTGTTGTCAAGCATGCTTAATTTGAGTTGATTGCATTTTAAAATGATGTAATTGTTGTGTGTGAAACCTATGATTTTGTGTATTAATTAATTTGTATGAAAAACATGCCTAGGTGTTAAATTTTTCATGCCTATGGTGTTTATTAATTTGTTAGAAATTGCTATATGAAAGCATGTAAACTTATGTAGTATAAAATCTTTTATTATCATTGCATTGGAAGAGAATGAAAAAGGGGTTTTGGGAGAAAGTTTTGATTAAAGTGGTTTTGTGAAAAACCTGGTCGCCGTGGGGTTACCGATGGTCCGTGGCGTTAATATAACCTAGAGGGAAGTAGGGAAATTACCCTAGCGTGGTCGAGTTATTTGGGCCCCAAATTACGCCGCGGGGTTACCAAAGGTCAGGGATAGTAGCCAATCCTTCTCTCATGTCACCGAGGAGTCACCGAGAGACGGGTTAAGTTAACGGTTTGAAAAGTGATGGATGAATGGTTTTGAAAATGAGGAGTGACATAGCATAGCATTGCACTTCCTAACACGACATTGTTTATTTTTTAACTTGAAATTGATATTGTATTCTTTCCCGGCATGGTATGATCCCTATCCTCTATTACTATTCAATGTTTGGATTCACGGGGTTATAAGAAGTGTGTCTTAGGCACCACCTACTGAGCAATTTGTTCACCCCTTATTTAACATTTTTCAGGGTTCGGGAAGGAAGTGGCGGATGACGGTCCACCACAATCTTAGTTTAGAGATTTGAAGTTTATTTTTGCTATCTCTTTTGTATATTTGGATCCATTCTTTTGTAAAGTCTCAAACTTTAGTAAAATGTATTCATTTTGTAAACCATGGTCATGTATTGTAACTATGACACTTGATAGCATTTTGAAGTAAAGTGAGACTATTTCATGATGGATGGGAAATGATGTTCTATTTTTTTAATAGTTACGAATGCCTTTAAATTGTATAATGTCGTGTTCTGTTGCCGTGAATTCGGGATTGGTTTGCACAACAGGTTCAGTATAGGTTTGGCTCACAACGAGCCAAGTTTGTAGAGTTTCAAACTGCAGATTACAGTTATTCAAGGCCTATCAGCCAGCTGACATGAAGGATCAGCCGACCGACAGAGCCATTCGAGACCTTTCCAGAGAGTTTTAAAGTAAGGAGCATTGTTTTGACCGGCTGAACTTCACCATTAGCCGACTGGCCGATCGAACCTTACCACCTGACAATCGTTTCAGCCGGTCGACTATGTAGGTCAGCCGACCAAACCTGCCGGTCAGCTAGCAGACCAAGGGCCATTAGCCGGCTGACCATATCCATTTGACTTGCATCTTTGACCCCTCTTTTCAGAGTGTGTATTTGGTTGCTATGGTCAATTGAATGGTCCAATGTGCCACCTATGGACTTAGGAAAAGACGGTGTTACCCTTAGTTGACCTCGGGTTCAAGTAAGGACCCGGTTAACGGTTCGAACCTACGGGTTTAGGTCGTTACAGAAAAAATACGGGATATTACTGATTACAGGCATCACAAGCTGGAATGGGATAATCTATTGGCTAGCCACCATTAGAAATCCAAAAAACCCTAATTTTTTATTTACAAAATGCTCATCGCCTCTATTGTGTGGCACATGTGGAAGGAAAAGAATGATCGGTTATTTAGGGATAAAACATCTTCCAATAACATAGTTCTTGATCATATTTGTTACTTATTTGATCTCATCAAAGCTCTCCACTAGAGTTCTTAAGGACTATGATTCTTCACGATCCCTACTTGCTAATTGGGGAGTATCCCCAGTCTGCACTTGACTGCCTTCTCAATCGTCAAATGACATCACTTGAGTTTTTACATGAGCTCTTTTTGACAACCAACGGATGATGGCATATTCACTGTTAACAAAGAGATTTGTTATCAATGGCTATATGACTCACTCTGAGATAAGGGTTGTTTGTCAATCTAGGGATGTTTGTTTTTGTTTGGATCAAGTCTGTCCCTTTAGGTAAGGATTTTCACTGTTAGGCTGTGTTTTGGCTCCTGTAGCCCACCTTGTATTTACATTTATACTCAATACAACTTGTTTAACTTTCTCTCCCTCTTCTCTCTAACTTTTTCTTTCTAACCCCATTCATCTTCTTCACTCTATGCCTCCCTGCTCCCTTCTATGGGAGTGGGGAGATGATGGCTGCCTCCTACAGCTGCAATAAACTTGGTGTGTTTCAATAAGTGCACTCCGTGTGTTTTTTTTTACGCCATTTTTGTTTTGTTCGGCTAGATCTGTTCATATTGGGTTCGTTTTCGGATCACATGGGCGAATCTGTTGTTTTCTCTAACTAGATCTCTGGTCTACGTCGACTTTGGTTTTCTCCTGCCTAGATTTGATATTTTTCTCCTTGATTTGATCTTGTGCGTGGTTTTCTTCAATGTCGAAGTGCCTTGTGGCTATAGCTTTGGAGCTGTTGCCATGATGATGGCTTGAGCTTTGGGTCACTCCAGTCTGTTGCGTTTCTCCCATGGTGGTTCTGTTGTAGAATTTTAGGCTCTGTTTTCTCCATAAATTTGGGGCCTGTTCTTTTTTTTATTGCTTTGCTTCATGATTTGTATACAGATCTGGACCTGTTCTTCATTTTATTGATTTGCTTCATGATTTGTATGCTTTTTCTGGCTTGACTTTTTAACTCTATACTGCCGTTGGCTTGGCCTTTATGCCTTTGAAATGATATGTCTTATCGTTTTCATGACAAAAAAAAAAAAAAAAAAAAAACTACTAATATACTACTAAGAATTATTTTTGAACTAAATAATTAATTTTTTAGTATTAATTTAATTAGTCTTTGAGATCTCATCAAAGCTCTCCACCAGAGTTCTTAAGGACTATGATACTTCACGATCCCGTGCTTGTTGATTGGGGAGTATCCCCAGGCTGCACTCAACCACCTCCTCGAGCGTCGGATGACATCACTTGAGTTCTTACACGAGCTTCTTTCGATGACCACCGGATGACGGCATATTCACTAACGGAGAAATTTGTTATCAATGGCTATTTGACTCACTCTGAGCGAAGGGTTGTTTACAGGGGCAGAGCCAACATATGCCTAGGGGGGCACATGCCCCCTTAGCCTGGCCCCACCTTATAAAATATATATGAATTTTTAAATTATTTTTACACATATATTGAAATTTGTATATTATGCCCCCTAAAATATTAAATTTTCAAAATTCTCTTTAACTTTTTCCTTTTTTTTTTTTCCCCCTCATTTACTCTTTAAATTTCTTTAATTTCCTTTTTAAAAAAAGTCAAATTTTCCTTATTTAATCATACTCTAATTCATTTCTTTCAAAATTCTGTCATTTTTCTTTTCCTATTACTTTATTTTTTATTTTTACCTTCTTCTACTTCTTAAACTTCTTCGTTTTTTTTTTTTTTTTTTTTTTTTTTTTTTTTTTTTTTGGTACTGTGCCCCCTTAATTTAAATCCTGACTCCGCCCCTGGTTGTTTGTCAATCTAGGGATGTTTGTTTTTGTTTGGATCGGGTCTGTCCCTTTGAGTTGGGCTTGTCCCGTTTGGCTGTGCTTTGGGCCTTTGGCTAGCAGTTTGGCTCCCCGCCTTGTAATTACATTTGTGCCCAATACAACTTGTTTAACTTTCCAAAAAAAACTACTAATAAACTACTAATATACTACTAAGAATTATTTTTGAACTAAATAACTAAATTTTTAATATTAATTTAATTAGTCTTTTTAAATTAAACAAGTCATTGAAAAAATAAAAAATATTAATTATTTATTTATATAAATAATTTAATTAAAATTATAAATTCAGTTTTTATCTGCATGTGCTCTTAAAAATTACAATCCCAGTTCCACAGTCGCTACATGTCAGCAGCTTATTGGCTGCTGACATTGGATTTTTTTTTTTTTTTGTTTTTTGATCCGGTCGCGCCTGACAAAGGTCTTGTCTCCTTTTTTCTCTACTCCCCCCCCCCCCCCCTCTCTCTACTTGTAAGTCTCCGGCGCCCGGCAAATAACATGCCGTCTACACCGCCGGTCCTCTCCTCACCATATTTGGCTCTTTCTCACTCTAATCTTGTTGGCTATAGTTTAAACTAACTAAATAATTTCTAAGTGAAGAGAGGAGAGAAACAAATATTGTATTGAATTGAATTCTTTGTTGTGTTCATATCTTAACAACGAATACCTTACCCTATATATACTATTCTCCCATAGACCTTTGAACTTTTCAAGACAATCTCAACCACACACATGATACATGCACACACTTGATACATGTATTCACTTGATACATGTACAATAATAGATGCATGAATGAACATATACATGAATGAACATGGCAGTAATTATTTTTAACTTACCCCCCTTAATGCCATTTTGTGACACCCAACAATTCTCTAAAGTATTCAAACTTATTTTTTGGAAGTGCTTTGGTAAAAATGTCCGCAATGTGTCTTGTGCGACTATGGAAAATAGGATTCTTTGTCATAGCAATTGCGGATTTGTTGTCACATAAAATTGGAGTAGCTTCTCTTTGCTTCTCACCAACATCTTCAAAAATTCTCCTTAGCCATATTGCTTGTGACGTTGCCATTGATGCTAAAATATACTCAGCCTCGGCAGAAGATTGCGCAACCGTTTCTTGCTTTTTAGATGCCCATGAAAATACACCCGAACCAAGAGAGAATGCATAACCGGAAGTACTTCTCATATCATCAACATATCCGGCCCAATCACTATCACAAAAACCAAACAACTTTGCATCAACATTTTTCTCATACAAGATGCCAAAATCAAGTGTACCTTGTATATATCTCAATACCCTCTTTGCAGCCCCAACATGAATTTGACTTGGATTGTGCATAAACCGAGATAATAAGCTTGTAGCATACATGATGTCGGGTCTTGAAGATGTCAAATATAATAAACTTCCAACCAAGCTTCTATAGAGAGATGCATCCGCTTCCTTACTTCCATCTTCTTTCATTAATTTTTCATTCACAACCAAGGGAGTGCAAACGGATTTGCAATTCAACATTTTGAATTTTTCAAGAAGAGTTTTTGCATACTTCTTTTGACAAATAAAAACTCCTCCTTCTTTTTGATAAATTTCAATGCCCAAGAAGTAATGCAACAAACCCAAATCACTGATTTCATATTTTTTCATCATCTCTCTTTTAAAATCATCAATCATTTTTCCATCACTACCGGTTAATACCAAATCATCAACATAAAGAGAAACAATAAGAATCCCAATTTTACCTTGTGTCTTATAGTACAAGGTTGGCTCACTTTTGCTCCTTTGAAAGCCTTTTTTGATGAAATAAGAATCAATCTCACTATACCATGCCCGGGGTGCTTGTTTTAGGCCATACAAAGCCTTCTTTAATTTGTAAACTTTCTCTTCTTCTCCTTTTGCAACAAAGCCTTGAGGTTGTTCTACATAGACATCCTCTTTCAAAGCACCATTCAAGAAGGCAGATTTTACATCAAGTTGATACAAGGACCAACCATTTTGAGCCACCAAGGCAATGAGTGCTCTAATTGTGTCAAGACGAGCCATGGGTGAAAAAATTTCTTGAAAATCAATTCCGGGCTGTTGTGAATACCCTTTTGCTACAAGTCTTGCTTTGTTCTTTTGAATGGAGCCATCCGGATTGAATTTTGTTTTAAAAGTCCATTTCACACCAATCACATCTTTGTCTTCTGGCTTCTTTACTAACTCCCAAGTCTTGTTCTTCTCAATCACATAAATATCATCTTCCATAGCTTTCTTCCATGCTTCTTGTTTAATTGCTTCTTCAAAGTTCTTCGGTTCAACAACACAAAAATTGCAACTTGCATACACATCACTGAGACTTTTCATTCTTCTTGGAGTTGAACTTGGAGATGAGGAATTTGAGTTTGATGGAGAAGTTAGGATTGATTGTAAGCTAGATACGGGAGACATTTCTTGTGGAACTTCAAGAAAAACTTCATTTTCATTTTCTTGATTTCCTGATTCTTCATTGAAAATGGGGATTTGATCTTGAACTTTCTTCTATTTCCAATCCCAAGCAGCCTTCTCGTTAAAGAGAACATCTCTACAAATAATCAATTTATTCTTTTTAAAATTAAAGAGCCTATAACCCTTTGATTTTGAGCTATAACCCACAAAGATGCATTTTTCACTAGCTTCATCAAGTTTGTGCCTCACTTCTCTTGGAACATAAGCAAAACAAATACACCCAAAAACTTTCAAGTGTTTCAATGATGGCTTCCTTCCACTCCATGCTTCAAATGGAGTTTTATTCTCCACCACTTTTGTTGGACTCCTATTCATCAAGTAAGCAGCCGTATACACAGCTTCACCCCAAAATGATTTAGGTAGCCCCTTCTCATGAAGCATTGATTTTCCCATCTTAATGATTGTTCTATTTTTCCTTTCTGCCACTCCATTTTGTTGTGGAGTGTACCCAATCGTTAATTGTCTCTCCAAGCCAATATCTTCACAAAAATTTTCAAACTCATTTGAGTTGTATTCTCCACCTCTATCACTTATTAACACTTTGATAAGATGGCCACTTTGCCTTTCAACAAGCTTTTGAAATTTTTTGAAAATAGAGAACACATCTGATTTTTGTCTCATGAAATAAATCCATGTCATTCTTGAAAAATCATCAAAGAAAATAATAAAATACTTGTTACCCACTTGAGTTGGTGTTTTCATCGGTCCACACACATTGGTATGAACAAGCTCCAATGGTGCTTTAGCCCTCAATTCCTTCTCTTTCGGAAATGACTCTCGGTGATGCTTGCCAAGAGCACAACCTTCACAAACTTCTTTAAATTCTTGTATTGTTGGCAGCCCATATACCATGCTATTTTGTTGTAAATTCTTTAAGCTTTGGAAATTCAAATGGCCAAGTCTTCTATGCCAAAGCCAAGACTCATCAACAACATCCATCTTCAAGGCCATATTTTTTGAACATGAAAAAGTGAGAGGAAAGCTTCTATTTTTGCCCATCTTGATTTTTGCCACAATATGATTTTGTCCTCCCTTGTCATAAATTTTGCAAGAGTCCTCATCAAAATTAATGGAGTACCCATGCTCTACAAGCTGTCCAACACTTAACAAATTTTGCTCCAAATCTAGAACAAGTAACACATCCCCGAATATGCTTTCTTCCTTTTTTTGTTTGTATGGCAATAGTACCTTTTCCCTTTGCTTAGACCAAGGCACCGTTTCCCATCCTCACTTGAGAATTTGATGAAGAATCAAACTCCAAGAATATGTTTTAATCTCCGGTCATGTGGTTACTACACCCACTATCAAGAAACCACACATCATTATTTTGTTCCGATGTCGAGTGACAAGCATAAAACATGCTCATTTCACCTTCTTGCTCTTCAGAAAATTTAGCTTGCTGATTTGTTTTCAACTGGCAATCTTTTTGAACATGTCCAAATTTCTTGCAATTAAAACATTGAGGTTTTCCCCGAAACCAACAATCTTTGTCAACATGGCTACTTCTCTTGCAAATTCCACAATTTTGTTGAGTGGAATCTATATTTCCACTTCTCTCAAAATTATTTCTTCCTCTTCCTCTTGAATTTCTTCCTTTTCCTCTTCCGTGTCTTCCACCTCTAGAAGATTCACCTTTGGATCGATCAAAACTTGATGGGTATTTTTCTTGATTTTTGGAACTAACACTGAGCTTGGATTGAAAAGCACTTTCAATTGTCTTTTCGGAGCGCCTACTCAACCTTTGCTCAAATGCTTTTATGGAACCCATCAATTCTTCAACACTCAAGTTTTCAAGTTCTTTAGTCTCTTCAATAACAGTAACAATAGAGTCATATTTTTTCGGCAAACTAATCAGAATTTTTTCAATAATTCTTTGATTAGAAATATCTTCCCCATAGGTCTTCATTTGATTTACCACCTCCATAAGTTTAGAAAAATAATCTTTCAACAACTCCATTTCTTTCATTTTAATATTTTCAAAATCTCTTCTCAAAGATTGGAGTTTTACAATTCTTACCTTTGTGCTGCCTTTATACTCCTTCTCGAGAATATCCCATGCCTCTTTTGCTTTAGAAGCATTGATAATTCTGGGAAAGATTGTATCAGCAATTTCTTGTTGAATCAAGCCTAAAGCTTTTGCATCTTTCTTCTTTTGATCTTTCAATTGTTGTCTTTGGGCATTCGTCAAAGTTGTTGGCTATAGTTTCAACCAACTAAATAATTTCTAAGTGAAGAGAGGAGAGAAACAAATATTGTATTGAATTGAATTCTTTGTTGTGTTCATCATACTCATCTTCAACATAATCCCATAAATCATATGAGGGAAAAATGGTCTTCATCTTCACATACCAAAAATCATAATTTTCCCCATCAAAAATGGGAAGTGCTGATTGATGGGCACCTTGGTTTTGATTGCCTATAGTCGCCATCACGATGGATCTTCTTCGGTGTTTGTTTTCCTGTCAATAAGCTTCACGCCCAGTTTGCTCTTGATCTAAATCAAGCTCTGATACCACTTATGTTGGCCATAGTTTCAACCAACTAAATAATTTCTAAGTGAAGAGAGGAGAGAGACAAATATTATATTGAATTGAATTCTTTGTTGTGTTCATATCCTAACAACATATACCTTACCCTATATATACTATTCTCCCATAGACCTTTGAACTTTTCAAGACAATGTCAACCACACACATGATACATGCACACACTTGATACATATACACTCTTGATACATGTATCCACTTGATACATGTACAATAATAGATGTATGAATGAACATATACATGAATGAACATGGCATTAATTATTTTTAACAAATCTCTCCCCTCACCATGGTGTTTGTAATTTAGAAACTCTGTTGGTTGTGCTAGACTGTGACAATTGCGCCGAAGCCGTTGATGGAGGGGTCTGCCGAATCCCAACAAATCTGCAAACCACCCTCCGGCGAACCACCACCTCTAACCACCAACCACCACATCATTTGATTTTTTTTTTTTTTCTTTATTGGTCTCTCTTCCAAAATATCCATCCAAAATTTAAACTCAATCCAATTGATTTTGGGTTCTGATTTTCCTACAATTTCTTATATGGGTTTGGTTCTTTCTCCACGCCGCACACAAACTTGAGCTCCGATTATGGATTTTGGGTTGAGAGGGTGAGTAGAGAGAGAAAGAGAGTGGAGAGTGAAGGAGACCACCGGAGAGTGAAGGAGAAAGAGAGCGGAGAGAGAAAAGGAGACCGGCTTGAAACACAAAAAAATAAAAATACTCCATTAGCAAAAGTCAGTAGCCAAAAGGCTGCTGAAACGTGTAGCCAACAAATATTGTAGAGGAATAACATAGTTTTACCTAAAAATAGGGGTGTAACTTAGTGTGAGCTAACCTGGGTTACAACCCAGGTCCAAAAAAAAAAAAAAAAAATTTAGTACAACTATTTCTTATCAGTCATAGCCCAGCCCATGCCCTTGCCCAATCCATAATAAAACAAAAATAACAAATGGCCCAACCAAGCAATGAGCAAACCAAAGCTACAAAGTGGAAGCCCATCTCTCTGAAACCCTAACTATTATAGTATTGGTGTAACTCGTGATTCCTGAAAGCCTGATAGTTCTAGGAACATTCCCATCTGGGCCATCTCTTTGAAAACGCTTCACAGCCTAGCAAACCAACGATTGAAGCCTCGAAGGCACATAAATAATTTCATTTAATTGTTTTATTTTCACTGCTTTGCCTCTGTAATGATCATCAATATATGTTTTTGGATATTGCAAACAACAAATTGATTGGATTAGTGTTGGGTATTGCCTTCGGATTTTTTTTTTTTTTTGGCTATTTTTGGATATATATAACATATCTTTGCCATAAGAATTATTATGTTCATCTTTAAATTTTCATATCTTTAGCCCACCTCACTTTGCAATCCTAGCTCCGCCCCTGCCTAAAAAGGACATTTCATTGCAATTTAGATAGAGTTGGAATGTAATTGCCTCTCGGCTCCGAGAAGGTTTTCCTTATATATGGAAAGTTATATATATATATATATATATATATATATATATATATATATATATATTAAGAGTTACGAGAAAATTCAAGGTAATTTCCTTCCTTTTTTAAGCAGAACAACAAAGTGTCAATGGTCTTTCTTGGTGTACCGTGTATATTGACTAAATTTCCATATAACCACTTTTTCCCTTTCCTAGTACAACAACATAACTACCTTATTTTAAGCTTTCTAAACTAATATTATTAATTTCTTCTGTACAAGAACTACGAAAGAAAAAAAGGTAGTTACCGGAATTAAAATTTTGAAAAAAAATAAATTAAAAAATATATATTTTTTATATTTTTTTATTCTTTGAAAATTTTAATTTCCATATATATATATATATATATATGGTAACTAGGGTGTTTTCCATAAGTAATATATAAGCCTAAAAATCCATAACCCTTCAACATGGGTACAACACAATTCGTTTACATCCGAGGATCTTAGTCGGTTTTTGTAATGCGTAGTTTTACCTGAAAAGGACATTTCACTGCAATTTGGAGTTGGAATGTAATTGCCTCGGCTGTGAGAAATTTTTCCTGATATATGGAAAGTTATATCAGAGTTACGAGAAAATTCAGGCAAATTTCCATATTTGCCTTCCTTTTTTGAGGAGAACAACAAAGAGTCAATGGTCTTTCTTGGTGTATACCGTGTACAGTGACTAAATTTCCATATTGTAAACACACTTTTTCCCTTTCCTAGTACAACAACAACATAACCACCTTATTTTAAGCTTTCTAAACTAATATTATTAATTAAAATGGGAATTAAAATTTTGAAAATATATATATATATATATATATATATATATATATATATTTATTTATATTATTAAAATCTTCAAAAAATATGGGAATTAAAATCTTCAAAAAAAAAATTTTAAAATAATATATATATATTTTATTCTTTGAAGATTTTAATTCCCATATGTGTGTGTGTGTGTGTATATATATATATATATCTTTGGTAACTACTGTGTTTTCAGTTAGGTAATATATAAGCCTAAAAACCCATAACCCTTCTAAAAACCCTTTATGCATAAATCGTTCTTCCGCCATTAATTGATCTAGAAGAGCCAGATAAACCCGCTAGAGAATGGGAAGGAAGAGAAAACAAAGAAAGGCAGCAATTGAAGGTGGCACATCAAGTGTAATATCTGTGCCTTACATATATATGTGCATATATGTATATATTTGTGTGTGGTATAATTTAAAAGCAAAATAAAAAAAAGAGAAAAGAAATTCAAAAAAAAAAAGGTGGGACCCACGCCTCTTTTTAAGTGGTTATTAGACCACATTTGGTCACTGCCTTTCTCATTCTTTTTCTCTCCTGTCTCTTTGTTCCTCTCGGCTTCTCTTCTTTTCTTTTTCGCTTCAAGCTTTCACCCTTAACTAATTCCTCATTTTTTAGTAATTTTAAGAGCCATTTGCGGCTATTCGAAGCCCACAACGAGATCAACAAGTTGTTAGGAGCAATTTCTAGTTTGGAGCATCCTTGAATTTTTGAATCTAGGGTTTGAGAATTGGGGGTTTTCTCCTCCTTTGAGGTAGGGGTTCTTAATATACAATTTCTTGCACCTTAGTGAATTTCCTTCTTGATTTTTGCTACTTAGCATGTTATTTTGGTTGATCTTCTTGTAAATGATTAAATTGTTCTAAATGAGTTACATGACTATGTGTTTTAATTGATATTATGTGTAATAGCATACTTGAATGATATAGAATTCATGTCTTACATGCTTAATCCTGCTAGCTTATTGTTGAATGTAAGTAATGTGATAATTTCTTTGAAATTCTTGTAAAACATGTAAAATGGCATGAGTTTAAAATTACATGTGTGTTGATAAATATTGGTATGGCATGAAAATAGGAAACATACATGCACTTAATTGTGGGGAATGTTGTTTTGAAAAAAAAATAATAATAAAAAAATAAAAATATATATAGATATATATATATATATATATATATATCTTTTTGGGAAATAATTTTGAAAGGGATTTTATGAAAAACCCAGCCGCCTAGGAGTTGCCTAGGGACCGCGGCGTTAGTGAGGCCTAGAGGGGACTAGGGAGATCGCCCTAGTGTGGTTGAGTTACCTAGGCCCCAAATGACGCCATGGAGTTGCCATGGGTCAGGAACAGTGGCCAATCCTCCTCTCGTGCCGCCATGGAGTTGCCATGGGACGGGTTCACTAACGGTTTTGAAATTGATAGTGGAAATGGTTTGGGAAAATGGGGAGTGACATTGCATGACACGGTATCTCATTGCATGGTATATTTATTTGTGGTATTGGGTTAATGATGTGGTATTGTAGTTATACTTTTACTCCTGGCATGGTATGATCCCAATTTTCTTATTCCTATTCATTGTGTGGATTCACGGGATCTCAAGAGGTGTCCCTTAGACACTTCCTACTGAGATTATGCTCACCCCTTCATTTTAACATTTTTTTTCAGGAAACGGGAAAGAAGTGGCGGATGACATTCTACCACCGACTTAGTATGGATTAGGAGCTTATTTTGTTGTTTTTGTACTTAGGTCTCACTATTTTTGTAAGACTAAGCATAATGTATTTTGTACGACGACTTATGGACTTTTCATATTTTAATTACACCTATGGGCTGTAACTTTTGTATAAGCTGTCTAAATGTTGTAAAATATGAACATTTGATATTAATCTTGTAATTTGGGACTGTAAATATGATATTTGGATGATATAGTATGTGGTTGTACCACCATGGAGTGTATTATATGATATTTGTATTGGGACAGGTTAAAAATGCATTTAAATAGGTTGTTGTAGGACGATTTTTAGCAGAGGTCATGCCAAAATTTTAATTTTTTTTTAAAATTTTGGCATCATTTAGGGTTGTTACAAATTTGGTATCAGAGCCTAGGTTTGAAAACCATTAGGACGATGGGTAGAGGCCTACCTAGGGTTGTCTGGGAAGTCATTTGCATTGTTATTTCCTTATTTGCAAAAGTGTTTTGCTATGTGAAAAAGCATGCTTAACTACTTACGTGCTTATGTGCTTATATGCTTATATTAATGTGTTCATTGCGTAGTATTACATGCTAAATGTTTGTACAGTATCTTTTTGCGTTGGGTTGTTCATGGTTGGACCTTAGTATTATCGTTATTGAATTATTTTCTTTGTTTTATAGAACGATGTCACGGCGTGAGGAAACCAGTGAAGTTGGCCCTAGACCGACTAGGGGTGATGTTGGCGAGAGCTCCAGCTCCAATCCAGAGGAGCTAAATGATGAAGACACACTTCTTAGGGACTTGATTCCCCCGAGAGTTATCCCCGTAAGGAGGGATAATATTGAAGCACCCGTAGAAGTGGGTGAAGGTTTTGTGGCACTGGAGTTGAATCGTTTGTTGCAAAATGCCGTGAGGGCAATGATTGCTGCTCAGTCGCAGTCGGACCACAACCTACAGTTCAAGTTGAGGAGATGCCAGCTCAGAAGTGTCTCAAGATCATTAAGGGGTTTTCTCAGTTGATGCTAGTTATGTTTGAAGGCGGTGCGGATCCAATGGTAGCAGATGACTACCTGGATCAAGTTGAGACTCAACTAATTTCAATGGATGTGACGAAGGATCATTTGAAGATTATCCTAGCTACTTATAAGTTTGCTAAGGATGCCAAACTATGGTGGAAGTCGGTTACGAGCCGGTACAAAGTGGAGGAGATGAGTTGGGATAAGTTCAAGGAATTATTTTATGAAAAGTATTTTTCGATTTCTAAAAGATGGGAGCTAAAGGACCAGTTTCATAACCTTATCCAGGGAAATATGTCGGTGGCGGATTATGAGAATAAGTTTACTTCACTTTCTCGCTTTGCTCTAGAAATGGTGAGAGATGAAGTTGACAAGACGCGAAAGTTTGTTTTCGGTCTTAATAATTGAATGAGACCGTTGATCATAGCACAGTTCATTAAGGTTTATTCTGAAGCAGTGGAAAGGGCATTAAAACTGGAGGCTGACATTAAAGATGAGGATACAAGAAGGGAGCAGTGGAAGCAAAAGAGGAATGCAGGGTCATTTTCAGAGGGACCTTCAGGGAAGAGGAACAAGGGTGGTTCATCTCAATTTCAAGGGCAGCAGTCAGCACGATCCACTCCTACCACTCCTATGCCAGTAGGGTCTGCCAAAAGTGGTGTCATTTATAATCGTTGTAATCAGCCGGGTCACTACAAGTCAGAGTGTCCACAAACATCGATTAATTTTGGGGCTTGTTTTGGTTGTGGCCAACAGGGCCACAAGGTTAATAATTGTCCTAATCAGGGAGCAGGCACCGGTAGTGGCATGGGTCATAGCAGAGGTAGTCACAGTCGGCTACGGTTCAGTTAGGTTTCAGACCACCACTATCACAGCCTGCCATATCCTCTCAGGGTTCATGGCCAGTTAGGAGGGATACTCCTACTATGTCAGTACAGCAGTCAGGTGTTCAGATTGGTATTTTTTAGGCATAAGCACCACAGGGACGTGTTTTTGCGCTTGCTCAGACCGATGCATTTTCTGGTCCATCAGTTCTTCGAGGTATATTTCCAGTGTTTTGTTTTTGGGCCCGTGTTTTGTTTGACTCTGGTGTATCTCATTCCTTTATATCATCATCATTTGCACTTACATCGGGGTTAGAGGTCAGTTTCATGGATCGGGCGTTGTGTGTTGATACGCCAATTGGGGTTTCAGTGTCTTTGAGTCGAGTTGTGCGAGATTGTTCCATTATGATAGCCGGACGGACTTTTGTGTTTGATCTTATCCTTCTGGAAATGACTAGCTTTGATATCATTCTCAGGATGGATTGGTTAGCTTCCTTTCGTGCCACGATCGACTGTTTTAAAGGTAGAGTCACAGTTTGCACTCTCGAGGGAACTGTTTCTTTTTCGTGGGAGATCGGAGTGATTCCCACATTTCATCGTTTTATGGAGTTCGTGGATGGAGTCGTGGTGATTATTTCTTGGCTAGTCTTCTAGCCAAAGAAGATGATGCTGTGGAAGAAGATTATCCTGCGGTTGTTTATGATTTTCTGGATGTGTTTCCAGAGGATTTGACAAAGTTGCCTCCACACCGAGAAGTGGAATTCTCTATTGATTTGATGCCAGGTATCGCGCCGATTTCTATGGCACCGTATCGTATGGCACCAGTTGAATTGGAAGAATTGAAGAGGTAGCTTGATGATTTGAGGATGAAAGGTTTTATCAGACAGAGTGTGTCGCCGTGGGCACACCGGTTTTGTTTGCTAAGAAGAAAGATGGTTCTTTGAGGTTGTGCATCGATTATCAGAAGTTGAATCGTGCCACCATCAAGAATAAGTATCCTTTGCCAAGGATAGATGATTTGTTTGATCAGTTGAGAGGAGCCAGTTGTTTTTCAAAGATTTACTTGAGGTCAGGCTACTATCAGTTACGGGTTAAGGATGAGGATATCCCAAAGATAGCGTTTCGTACGCGGTATCGACACTATGAGTTCCTTGTTATGCCTTTTGGCTTGACTAATGCGCCAACGGCATTCATGGACTTGATGAACCGCGTCTTTCACTATTACTTGGACCAGTTTGTAGTAGTTTTCGTGGATGACATTCTCGTGTATTCACGATCTCGGGAGGAGCACGAGGTCCATTTGAGTATTGTTTTACAGATTTTATGGGAGCACCGATTGTATGCCAAATATGAGAAATGTGAGTTTTGGCTACAGGAGGTGAAATTTTTGGGGCATGTTGTTTCAGAAGGTGGAATGTTAGTAGATCCATCAAAGGTTGAAGCAGTTTTGAATTGGAAGCAACCCAAGAATGTTTTTGATCCGGAGTTTCCTTAGCCTAGCGGGTTACTATCGGAGATTTGTGAAGGATTTCTCCTATTTGGCAGCGCCTATGACCCGTTTGACCTGGAAAGGGATCAAGTTTGTCTGGAATGAAGCCTGTGAGTCATCTTTTCAGGAGTTGAAGACAAGATTGACTACAGCTCCAGTGTTAGTGATACCTGAGCGTGGCTTGGATTATGTAATTTATTGTGATGCTTCACGTGATGGTTTGGGATGTATGTTGATGCAGGATGGTAGAGTAGTGGCTTATGGGCCTCGACAGTTGAAGACTCACGAGCTTAACTACCCTACTCATGATTTGGAGTTAGCAGCAGTTGTATTTGCCTTGAAATGTTAGAGACATTACTTGTATGGTGAGAGATTCGAGGTGTACTCGGATCATAAAAGTCTCAAGTACCTTTTCTCCCAAAAGGACTTGAACAATAGACAGAGAGGATGGGTTGAGTTCTTGGAGGACTACAATTTTGACTTGCAGTATCATCCGGGCAAGGCAAATGTGGTAGCAGATGCCTTAAGCCCGAAATCTCGTGGGACTCTGGCCTGTTTGGCTATTCGGAAGTGGAAGATGCTTAAGGATTTGGCAGAGATGGGATTGCATTATTTTGATGATGATGTTGACAGTGAGCCAGCATTCTTGTTTAGTCTTGTGGCTCAGCCTACTCTTGTTGTACGAGTGATTGAGTCATAGAGACTGGACCTGGATTTAGATGCCATTCACACTTTGATCTCCAGTGGTGAGACAGTGAAAGATTGGGCCTTACATGCAGATGGGGGTCTGCGGTTCAAAGGTTTATTGGTGGTTCCCACGGTTTGTCGTGAGGACGTCTTACGGGAGTTTCACACTTCCCGCTTTGCAGTTCATCCAGGTGGTACCAAGATGTATCATAATTTGAGACGTCAATATTGGTGGAATGGGATGAAGAAAAATGTTGCTCAGTTTGTGGCTAAGTGCCTTACCTGTCAGCAGGTGAAGGCTGAGCATTAGAGACCAGCTGGTTTGTTACAACCATTACCTGTAGCGCAGTGGAAATGGGAACATATTGCTATGGATTTTGTGACAGGTCTTCCAAGGTCACGGAGGGGCAATGAAGTCATATGGGTCATCATTGACAGGTTAACCAAGACGGCTCACTTTTTGCCTATTAAGGCAACAGATGATACAGAGAAGCTTGATGTACTTTATGTGAAGGAGATTGTAAGGTTGCATGGAGTTCCAGTAACCATTGTCTCAGATAGGGATGCCAAGTTCACTTCGAAGTTCTGGGAAGGACTTCAAGCAGCGTTTGGTTCAGCGTTGCATCTCAGTGCGACATTCCATCCACAAACAGGCGGCCAGTCGGAGCGTACTATCCAGATCTTAGAGGATATGCTTAAGGCATGTGTGCTTGATTTGGGAGGTAGTTGGGAGGATCACTTTCCGCTTATTGAGTTTGCCTACAACAACAGTTATCAGGCGAGCATTCAGATGGCTCCATTTGAGGCATTGTATGGTAGACCTTGTAGGTCTCTTATTTGTTGGACTGAGGTGGGTGAGACTGCCGCCTTAGGACCCCACATAGTACTCGAGACTACTGAGAAGATTAAGCTAATCAGACAGAGGTTACTTATAGCTCAGAGCCGATAGAAGAGTTATGCGGATAAGCGGAGACGGCTGTTATCTTTTGAAGTGGGAGACCATATTTTTCTACGGGTTTCTCCATGGAAAGGATTGAGGAGATTTGGGAAAAGTGGCAAGTTGTCGCCACGATTCATTGGATCGTTTGAGATTTTGGATCATGTAGGAGAGGTTACCTATAGACTTGCTTTGCCACCATAGATGGACAGAGTCCATAATGTCTTCCATGTATCGATGTTACAGAAGTACGAGCCAGATTCATCTCACATTTTGAGTTGGGTTAATGTGGACATTGCTGAGGATGTTTCCTACGAGGAGGGACCAGTTCAGATCCTTGACAAACAACAGAAGGTGTTGAGGAACAAGATGATACCAATGGTGAAAGTTCTATGGAGACAGCACGGAGTTGAGGAGGCTACTTGGGAGGTCGAACAGGAGGTTCGCTCCAACTATCCAGAGTTGTTTTCTCCCTTAGGTATGGCTTGATTTCGGGGATGAAATCTTTTAAAGTTGGGGAGAATGTAATATCTGTACCTTATATATATATATATATATATATATATATATATATATATATATTTGTGTGTGGTATAATTTAAAAGCAAAAGAAAAAAAAGAGAAAAGAAATTCAAAAAAAAAAAAAAGGTGGGACCCATGCCTCTTTTTAAGTGGTTATTAGACCACATTTGGTCACTGCCTTTCTCACTCTCTTTCTCTCCCGTCTCTGTGTTCCTCTCTGTTTCTCTTCTTTTCTTTTCTTTTCTTTTCTTTTCTTTTTCACTTCAAGCTTTCACCCTTAACTAATTCCTCATTTTTTAGTAATTTTAAGAGCCGTTTGCGGCTATTCGAAGCCCTCAACGAGATCAACAAGTTGCTAGGAGCAATTTCTAGTTTGGAGCATCCTTGAATTTTTGAATCTAGGGTTTAAGAATTGGGGGTTTTCTCCTCCTTTGATGTAGGGGCTCTTAATGTACAATTTCTTGCACCTTAGTGAATTTCCTTCTTGATTTTTGCTACTTAGCATGTTATTTTGGTTGATCTTCTTGTAAATGATTAAATTGTTCTAAATGGGTTACATGACTATGTGTTTTAATTGATATTATGTGTAATAGCATACTTGAATGATATAGAATTCATGTCTTACATGCTTAATCCTACTAGCTTATTGTTGAATGTAAGTAATGTGATAATTTCTTTGAAATTCTTGTAAAGCATGTAAAATGGCATGAGTTTGAAATTACATGTGTGTTGATAAATATTGGCATGGCATGAAAATAGGAAACATACATGCACTTCATTGGAAAGAAATGGGGAATGTTGTTTTGAAAAATAAAAATAAAAAAATATATAGATATATATATATATCTTTTTGGGAAAGAATTTTGAAAGGGATTTTATGAAAAACTCGGCCGCCTTGGAGTTGCCTAGGGATCGCGGCATTAGTGAGGCCTAGAGGGGACTAAGGAGATCGCCCTAGTGTGGTTGAGTTACTTGGGCCCCAAATGACGCCATGGAGTTGCCATGGGTTAGGGACAGTGGCCAATCCTCCTCTCGTGCCGCCATGGAGTTGCCATGGGACGGGTTCACTAACGGTTTTGAAAATGATAGTGGAAATGGTTTTGGGAAAATGGGGAGTGACATTGCATGGCACGGCATCTCATTGCATGGTATATTTATTTGTGGTATTGGGTTAATGATGTGGTATTGTAGTTATACTTTTACTCCTGGCATGGTATGATTCCAATTTTCTTATTCCTATTCATTGTGTGGATTCACGGGGTCTCAAGAGGTGTGCCTTAGGCACTTCCTACTAAACTTATGATCACCCCTTCATTTTAACATTTTTTTTAGGAAACGGGAAAGAAGTGGCGGATGACATTCTACCACCGACTTAGTATGGATTTGGAGCTTCTTTTGTTGTTTTTGTACTTAGGTCTCACTATTTTTGTAAGACTAAGCGTAATGTATTTTGTACGACGACTTATGGACTTTTCATATTTTAATTACACCTATGGGCTGTAACTTTTGTATAAGATGTCTAAATGTTACAAAATATGGACATTTGATATTAATCTTGTAATTTGAGACTGTAAATATGATATTTGGATGATATAGTAAGTGATTGTACCACCATGGAGTGTATTATATGATATTTGTATTGGGACAGGTTAAAAATGCATTTAAACAGGTTGTTGTAGGACGATTTTTAGCGGAGGTCATGCCGAAATTTTTTTTTTTTTTTAAATTTTGGCATCATTTAGGGTTATTACATCAAGTCTTCCATGTGAAGTCATATACGTACAACATCCTCACGAAACTACTTGTCAAGTCTTTGTTGCAATTCAAGTGCGTTTGTAAATCATGGCGTGGTGTAATCTCAGATCCCGAATTTGCAAAATCGAATCTCAATGAATCAATCAGGTTGGACCGTTAAGGACTCCTTGACTCGGCTTTCTACCATTATGATCTCTACTCCATAGACAATGAAAGTTATGAGGGTTCAGAGGAAGAAATATCCTTTCCTGGTAAGAAGTATTAGAATGCTAGCATGATGTGTTCTTGTAATGGTTTAGTACTTTTGCATGTTGAAAGAGACAAGATGTATGTATTGTGGAATCCATCCATCAGAGCACAAAAAAAGTTCTCTTCTCCACCTTCTATATATAACAGTTATGTACCACGGGGACTTTGCTATGATTCTTCCATGGATGATTACAAGGTCATATTTATCTCGACAGATGAGGAATTGTTTGTGGTTTTTAGTTTCAGAGGTCAATGCTGGTTAGAGCCTAGGTAATTCCCTTATTTGGGTTTTTGCGGTGATATGTTCATTGCTAATAGTGTGTCACACTAGGTTGCTTCAACACCCACAGTTGCCAACGTGAGGCGATACCCTTCTTCCGACGACTGTTCTAGTGATTCCTCTTCGGGTTCATCAGATAATATTGATAGTGGTGATGACAATGGTAATTATTACTCAGCTTTGGTTGGTCAACTCTATCTTCACAATTCAGACACTCATATACCCCAATATGAGCATGATTCCGCTAGAACATGTTTGATTGTTTACTTTGATACTGCCGGTGACAAGTTTAAGGAGATGCCACCACCAAAATGCATAAAAGAAGGAGATATACTTAGTTTGATGATTATGAAAGGATGCCTCAATTTATATTGTAATACTGTGGATAAAAAACATATTGTGGTTTGGACAATGAAGCAATATGGTGAGAAGATTTCCTGGACTAAGTTCATCGTCATCCCACGTTGGCTAGGAACAGGATATTTATGTTACTTGGCACCATTGGCGCCATTGTATGCTACTAAGAATGGTGAAATTGTGATGATAACTGATGGTAATGATATAAATGGAAGAAGTATAGTCACCTATAATCCCAAGGTAAAGGAGAGAAGGAGAATTGGGAAAAAAAAAATCATATTCTCCGAGAGTGCTTTTATATGTGGATAGTTTAGTTTTGCCCATTCGCACACCTCAAGTAAAGGGAAAGAGGAAAAAAGAATTGTGAGGAGGTCAATCAAATAATATCTATTTTTTTTTTTTTAGCTTTTTTTCAAATTCTTAGTTAATTCTTGTGCTTTTATAGTTGTGTTCAATATTATTTATAAATAGAAATATATATAATTTTTCTTTGAAAAATAATAGAAGTCCTAATAGATTTTTATTACCAACTCATGTAGCTCTATACATAGCTTTGCTTGAATGATAGAGATCTCAGGAATTAGCAATTTGCAGTAATGACATTGTGATTTGTGAGGCACACTAGGAATTTGAGTTTATTCTGTTGTCTAAATATTGGTTCAAAGGTTTTTTTTGAACATCTTGATATTTTGACATTGATAGTTCCCCAAGTACGGCTATTCTTATCTAGTGAGGAAAAAAAACAAAATTTTCTATTTTCTTGTCCGGGTATGATATGTAAGAAACATGCTTTAGATTTGACTCCATTCAGAAGTGTTTTTTTTAAGCTGTTTTTGTTTTGTTCGGCTTGATCTGTTCATGTTAGGTTCGTTTTCGTCTTTTGTTTTCTCCGACTAGATATTCGGTCTACGTTGGTTTTGGTTTTCTCTTGCCTAGATTTGATATTTTTCTCCTAGATTTGATCTTGTGCGGGGTTTTCTTGGATGTCAAAGCACCTTGTGGCTTACTCCAGTTTACTGCGTTTCTCTCATGGTGGTTCCGTTTTAGGTTCTGTTTTCTCTATAGATCTAGAACATGTTTTTCATTTTATTGCTTTACTTTATGATTTGTATGCCTTGGCTTGACTTTTTGCCTCCATACTGGCATTGGCTTCATTTTCATGGAAAAAAAAAAAAAAAAAAAAAACTACTACGTAATATACTACTAAGAATTATTTTTGAACTAAATAATTAATTTTTTAATATTAATTTAATTAGTCTTTTAAAATTAAACAACTCATTGAAAAAATAAAAAATACTAATTATTTATTTATATAAATAATTTAATTAAAATTATAAATTCAGTTTTTATCTACACGTGCTCTTAAAAATTGCAATCCAACACGCATGGGTGTATCTTTGTAATAACATAGTTTTACCTGAAAAGGGCATTTCATTGCAATTTAGAGTTGGAATGTAATTGCCTCTCCGTTCGGAGAAGGTTTTCCTGATATATGGAAAGTTATATATATATATATATATATATATATATATATATACAATCCTGTTCAGTTGTTCCCTGGTAAACGTACGCGATTTTTATTTCAGTCGTTATATTTCATCCAATGACTAAAATTAAAAACAACTACTAGTTGTATATAGTTTTTTAAAACTCCAAAACCACTCAATTTGAGTGTTTTATATAAAATTAAACACCTTATAATAAGGAGGTATTAATAATGAAAAAATTAAACAAAGAATTCCACTAATATCGTTGAGTCCTTCTATTTAGGGGGAAAAAGAAAAAAACTCTCTTCGTACAAATTTTTTTATAGAAAACTTACATTTTTTTTTTTCTAGCTCTTCTCTCTATATTCATGTTTTGGTGAAAATTTCTCTTCAAACAGTGCAAGTTTTTTACTGCATACTTGGGTAAATTTCTTACAAAGGTTAGTATCTTACTCAACATACTACTTTCTCGATGCATGACTATGAATAGCTTCACATGGGAGACATTTTTTTAGTTGGTATCCTCGTGTAATCAATTTGTTTCTCCAATTGTTGAGGTTTTTTTTTCCTAGCTAATATTAAAAATGAAAGAAGATAAAAAAAATTTGGGAGTTATCATCACAACTGATGATATAAAATAATTCTTAGATTTTCTTCAAATATTGCCAAGGTAGCAGAAAAAATGAAGAAGAAAAGGAAAGACCTTCAAAAGAATTCACTTCTAATACATATGATTAAATACACAAATATAATCCATATGATTAAATAGAATAATATCAAATTTATTATATCAGAATAAAAAAGTTTGGGCTGGACATTCAAAAGAAAGGAGCAAGGTTATTGTAGATTATTCTCTCTAACAATAATAAAAATAAAATAAACTAACGTAAAAAAATTAGAATACAAATTTTAATTAAAAAAAAAAATGAAACGGATAACTCTTCTAAATCAGTAAAAATAGAAAATGTTATTTGATTGTATTACCTTAATTGTCTTTTCTGAGTGTGTGCTTTGTGTGCTTTGCTTTGTATATGTCACTACAACAGTTATGGCTTTCACTAGCACTCAAAAACGCTGGTGAAAGCCTTAAAAAGCAGAAATTCAATTACCAATGCTTTTGAAAAAGCGCTAGTAAATCCAGCGTCAGTAGGGCTTTACCAGCGCTTCTGAAGAAGCGCTGGTAAATACCCTTTGCCAACGCTTTTTCGAAAAGCACTGGCAAAGGGTCTTTACTAGCGCTTTTTCAAAAGAGCGCTGGTAAAGGGTTATTTAAATTTTTTTTTTCCCCTTTATTGTTTTTGGAAAAAAATATCTTTACGGCTACTAAATGTCATCCAATATAACACAAGTCAATATAAAAAAACCATCCAAATTGTTTTTACATAATACAACCACAAGTTAACCTACTGCCAATATGAAAAATACCATCGAAATTGGCTACTAAGAGATAAAGCTGGTAAATGTCAACCAAAAAGTGAAAATGTGTACTAATATAACCACAAGTTAACCTGCCGATATGAAAATATCATCCAAATTGTCTAGATAAAGCTACTTAATGTCACACAAAAAGAATTAAGAATTTTTGACAAATATAGTACAAGTTTTTCAAAAAGAACCCATCCAAGGCGAAGGACATTCAAAAAGCACAGCCACGACCCCATCTTCAGCTTCAACTTCAACTTCAACTACACCAAGTCTTCTTACCCATTTGATTTGAATTACCCTACATTTTTTATAAATTCATTAAGTGCACATTATAATAAATGGAAATTTAACATATAAGAAAAATTAAAAGTTCATAACCTTAACTGAATTGACATCACGACTAGAAAATAAATTTGGGGATACTCTAGGAGGAGCATTTAAAGAATTAGAACCATTCAAAATAACAAAACAAAATACATGAAATCTTGGCATAAGTAAACATATATTTAGTAAAGAGCAAAACTAATAATAAATATACCTGTCCATTACAATTTTGTTGTTGCAACTGCATTAGTATAGCCACCTGTTGTTGTAAATTTTCCAACTTGTCGTCATAGTTGGCTCGTAAATTTTCCAACTTGTTGTCATAGTCGGCTTACATTTTTGAAATGGTCTCCAGCAACTCTACACGTGTAGCACGTGCCTCCTCATCAGATTTTTTGGCATTATTAATCAGTTCAGCTTTACTAGGAGAGGGCCCCTAAACATCGCTTGGTGTAGGCTCGAAGCCAAGTATCCGCATAAGACCAGTTCTCTCTTCTCCCCTCACAACGGAGAACAAATCATTGGAACTACCAATAGGCGAGTCAAAGTAAATTTTTTGAAGTTCTTTAATGCTTTCCTACAAAAAAAAATCATTTTTACAAGACTGAGGATTTCGGCAATAAAAATCGAGCTACTTGTCCAACCGTTAACATCATAAATAGTCAGAAAGAGTCCAAGTTCCTATCATTTTTATGAAATTGAGACATGAAAGAGAATTTCCATAGCCAAATTCTCAATTAAATTTGAACACTAAGTTTAAATTAGAAAAGAAAATATGCTCAAATACTAATTAGCACAAAAAACACCCCATAAAAGAAAAGGAAAACAAAAAACAGTTGCAGCCACGAGTATCAAAAGGTGACATAAACATAAACAGGTACAACAGTTACAAGCTCTGTAGGACATTAGTTTTACAAAGTATTTGATTATGGCTAATGCTTGTTTTTCTTTTCTTTTTTTTTTTTTTTTTTTTTTTTTTTTTTTTTTTTTTTTTGGTGAGGGACTATGGCTGTTGCTTGCTACAAGTACAAAATCAGAAAACAATTGACTTCTCATGAAACCAACTGATTTAGACACAATACATTCATAGACATTAGAAAGAATCAGCATGCACAAGACATTTTGACAAATATACAAGACATTAGAAAGAATCAACATGCACAAGACGATGTGCAATACAGGATAGGGCTAAAAACCTACTTTCAAAGGTTAATGGCTGTTTATGCCCTATGAAATTAAATAAAATGATCTAATTTTATTTGGAAAGCAGTTGTTAGAAAAATTACTTCCGTCTATTACTTATGGTACAACTTTTTAACGTACTTTTCAGAAAAGGAAAAAAGAAACAGAAAAAACATGTTTCTTAGTTGTATGACTTGTATTTTGGCCTTATAAACCTAGCAAATGTTATCAGTGTATGGTGTAACATGGGGATGACCAGCTCTTTTGTGGAGGTTCAGTCAGTATGGTGGTGCATGAAAACATGTATGTGCTATGTATTACTGTTACAAATATAATGCAACATCACTTTATTACAAATTTAATACAGTAAAGTTTTCAAGAGGCAGTAAGAGTTCTTGACCATTGTTTTTGTTGAGATACATCAGGCATCACTGTAAATTGCTGGTGAGTGGTCATTGATCGAATTTAATGAATAACATTTGATCTTTTAGTTCATTTATGATGTGGTGGTTATCAATGAAATTTGATAGCTCAATTGGTATTAGCATGCAGGTTGAAGCTCAAGCCTGTCATGAGATAAAATTCAAGCCAGCACTTGGAATGATGATGGCTCAGCATTTCTTATCCCAGTATAATGGACCTTTTAAAATCATATCGAATACAAAAGAAACTAATTCTTCATTTTGCTTTCTTGTATGAGAAAAAAAAAAAAAAGTGAAGTGCGAGACAGTTTTTTTTTTATTTTTTTTATTTTTTTAAAGTTCACTGAAATTGCAAAAACAAAAAAATCAATATGATCCCATACAATCAATGGTTATAGATTTCAATCAACAGGAAGCCTCCACATAGAATGATCCCATACTCCCATGTTTTTCAATAAATACAAGAAAGTAAATTGCCTCCACACGGGCCGATGATAAACAATGAAATTAAAATACCTCCACATGGGCCAATGATTTAAAAATTGGTCACTTCAAGGCACGTGACCCCTTTTTTGCAAAATGGAAGCATGAAAACTTACTATCATCTCCGAAGCAGCAGTATCAGTAGCATTGCCATCCTTATTTATATGTGTGCGAATGAATAAATCTGCACGAGAAAGCTGAATACCTTCATTTTCTTCAATCTATAAAAGAAACATAGACATTGTGATAAATATTATTTACCACTAACATTTATAATCATTCAACGATATAAGAATTAAAATAATTTATATTGCCAAAACTTCAACTAACCTCGGTAGAAACACGTGCAAAGCTTTTTGTCCCTGTAGTATACATTATTGTCTACTTCCCACGATGTTCTTTGTTTTTTTCGCTGACCTCCTACAAAAAGTGAAAAAAGTAAACGTTCTTTGAGTAAAGAACATTCCACCTAAAATAATGACTGAAAGTAGGTAAACTATAAATTCAACTCATTGACTTTAAACAAAATTGGTAAATGGAGGATTACCTTCGCCATAGGCGTACCCCAATGCCTAACCAAAAATTCTCAATGCTCCTTTACAATATCAGGTGGTGGGTTTGCCAATATTTCTGCATCTATATCCCTAACCGAGTAGTATTCACTTTTTAATTCACACTTGTACCCCCTTCATTTTTGCCCGATGGAGGATAATGTCCACTGTTTTGACATGATTCCCACATCATACTTTCCCTGAAAATGTGATAATTGTTGCATGTTAATCCACTTTTTCTATAAAGATTATTTTAATGTCATTGAAGGGTTTTACCTTTACAATGTTCCATATATCCTCTTTAAGCCGTTTAGGCATTTCCCACCAAGTTTTGTAGTACAAATGAGCTCATTTACCATTCCAGGCAAGTGTTCCCAAATAATTAATATATGTACCACTTCCAAGGCCGATCGGTTGTCTATACTTATTAACCTTAAACAAAAATTAACAATTGTAGATGTTTAGCACAAAAATAAAGATAGAAATCCTTTTTTCTCCTTCATACTGAATATAGTCTAATTATGTAAACTATATAAGATGATCTCTATATATATGTACCTTAATGGTAATAAGGTTGTCACGTTTACAGCATTCTTGCATTGTGTCGGGCCCTGTCTCTTTTTCGGCAGTGGTTGGGATGATTTTGAAGTTGAAGCTTCGGTATTTTGTTCACTCACTTTTTCCACTTCACTAACTATTCGTTTCATTGTTAGCTTATAATTTATCCTTCCTAGAAAAGCAAACAAAAAAAGTGAGAATTCATTTAAGAGAATTTTAATACGCATCTTACTTGGCCTTCCTTGGTTTTATGACCTAGGTGTATTTAATACAGTGTAAAGACTAACACACATTATCATGTTCAATAATGAGAAAATTGACTTTGAGCGACAAAGACAAAGAATGTTGATTGAAATAAAAATGGTACAAAATAGAATATACAACTGAAGGTCGGTCATCAAATCCTGTTGTAATTAATGAGCTATCAGATTGTCAAGGATGCATCAAAACTAGTTGATGAGAAAAACACCTCCACTTCCCTTATTCTATAAAAAAGGATACAATTAAATATGAGAAGAGACCGGTGTACTGCAATGAGAGTAAGATCAAGGAAGCATAGGGCCTAGTAGGTTCAGATATCTTAAAACAGTTATGAAGAACTATGAAATTAAAATAAAAGATTGTTTTTTTAAATAAAAATAAAAAATAAAATAAAAAAACTTTCTTTAACTCATTTTTCATAAAATTTGAGGGCGGGGCTTGGCAAAATGATAAGGTTGCTCTATTTGTGACCTGGATGTCAGGTTTTCTTTTTAAGGTTGCTTCTATTGAAGGCATCAAGTAAAAAGAAAGAATGAAAACAACAATTCTATCAACATTAACACACATGGGAAGAATAGTTTCTTTATCAAAGTAGCTTATACTAAATCAAAGTATCAGCTTTAGAAGTTGGGAATGGAAACATAGGATTCATGTAACTGACCCCAAGTAGTTGGGAAAAAAGGCTTCTTTGTCACTGTATCAGCTTTACAAGTTCATTATCAAACTAACTACCTAAACAAGGCAAAACCAATAGAGTTATGCGAATGTCCTGGTTCATTGGTGCAAGAACTATTAAAGATTAAAAAGACAAAAGAACAAAATATTTTTTAAAATAATTAACCAAATACTGGCGTAAAAAAGAAGATTACTATTGCATGGATGCAATCCAAATCGAAGAAACCAATTCCAAATAAATAAATAAACACACACACACACACACACACACACACACACACACACACAATCATCAGTGTTCACACAAACACCCACTAATGCTTCTAAGCAGACTTGAATCATCAACCTTCCACTTGGGTGGAGGAGGAAATACCACTCAAACCCGTTCTGTAGCACAGTAATACCAGTTTCATCAAAAGATAGCATACTTATTCTTTAATGGAGTTGAAATGTAGGGTGTATAATACATACAGGTGTTCCAAGTTAGTCTAATTATTCCTTAATTTTGACATATGTGTACAAATAAGCCAACTATTTTTTTTTTCCCTCAAAAAGGTCAGATTTCAACTTGCCTCGTTTATTAAAGAAAGATTTGTTTATAATTCCAATATAAGTCTCCAATTCTACTTCAATTGGTGATTATGAATATGGGTCACCAACAAATACTGACCCAATTTAGCATAAACAACTTCACATCCAAGAGTAAGTTCAAAAATAAAAATACATATAAATTAAAACAGAAAATATGTGTATTTCTACTCCAATGCACATATAGTATATATAATAACCAATACGAAAATGAAGACCACATGAACATAGTGAGAAACTAATTAATTGTAGATACAGAAATGAAATTTGAGATCGGAATTGAATATATCTGGAAGTGCAGGGAGGGTGAAAGTAGCAGCGTCCATTGATGAGAGAGATAGAGAGAGAAAGGAAGAAGCAAATGAGGGATATAAGTTTAGATGGTAGAGAGAAAAAGACAGAAGCAACAAGCGATGTTTGCTCTCCCGCTTACACTGGCGGAGGTTACGTTGCGTCGTGGGCTAAAGGAGAGACCGATGGAAGGAGAGAGAAAAAAGTGATTAAAATTTTGGTTTTGGAATGCTGACTGATGGAAGGAGAGAGAGCTGTGATGACAGGTGATGTTGTAATGACTGGTGATGGAAGGGGAGAGAGAGAGCGGTAATGGAAGGAGAGAGAGCGGCTGAAGGAGAGAGCGTTAGGGCTACTGCAAAATGAAATGGGAGAGTGGAGATTACAGTGTTAATTGCCAATATTCTATATATATAAATTAGCGGAGGGAAAAAATGAAGGGAAGGGAAAAAAATAGAGGGAAGGGAAAAAGTTGAGGGAATGAAAAGGCCATTACCAGCACTGTTTTAAAGAACGCTGGTAAAAAACCTAATATGTTGTAGTGTGTGAATTCTCTCTTTCCTGTCTTCTACAGTATTACATCCCACTTGTAATTTCTCTTCATAACTCTAAAAAAATATATTGAATCCTAGTTTGTATAGATAGATATGACAATGAATAATTTATGTTAAACACTAGCTGAAGATGCAAGAAATTTTCTCTCTCTAAATTGATAGAGTTTCATTACACCTCAAATATTTCGATCCCCTTTTTCCTTCCTTTTTCTCCTATTTATAGATTGTTTACAATGTTCTAGAAGATCCCTAACTAACTTCCTCCATTGGGCTTATCATCGAGGCTTTTGTATCAATGGATCCATTCACCTTTCAGGCCTTCAGCTTCACTCTTCGGCATTGGGTTTGCCTCACAACAGCTTGATTTGGGCCCAGGCCATTTGCCTGGCCCATTCTTCATCATGTGGGTTAGATCCGGCCCATGCCACCTTTGGTATCTTCAACTGCCCCCATAATCACTCCTTTATTAATTAGGGTGTGATTATCAATAGACCTAATGATGACTTGACGGCTAATAATGATTCGACGGCTCGAGACGATCACGTGGGGCATCGAGCGGTCGGCCTCGGAATTAATGTCTTTGAAATTTGAATCGTCTTAACTCCCTAACGTCTCGGTTAGTGGGACCACTTCCCCTTTATATACCACTCCTTCATATCCACATCTTCCCTTCTCGTACCCCTCACAAATCACTGTCAATCGATCTCAGTTCGTTCTCTCAAGGCAACTCAGATTTTTCTTGTCAAGTTAGGTACTCTCCGGCGAGTTCAGTGAAAGAATCTTCTCTCTCCATTCTTTTGTAACATCCCTTGCTGATCTTCATCTTTTCAAGGTTAGTTCTGTTTCTTCTTCTTCTTAACGTATTTGCATATTTTCCCCCAAAGATCATAATCGTCAGCATCATGCCTATAGATCTGGATATTCTGCGTATGAAGCTCCATCTCCCTTCCGATATTCACCTTAGAGAATGTCCCAAAGACGTTAATGTCAAAACTGGTGCCGGTTTTCTTCCCGGCGAAGTCTTGTTTTCCCTTCATCACCTCAACATTATTAGATTCCCTCTTCACCCTTTCTTCTGCTATGTATTCAATAGGTTAAAACTTTCTCCTCTCCAAGTTAACCCCAATTTCTTTAGGGTTCTATCCGTTCTGTTGCTTCTGAATTGTGACAGAGGCCTAGATCTTGACTTGATTGATCTTCTCCTCTGTTACAAGGTCAGCAAAATTCGGCTGGAGGATGCATATTACCATCTTTACCCTCTTGAAAAAAATCCATCTGTACAAACAAGCTTAACTCCGAAAAGGGTTAGAAAAAGGGTATTGTTGGCATTCGGGGTGCTTGGTTTGCTCCGACTGCCAAGGACTATCCTATCCCAACTGCCTTCGGCGAATGCTCCGTGTCTTCGTATAAGAAATTCAAAAATCATAAGACATACTGCCCTTATGAAACTTGCATTCCTCGATTCTGTTCATTTCTTTGCAATTCTTTTGGTATCCCGTAGGTTAACGAACTTAGTTATAACATTTGCAGGGATAGGACCAATTACCTGAAGGACTACATTCTGAACGACATCCCTTCCTGTTCGGAACTCCTCACATCCGAGAATTTAAGTGATATATCTCTCCTTGGCACCACAATGAGCCAGCTTCGAATTCTATCCTTCAGTAGGAGGAAGGATCCTCCCAGGGTCAATGCTGCTCCTGCGACTTCTTCTTCTCCAGCTTCGGCATCTTCATTTGCCACCACATCCAGCACTACCCCGAACGTGGTAAGCACTACCCCGAATGTGGTGACTGTTCGCCCGATCGCCACCGCTCTACCTGTCAACCAAAACTCTAACCTTCAAGCTCGAAATACCACTACCCCCATTGCATCTGTTCAGGATAAAGAATGGGGAAAAAGGCCTCAGCCTGAGAGCAAAGGTAGCCCTGACGATGTTCCCCTAACAAGGAGAATGCGGACCTTCAGGCCAGGTTTGCCTATCCCACCTCCGGCTAGGCCAACTGCTCCTTCTAGGTCCGGCACTGCAACCGGTTCCTCCTCTGGTGAGGCTCCATGGACCCCCAAATTTGTCCGAGCTGACGGCTCGGTAGTGAAGCCGAGCGAAACCATGTTCAGGGAAGGCCTAACGGCCATGACCTATTACAAGAACATGTGGTCTCCTAAAGACATTGAGGTCACCAAATCTTTATCTCAGAAGGAGGTCTTCATCCATTTTCCCCTTGCAGCCATGGAGCTAATTCCCTACCCTCCTCTTTATTGCATTTGAAATGCCTTTATATTATAATTCATCTAAACATGCGTTCGGCTTAATTAATACTCATGTGTTGTTTTGTAGACTTTGTTTGGTATGATGGCAATGTAGAAGCAGGTCAAGGTTGCCAATGTTAAGGTGTGAAAGTTCTCCAAAGACGTTGAAGTGGGTCACAAAGAGAACAAAATCATCACCACCAAAAATGCTAAACTTATGGTGCAGCTGGACAAGGCTGAGAAGGAAATGGATGGTCTGAAGAAGGAAACAGACTCCCTTCAAGGCGAAAAAAATGCCCTTTTGATCGAGAAGAGCGTTTGGCAGACCGAGCGTTAAACGCTCAAGGCTGAAAGAGACAATCTTCAGCACCTGCTTCATGATGAACAAGTAGAGCGTATTGCCTTTGAAAAGAGGGCTCTGGATGAGCGTAATGCCCTGTTTGGTGTCATCGGCAGGGTCAATGGAGGGATAATGGCTCTGCACAGTGGTTTTTCCCGCTCTAGGGCCCTCAGGTATGCTGAAGGATACTGAGAAGGTTTTAATGATCGCCTTCCAGCTGAGGGTCAGATAGTCTCAGGAACAGGCCCGGATGATGTTGACAAGAAGCTGGGAATTGACCCTCAGGAGTCTATGCTGATCCAGAGCCCACTACTGCCGAACACATTTTTAAAGAATGTGATGGGATTGCCTCATCTGGAGTTATCCCTGTTCCTCCTCCCGCTCAGCCTTTAGAAATACCTCCTCTCTCTACTGTGGTTCCCCTTATGATTACCACTGAAGGTGGAACTCAGCAGAGTGAAGTGGTGATTCAGCTTGACTCCCCCCTCATAGGGATATTGTTACCAATGACGGGGAGGGGAATACTAACCATCCTGGGAAGGTTGCCGAGGGTGAGCAGGTGAATGAGGAAACAGATAGAACTTGATTGTACCCACCTTATGTATCTCTTTGTAATCTTTCAGCTTATAATGAATGAAAGGATACTTTTTGACTACATCTGATCTGAATCTCTGCATCACTTGGTAGTACTTAATAATAATTTTTGTTTAACACAAGTGTGTGGCCTTCGGCTCATAACACCAACCACTTATCTTTTTCATTACTTTTAGTAAGTACCTGGCGCTCGGCAGGAATGCTACTTGTCTTTTTCATTATCATTATAACACAAGTGTTTGGTGTTCGGCTTGCGGTGCCAGTTGCCACTTACTTTGCTTAAGTGCCTGGTGCTCGGCTAGAATACCACTTACCACTTGGCTTTTTTCATTATTTTTTAGCAAGTGTTTGGCGTTCGGCTCGTGGTGCCAGTTGCCACTTACTTTGCTTAAGTGCCTGGCGCGCATCAAAGGCCCGAGATTGACCGCTTTGTGCCATTTTCTGAAAATCTTTGCTTAACTCTAAAAAGGCTTAATTGGACCGTTCTTAGCTCATTTTAACTTTATTGCCCTGAAATACACATAAACATAAATTAGGACTAAAATATAAACTTAAGATAGATGCAAAGACTGAAATACTCTAGCTTAGGTGCTGAAATGTGCAACATTTAAGCACTTATCACAGCACGAACACTTCTAAGTCTGGAACTGTCGTGTACCTGAAAAATAGAATTGGGTCAAGTCCACGAACAAGTTTTATCCTACTACAATCCAAGCAGAGACTCGATACGCATGTACACTCTAAATAATTCAATAATAGCTAATAGTCCGTAAATATATATATAATCACACTAAATGACTCTCACTGGCTACAGGCCGGTCTCAACTTGAATAGATGCAATATACAAGACGCACATGAAGTGGGCATATGTACCTAGACCTAAACAGGGTACACCTCCAACCATTGTATCCAGCTATGCATCCCAATGCATATATGCTCCCTAACCATCGATCCTGAGACTCAAGCCCATATCGAGGTACCATAACAATATATTTAAAATCCATCCAGAATTCGTAGTAGTGCCGCTCAACAATACGTTGCCATGACACTATGAATTAATAGGATATAACTTTTAGTTAATCCATTCCTTAGTTCCCAGAGTAGGTAGGACTTAATGGTTTTGAACTAATCCCCCAAGTATGTCATCGTCCCATACCGGTACATACCATCCATCCATTCAGCAAATGATAATACAGAACATGCATGTAAATATCATCCAATCCATAAATTGAACCATTGAGAATAAAAATATTAAATTTACTTCTCAACTGTTCCAGAATTAGCATACTAGAGTTGAGTATTTTAATAAGCTAATTTTCCCTTACACTACCACAGTCCAGCAATTGATAACATAGCAGTATATGCAATTATCCAATTATTCTCAGAATCCATATAAGTGAAAGGATATGTTAAATGTACACATCCAGTATTATCTCAGCAAGTTTGATAACCATAGACAAACTAACAAGCTTCTAACAACAGTTCAACAGTTTATACAATAGATGCTAAAATTGAATCATCAAGAAGTCCACAAAAAGCATAAATAACATGTATATATATATTTTAACATGCTCAACTTCTTCCACTGCTACATGATTAGATTTATATAATCCTTTTACAGACAGAACTGTTAGAATAACCTAAACCATCGTATCCTTTAACAATTTGCAGCTTTGTTATAAACTGTTTATTGTGCAACCTATAAACCCTAAGTGGTTTATTGCTCATTCCCACACTCTTTGAAGCTTTAACAAGACCCTAGGTACATTTATTATCTCAATTACAGCCTCTAAAAACACCAAAAATCATCAGAAAAACAACCCAGAAGCAATAACTCGCACAAAACGCAACAGAAGGGTGTGGAGCCGGCTCCACACCATGTGGAGCCACCTCCACAACCCCTTGGAGCCGGCTCCACCCTTGTGTGGAGCCGCCTCCACCTCCAGTTTCCTTTGTTCTCTCTTCTCCGTTTACTAGTGTGATCTCCGGCGGTTTTCAATACTTCTGTCCCCCATTGTCAAGGTTGTTACTACTTTAAAATTGTTTTCTAGTGTTCCAGAGAGTTTTAAAACCATCCCACAATAATTAACTTCCAATAGAACAAGAGGTAAGCAGAGAAGAATCAAAACGGAACAACAACAGTTCATACAAATATACAGTTTAGTTCAAATCAAAAAATGCAAACCAGATTACTTCCAACATTTATTTACTCCTGGAGTTGTATTAAAGATGTAAAGAACACAAGTCTAAGGGAGGGAGTTAGGTATAGAACTTGCCTTTAGCCGTTTCCCCGTCTCAATTCTCCGGCGACACCTTTGTTTAATTCTCTGTTCTTTCCCAGCCTTACTATGTCGTAGTTTTCTTCTAAAACCCTAAGCAGACATCCTAGGTGAGTATTTATAGGCCACACTAATCCTAGGCTCTTAATCAGATTACTCGGCCCATACCACCATCTAAGTGAAAATCATGTCGGCTACTTATATGTATACTATACTATATACAACCAACCCTACTGTAACGTGAAGTTAGAAAACAATTAACTTTAATTAAATAATTTCATAACATTAAATCAATAATTAACACAAGTACACAAAATAAAAAAGAATTAAATAAATAAACAAATAAAAATAATTAAGTAAATAAACCATTAAAGCAGAATAAAACCCAAGTAATAAATTCAAATAATACAAATAATTCAAGTAAGTCAAATAAGCCAAAGAAACAATTAAAGAATTAAAAATTCAATTAAACAATAAATTAAATACCAGGACTTTCCTTTTGAAATTAGGGGTATTACAGAAATAATCAGTTGTGACTTGCTTAAAACTTTGCTAACGAGGTTTTATAATCGTTACTGTAAAACTTGTGTTCCATACATGCTTTAATTGGATATCAGTGGTCTAAAATCTATTTAGCACTAAGATTGAACCTAGAATATGATTTAGAACACATTGCAGAGGTTCTGTAAATCACTGGAATAGAAGAAAATGAAGCTAAACTAGACGAGGCTGCTAAGAGGAGGGAGAGAAGGCTCCCAACCTTCTTAGAGCCGGCTCCCAAAGGGGAGAGCCGGCTCTAGGTGTCTTAGAGCCGGATCTAAGATCCTAGAGCCGGCTCTAGGTGAAAACATGGAGCAGGCTCTCATTTTTCTAGAGCCTGCTCTTCTTGAAAAGCACTGTAACATGCATTTTTGTTAAAACTGTTTGATTTTCAGGGTTTCTGCAATTAATTTAAATTGTTTTAAATGATGTGTGGGACTGTTCAAGGCTGATTTTATGGTGGAAAAATATAAATTCATAGCTGGATTAAAGATTAGAGCAAGATAAACCTAAGAGAAGATGGGTAGTTTGCTCTCTGTTTTATTAGTTTTGTTTATTAGAACTGAGTAAGGTTTTTATATATAATTTAATTATATATAATCATATATTAATTCAGTATTTTAAGGATGGTGAATTAATTTTATTTAACCATGCTTAGTTAGAATTAATTGATACTTAAATTTCTATTAACTGTATCAATTCATGGACTATGTTGGAGGATGTGAATGCTTGAACTTAATATAGCAGTTTACATTATTGGAATAATATGAATTAATTTATCTTGTGCATATTATGGTTGATGACTATTTAATACTGTATTATCAACTATGTTAATCGGAGGATTGTATGTACCGGTATGGGACGGTGACATACTAGGTATGTACTAGTTCTAACACTAAGTTCTACCTAACTTGGATTAGGGTATAGATTAATCATATAGGTTAAGTCCATCACCTACTTATGTCATGTCAATCAAATAATTGAATGACCTACTGTGGTTTCAGGATAGAGTTGTGATACATGTATCAGACCACTATACAAATGGATGATATTTTGTATTAGGAGTATGGACTTTATATATATTTATTATATGGTGCCATGGTATGAGCTTGAGTCTTAGGACCGTGGTTAGGGTGCGTATATCGCCTAGGATGGATAGCTGGACAGTAGTTGCTGTTCCCTGGTAGGTCTAGGTACACATGACCACGTAATGCGCGATTTGCATGGTATCTCTACTCAGGCTGAGACAGACCTATTGGACTAGTGAGCGTCCTATAGTGTGTAATATATACATATATGGACTACTCTCGATATTGTTGAGTCTATCTAGGATGTATCTTTGTATCGGATTCCTGTTTGGATCGTAGTAGATCAGGACTTGCATGTGGGCCTGACCCACTCTTCTATTTTTCAGGTGCTCGTCAATTCTAGGGTTAGAGCTTGGTCGTGTAGAGCAGATACAGACTTCTATTCCATCGACTACATAGGACTGCTTATTTTTTAGCTTGGGATCTTATTTTAGTATTTTCATTTATAGTTGGGATTTTTATTAGGGGTCCATTAGAGGGATTCCTGAGTTGTTATTTAATTGGAGGTTTTGGAGTTTGGATTTTATTAACTTTCTTTTAAGGATTGTCAATTAGAGTTCTTTTCAGCCATTTATATTTACTTCTTATTATTTCATCTTGTATTCTGTATTCGATTAAAGTATTAATTGTTTGATATTCCCTCGGGTTTGAGCCTGGGCCTGATGAACCCGTGTCTCAGATCCGAGAGATATCACACAAACACACAGTACCTTTCCTCACAAAGTTGGTTCTCATTGTTGTGTTCATTTTGGCCCTAAACAACTCCTGGTATTCAATGAGTGCTCTAGAAAACTTAGCCTTTATAGTTTTCATAGAAGCGGCCCCACTTCACACTCATATAGGTGACTTTTTATTAAGAGTATTCTACCATACCCCACTTGAATTTCAAGGTATAAGAGTCATTAAAAGCATAGCTTATCTTAATCCTCGCTGTAGGTAGCACTGTCTCATCATAGAAATGCGCAGAAGATTTATATCTTCCCAGTGCTTCTAGTGAGTCACTCAGAATATCTGTTGTCCCTTTGAACCTAGATCTTGGGATCTCCAGTCAACTAGGTTGGGTTTTCATTAAGGTGACTCGTTAGCTTTCGGCTTTTAATCATATTCCCCTCGATGATCTATACAATTGCTCTCTAGTACAACCCTCAATTTTATATGTGGCCACAAGGTTATATTTGAAAATATTACACTCTGCAGAGATTTCTCCAGGTGAGAGCAACTGTATACTTTATGCCCTAAAATTACTTATTGTTAGCAATATCATTTTCTTTAGTGGCACAGGTGTAGACTTACTTTGAAATGTCCTCTAGGTGAAGTCTATTGACTTTCATATTTGATTTATTCAAAATTTCTAACTTTGAGTTATATTAAGAACATACAACTACACCTTTAATATAAAAGGTATATCCACTCTTGGATTTGAAGTCTTTAATATCCCATATCCAGATTGCATCACTGTTATACCTCCAATTTAGTTAGATACCTCGATCTATGCAATATTAGATTTAGGGTGTATCTCAACTACGCAATATATTTTTTTTTTTCAGTGATCCAATCATGGATTGAAAATATGCAATTAAACACAGTTATTAAGATGCCTTGCAATCTCAACCAATGATATACTTTGACTAGTATTTATATTTGAGATTTACACTTACAAAAGTTAGCTGGGCTTTTGTTATCATAACTAGTATTATCTCAATCTCACTCTATTGAGAATATACTATGCTATCAGATGTTAAATCTTTCATATCAAATATACTAATTAGTATATCATTAAAAAAAAAAATTAGAAAAAAAATATACAATGACTTATACATCATATTTATGTCATTGTCTTGGTACCATCTTTAATCCACTCAAGGACTTATAAGCTTGCACACTTTACTCTTCAATTAGAACAAATAACTCAGTTGTTCCGCTGGAAAAAGAACTCTTTTAGTTATTCCATAATATTTTCCTAATAAGAAACAACATGCACTATTATTATAATATTATAAATAATTTTTGGTTCTATCCAAAATCTCTTTGGATTAAGAACCTCCACATTTATAAGTATTTGTTATTTGATGAGGTAACTCGTAGCAAATTTCAGTTATGGATAATATCCCCCCACATTTTTGGGATAATCCTGAAATTATATATATGATATATTTCATATGGTTTTCCAACTCTTGAAATACCATATATTAAATATTTCACCTCATTTACCTTTCTAAGGTTCTATATTCACTTCTCGATCAACAAACATGTATAATAGTCTCTAGTGCATATGTATTCACTTTATCTCTAGCTTGTTCTTATAATATGTCACAGACGTTACTGTGAATTAATGTTAGAAATATTAATTACAATGGGCTTTAATTAATATTTGCTTCTACATTTATTGTATTTATGAATTGAGTTATTCATATTTAGGTTCATGTCATAACCTTTCATGTATCACACATCACATAACTCAATCATTTAAACAAATAATTTTCTTATTATTTAAGCTTTGGATACAATCACCACAAAGTGAGCACCCACTTCTCAGGTATTGTTCCTAATTAAAAGTAAGTTCATAGCTATCATTACAAGCTTAGATTAAGTACACACTTCTCATATCTCACTACTAGGTTATGATGAGCACCCACTTCTCAGCTATTACTGCTAACTTGAAGTTAAGTTTGTGTTACTATCAATTCTAGTAGCTCATAACTTTAGTACACACTTATCTAAGTAGTCTATCTTGGTAATAGAGTAATTTGTTTTGAAGAATGTTCTTCAAAAATTACTACTTTACAAGTAGTATTATTCCCTTTTACATGAGCAGATATGATGTATAACTCAAATAGCTTATAGCTAAAATGGCTACTCTACCCTCATGTTTTTTACTATCAAGTTGAAAGCTAGAACCAACTAACAGATTTTTATTTTCCTCTTAGGTTGCGTGCACTTCATTAATCATTTTGGCTTGTAACTAAGCTAACTAGTTTGCAACTCAGTAACATTTTAACTTTCAGCTAAATTGTACATTAGAGCTAACTAACTTGATTTAGCATGTCTTGGTATACTTGTTTAATGTATCCATAACATTTTTCATTAAACTCTTTAAAGTTGTTGAAAAATCTTCTCTTATTTAGCTCATATACTACTATACGTGTCTTAAACACTAGTATAAATCTTTTTCCCTTAACTATCGGGAGAATTGACATAATTGGACTAGTCAATTTTTGTTTGTTGTATTAAATACACAAACCAGTCATGAACTCATATACAAAGTTAATAATAATATTCAGAAGAAGGCTTTGCTTCCCTAAAGCTTTGTGGCTCATTCTCCAATAGACATGCTAGAAAATTAGGACCAAAAGATTTAGACGTTCTAGCCCTCTTGCTACATCTAAGTTTATCCTTATTTTCATTATATGATTTATGCACAAGAAAACGATATGCACTACTATTATAAGCATAACCTATCAAAAGTTTTATGTAACGATTCACTCCTTCACATGGTATAATATTATCCGCTTTGGGCTTGAGCCCACACATTTTGTTATTGGGTTTTATCCCAAAAGTCCTCATACCAATTGGAGATAACACTACCACATAAAACACTTTACATTTCCCTTTCCTAAGTGATTATGAAAAAAAAAAAAAAGTGTGGTAGTCTGTCAGTGTTTCTTGCACCCGTCCATGACACACCAACCTATAAGGACGTCACATTTTAGGTTCCACTTTAATTTTCTTAGGAGTAGGAACTGCAACCTTAAATAGACATCCCCACATTTTCAAGAATTTATAGGAAGGTTTTCGACCTTTCCATAATTCATATGGTGTCACATTAGTTTAAGGTATTTTATTGAGAACATAATTTGCGGAAAACAAAACTTCCCCCACAAATTTTGAGTTAAACCAGAATTTATCAATATAACATTCCTCATGCCTTCATGAATGATATCATGTTCTGAATAAATATTAGCATAAGTGTTTTGATCTTTTTGCTAAGTTGATTCTCAACCTTATTTTTATAATGTTTAAAACATTTATAATGTTTTGTATTTGCTTCGTAGCAAATATACATAACAGTATCTTATACAATTATTGATAAAACCAATGAAGTACCTTTTTCCACCTTTAGTTGGCACAAATTTAAGATAATATAATATATTACATAATATTATATTACAAAATTAAAATAATTCAACCAATATTGAATTATATAAATAATTCAATAATTTACTAATATAACATGCTTCAATTTCACATAATATTGAACACATTAATATTTAACATATTATCATATAATAATGCATATAACATTATTTTATTATATCTCATTTATTAGTATAATCTCTACTTGTTTATATCTTAAATAGAAGCATATAATAAAACATATGCAATGAGTGGATCTGTCTTGAGATTGTTGGAAAATATATACTTCATGTGATATTTAAGATATAACAAACCTTATGCTAATATGTCATGAGATAATTAACAATATGCTAAGAAAACATTAATTAAATATGCAACTCTATATTTAATTAAATATGCAAAATAAAGTAATAAAATAATAATAATAAATAAAAAACCTGGACCGAGGCTAGTATTATATACTATATCCTTAAGACAGATTCACCCCGCTATGGTACTAACGGACTCAGTGGCGTCTATCTCCCATGATACAACGGTCTACATCCACCAGTAGAAGCACTACAAACTCGTGGATACGGCGAAACTCCTCCGTGTAATACTCACTCTGACTCAAAAATGCATCTATACTATATAAATGCTAAATTGGGTGTAATCCGAACCAAATGATTCAGACCAATCTTAATATGACTCGATGAAATTGGATTAGGGTCTAAGTGGTTTGGATCACTTATCCTATGGTTTGAACCCACTTGGGTTGGGTTCAAGTCTAGAGAGGGAGATAGGAGAAATTGAAAAATAAATGAATTGCAAATGATCCAAAGGGGAGAATTTATAGGCAATAAGGTGCCTTTTCGGATTGGGTGCAACCCTTTGGAAAAAACTAAAAAGTAGTTTTTAATTATGTGTCTCTTCATCATTAGACACAACCATTTATATGTGTCTCTTCACACTGGACACATCCACTCCAATTGGTTGCAATGGTTCAAATGGTATCTGTTCACCAATAGACACATCCACTCCAATAAGTTGCAATAGTTCACATGGTGTCTGTTCACCAATAAACACATCCACTCTAATAGGTTGCAATGGTTCACATGAATAGTTATATCTATTGGTTTTGAGTTGCAACCCTTTAAAAACAGATGCAACCCTTTAGAAATAGATGCAACCCTTTGGAAAAAAAAAACTAACTTTTAATTTAAATTAAAAAACTAACCACCCATTTAAATAAGCCCATCCCAAAATTAAAGGCACAATCCAATATTTCATTTAGTAAAAAGAATAATTGGACTTTACAATTAAGCCCAAGCCCAAGCCCAAATTTGGCTTATTTAAATTTTAATTAGTTTCAACATTTTTTCCATGTGGGACAAACACTTCCCACATTTTGCATACCCATTCATGGTTATCAAAACACCACACTTTGGAGCTAATTTCTCATTCACCCAAAAACGGATTTGAGAAAGTAAATATACCACGTTCATCTCCTTGCGGAGAGAAACGCGCTCATCTAGAGATCCACAAAAAATTATTAGCAGAATCTATTCCAAACCTCATCCAAAGTTTATATTTTTAATGCCCCCGTTTCCAACATACGCAAGGGATGCACATGGGCACGCGGCGTGATAACTGACGACTGATCGTAGAATGCTATGACTGATCGCTTAAAACTAAACTTTCTATGCTACAGTGAGATGGACTCTAAATAAATTTTACATAGAGGATGACCAATCGTAGAGTTCCTACGAACGATCGTCGAGCCAGAAAAATGCTTATTTACTACTTTTTTGTTATGGTTCATCTTGAATGAAAGGTGGTCATTTTGGACCATTGTTATTCTATCCCAACTCACATACATGAATAATGGAATACACTAAGGAAGTAACATACATATAACAAAATGGATTACAATTACATCATTTATGGCCCAAAAATACGTAAGTTCATCCATGAACTATCAAATTTACAAAGATGGAAACCTAGTCATATATACAACACTTGTATTACAAAACGACTACAATAGTTACATCTTGATTTCAAAGTCACCACTCTACACTAGTATCAATGCCAAAAATGGTTTTTAAGGTCATTAAACCTTCGCCTACACTTGTCGGGGTACGTCATCCACCGTACTACTTCACTTCTGGTTCTTGAAAAATGTTAAATAAGGGTTGAGCAAGACGGCTCAGTAGGAAAGGCCTAAAACACACACTTTAAGCTTCCGTGAGCTTAACACCCAATGAAAGGGTTAAGAACATATTAGGGGTCATGCTTTGAGGGGAAAACATAAGACGTGGGTAATACATAATTCCATAGCAACCAACACACAAACGACTAGGTATTGAATGTCAACAATAATGAGCCATGCACTGAATGCAATCCCAACTCCAACCCAAACTCACACAATTCACATCGAAAATCTCTAAGTAACTTTACCGAGACGAAGGTGACTAACTATCCCTTACCTCTCACCGACGACCATTTGGAGCCTAGTTAGTTCAACCGTACACGTCTTACCTGACAGGTGCTCCCTATAGGTTAAGTTAGCCCCGGATTCACAACTTTCGGCCATTTTTTCTTAAATTCCATTTTCACAACTTTTGAAAATCATGTCATTTCTTTGACCAACCCAACTCAATGCCAACACCAATGCCAAAACCAATGTCAATGCCAATGCTAATGGTTAAAAATGGATGTTTTCATCATTTCATCATATATGAATACTCATTGGAAACCAAGAAATCATGGCATTTGTACCTAAACTAACACATACTTTCATGGAGGTATTTTATCACACACTTACTAGACAAGCCAGAAAGATACCATACTTGGACAACAATAACATGGTCAACACATTTTGCACAAATAATAATACAATAGTCAAATATATGCTTCCAATTAAATATATAATCACATAAAAGGACAATTCAACAAGTAATTAAATGGCAAGAACCACAACTTTGTCAACGTATAGCATAGAATTTACAACACAAACCAAAAAGTGCCTCAAAATTTGCATACAAACATAATCGTATATGAATTGAAAATCAAATAAACTCACGAGGAGGAAAAATTATGTGAGCTAGACACCCCTACCTCAAAATAAAACAAACCCTAATCATGCTCCCATAATGAAAGTGCTCAAATGGCCTCAAAAATTACATCAACATGTAGAGCTTGAAGAGTACTCCAACTTTTTCAACTGGAGCTTCCCCAAACTCCGACCCATGCTTCCACCCCAAAACTCCAAGGTGCTCCAATCTTTACAAATTTGGTATCAAAAAATAGCTCTTCTCTTGCTCTTTCATTTCTCTAACTACAACTCTCTCCAAATCTCACTCTAAGGGGATGGAATCAACGGGTGGAGCTTGTGGGTTTGAGTAAAAATGAAAGGAAAAGAGAAGCTATAGAGAGAAGGATTCAGTGAAGGAGAGGATAAATGACTCCAAAAAAATTCTTATTTTTTCTCCAGATACCACTTTAGTCAAATGGTAGTCCCCACAAGTCATGCCAAAGTTACTTTTTTGCCCTCATAATGTAATCAATTTCACATCCGTACACACTCATTTGCCACATATGTACGCATATAATTACACAGTAACAAAAATGATAAATAAAAATCAAAATAAAAAATTTCCTAAGCGTGAATATCTGGTCTTGGGCCCACACTGGATCTTTTGGCCCAAAAATTTAAAAATAACTTAATGATTCCTATACAATCTAAGAGTTCTAATTTCAAATAAATATCCTAATTAACCCCTGGAACACACGTGACACACAAAGTGAGGCTTGAAGATAATAAATATAAAAATATAAAAATGCAAAAAATTTCAAAAAAAATCTTAGACATTACACAACCTAGTGGTTAATGAGAACGCTAATTTTAAGCCACTTATATATCTTAATAAAAATGCTCAATAATTATACATCGATAGATTTAAGAATAAATAAATCAAAATTCATACTATACATAACATGTGAAATATATATATATATATATATATATATATATATATATATATATATATAATACAAGTTAAAAGGACAATAAGATCATTAATTAATCAAAAGTATTAAAAAAAACCCTGATCTGGAGTTCTCCATTTTTGTTTATATATTAAATATTATTGTTTCACTACAATAATGTAAACCTTGCACGAATGGTTAGTCATTTTTACTTTTTGAATCTTGCCATGCTTCGGTCCATAGTTTTAGATATAAAACCAGCTTCTGCAAACTCAGCTGAGAAGTAATCATTACAATAATCCATAGAAACTCAAACTCAACATTACGTTCCAAAAAAAATAACATTTCCCACAATCTATTTCACCATAATCTAGTTAACAGAACATGAACGAGACAGGCCACTTTCCTACTCGAACCTATTTTTTTTTGAGTTATCGAATAATCACTTGTGTTTTTCTAGGATAAACATTACCAAGCAATAGATCACGAATATAGTGGCACTTCTCTTCAGACAATAAAGGTGTATTTTCTTTCTTTTTGAGCAAACAAATAGCAAAATCAATCTGATTACAAGTTGAGTGTGCATGTAACCAGGAACCTCCTCCACTCTTGTTTGATTCAAAAAAGGAATTGGCATCAACAAATTTCAAACATCAAATATGCTTTAAGAATGCAAATTCAAATGGGTATTCTACAGTCAGCTAAACATGAAACGTAATAGTCTTTAATAAAAAGGAGGAAGCCAACACATGCATGGAATATTTCATTATCTCTTGGCCACAAAAAAAAAGTGAACCAAATAAGCAAAAAAATATATCGTTCCATTAGGAAGGCAGAAGCTAGGCTAGACTCGAATGTGTATCACTCCGATAAATAATACAATCAACAATGGATCTTAGATCATCAAAGAGATAATCGTCTCATGCACAGTGAAAAGTTCAAGATATCCAATTACGTAGAAAGATTTTGACGACAGGAAATATTTATAGAGCTGCGGTAAAAAGGATTCAACAAAAACCATTGTCTTATCATAAGGGAGTAAATAACATCTTGCTTACGAAACTTTTCTAGAACCACCAATTTATTAATGGATCCGGCTCGGCTTAAACCTTACACATTGACATATTTCCTTGTTCTTGAATCAAAGACTTGGGACTCTCCAAGAAATGAAAATAAAAGAAATGTCAAAAAAAAAAAAAAAAAAATCATAAATAACGGTGATTCACACAATGATTTTATTTCAATAGTATTTGCAACTTACAACCTAAAACATTTTTTTATAAAAAGAATAATAATAATAACATAAATAAGACGAATAAATAAGTTTTTTTGTTTCTAATTTGCGTCTTCAAATGACTCAATAGGATAGATTTATCAATCTTACACTTATTATTTTCAACCTCACGAGCCCCTTGTCTCTTCCATAAATGGTATGAAGCACTATAAATTGTTAATTAACAATAAAGAAATAATTTAAGAAATGATAGTATTAATTACGAGAGAAAAGAAAATAAAAGATAACAATAATCTCTATATAGATAGAAGAAAAAAGAAAAGAAATGATAGTATTCTTATTTGGATATGATTGGACAAAAAAAGAGAAATGATAATAACAAAATTATTATCATATCATTTTAAATAAAAAAAGATTTGAGTGGAATAATAATTTTTTCTTTTTAATTGTGTATTTAGGACAGTTTCAAAATTATGAAAATACTAGTTAAACATTATCTTTTCTCTTCTTATCTTCTCATTTTTGGAGAGAGATAGGAAATGAGGGATAAGGAGTCTATCTCTCCCTATCCTTCATTTTCTCTCCTTTTAAACCACCTGAACACAGTTAAGCCCTATCCTTTTTATTCTTTTCTTTCCATATCCCTCAAAATCATCCCATCCAAACACACTCCAAATCTTCCATGTGAAGTATTCGAAACTATCTGCCAAGTCCCTATTGCGATCCAGCTGGGTTTGTAAAGTTAACTAAGAGGTGATATTTTCTTTTCTGTACTTTACATATATTTTCTGGTTTGAGTGGGGAGTGGGGAGATGATTTGGATGGAGTGGATCTACAATGTAGCCAAACACAAGTAATATCCAGAATTACAACGCACAAAAAAAGTAATGATCCATATCAGCAAAGGATATTGGGATGGCTTACCACTATGTATAGTTTCTGCAGAAGGGGTAGGTGTAATACCCCCTAATTTTGGAACACGGATTGATCAAGTCCGCGCACAAAATCAAGGGATATCAAAACAATTTAAGTATTTAACAAGCACAGAATACAAAGATGAATAATAAAGAATAAATAAACCGCTGAAGAAAACTAATAAATAAATATTACTTAATGATTCTCCAACAATTACAATTCGGAAATCCCATAACTCAAGGACCCCTTAAAACATTATCCACTAATCCAATACTATTTAAAAGTACACAAGATGAATAGACGAATGACAGTCTCCCCGCTGCGGATCCTCAACCTCGAGACTGGAACCTCTAATAACCTGAAAAATAAATCGTGGGTTAAACCCTACGAGCAAGTTCACTCTACCAGGCCTCTGAAAACCAATAAGCAGATCATCTCTGATCAAAACCAAACCTAATAAAGTTTTAACTTTAATAAAGCACGATATACATGTCTATATATAATTATATATACTATACTAATCACATCCATTAATAGGTTTATTAAATTTCCATACCTATTAAATAATTATTAAAATAATATTCATACCTAGACCAATCTACCATTTCATTTTATAAAAACTCCTTTGACCTTAATCCCATCCTAGTCAGTTGTTTAATCATTTAAACAACAAATTATAATAAAAAAAATACTCTATTTAATCCCAACCCGATAATGATTTTAATTGTTTAAATCACATATCCAAAATCCAAGTTTTGACAAATCATCCACGTTTTCCCCAATATTATTTTATTAATGTAAAATAATACACTAACCAGTAAGTACTAAACTATTCTCATTTAAGAATATCTAACCCTAATCCAATCCATACATACAACAACCATAGATGATATTTTAATCATCTAACACATAACAACGTAATTATGCTTTGGCAAATCAACCATGCCATTGTAAATATTTTTATTTATCTATTGGCAATTCAACCATGCCTCCATAAGTATATTTATTTATACATTGGCAATTCAACCATGCCTCCGTGTATGTATATTTATACATTGGCAATTCAACCATGTCTCCACAGGTATATTTATTCATACATTTAATTAGCAATTCATCCATGCTTCCTATTTATATTTTATTCATACATATACTTAGGCAATATATATTTACACCTATGGCAACTCATCCATGCCTACAATTCAACCATATACCAACTGTAGACTCAATGATAGTTAATTCATACATAGTCATCTCATGCCAATTGTAAGCATATCACAATCTTAATTAAAATACATATATATACACATATATTATATAATATATATGTGTATAATCTTTCCCTAATAATCCTTGATTATTTAAATCTTAGATATATATATATATATATATATATATATATATATATACTGATCATACTTTAATAAAGTCCATGTATACACGTATACATATGTAATTATATTATATACATATATACACCACATTCCATAACAATATAATAAGTTATTATATTTACGCAAAATAAGTGCTATCAATCATTGTAGTAACATTCTATGGCTTTCAGGAAACCAAGAATACCTCCTCTAATGGTTGTTTCAACCCCAATGGCCTTAAAACCAATTCTGGAAATTCACTGGACCTCAAAGGACCTTAACAGGACCCTAAACAGTGTTTCACGCACCCCCACGCGCCACCACACGCTCCTAAACACCTCTCACGCGCTTCCACGCGCCACCTTAGCTGGCAGGTTCCATCACGCGCCCCCACGCGCGTTACACGCGCTGCCACGCGCCTGTTCCTTCTTTTGGCTGATGTGGCGTACTCTGATTGGCCACTCTCCTCGCTACCGCATGAGCGCACCACACCGGATCAGCCGCTCCCCATCAGCGCATCTCAGCCCTCCAATTCTTGCGCGCACCATATTAATGTTACCCGCAACACACCAGATCTATTCCATTGATCAAATTGCATTCAATGGCCTTTGACTTGTTGCACACCATAGTTCCATGCGCCGTACCACACTGAATTAATCTATGTATTATTTTTAATTCTCAAAGGCTCTGATTCACACGCACACAAAGTTATTGTGTGCTGCACCACACCAAACTATAACCCCCTTTTTGATGCCCTGTTCAACCAGCCGCCAGTATATACACAGTATATATATTTTTTGTATTTTCCAAACAAATATTATCCATAAATCAAATATAATTCCAAAAAATATATATATAATTACCAGAAAATTCCAGAAAAATATAGAAAATTCCCAAAAAATCTATAAACCCTAAATAACCCTCCTGATCATAGATCAAATAAAACAGTTGAATTTAAACATAAATATCACACATACATCAACAATTTAAAATCCAAAGTTAAAAGAAAACAAAATATAATAATTCATTATTTTAATTAATCCGATCTAACCATGATTTAATCCTAATTTTGATACTCAAGGTGAAACCCTTATGAGTTCTAAGAGGAAAATTAGAGAAAACTCGCCTGAAGGTTTCGAAACGAAACCGACGCTTTAAGCTTTAATTATCTCTTCCAATTCCGACGTCCTCCTTTTCAGATCCGACCTCCTCCTTGCCAGCCCTTCTTCTTCCTCTCTCTCTGACTGTTTTATTTTTCTAACGTGTAAAACCTTTAACCCTAAAGCCTTATGTGTATTTTTATACACCTTAAATTCCAAATCCTATTCCAACTAGTATTATGAATTAAAATAATAATCTTTAAATAATTTATATCTATAAACATATATATATATAAATATATATTCCTTCCATAATTAACTCATTAGTTAATTAAATCATATATACTTATAAATATCAATAAATATATATCTATATATATATCTTTCCATAACAATTATTAATTAATTATATTTATATATAATTATATATATATATATATATAAATATAATTGATACAAAAGTGATCATTTAAATAATTAAATAACCACGGACCTTCATTAATTAACCCAATAAGGTTTCATACAAGCCCAAGACCACATCTTTTGGTCCAACTTTCCTTAAGCCCAATTCAATTAATTTAAATAAATAAGATAATTAATTAAATACAGAAATTAAAATAACTAATTACATGAAGCACATAAACAAACAAGAATTTACAACTAAGTCATATAATACCAATACAACCAACACACCAATAATTCAATCAATAATCAACCACACAAATAATCAATCATCATACATAAGTACGAAATATAACTTAATTAAAATAAGATAATTAATCTAGCACTCAATAAAATAAAATAAATCATTGAAAAATAAAATAAAATAATTAATCCTAATTAATAAATCTTTTAAAATTATCGGGGTATTACAGTAGGGCACTCAGAAGGGGAGCAATAATCTTCTCAAGATCATATTTCCGATCTTGAAACATAAAAAGTTCCAATCGCTTGACATTGCTAAATACGGATGGATTTGCAGGCATATTTTCCACCTGAAAAGGGGAAGAAAACCATTAGTTATCCAACTTATCCCCCCAAAGAAGGGAAATTCATAAAAATGATGTGCTAAACAGTATAAGGTTAATCTATTTTTCCATTTACCCACTGAACCCCAACTGAGTACTGAAAGACTTTTCAGCTGAGGAAGAACTCTAGCAACTTCACCGAATAAGTAAGGCATAGCATTTTGATAAGATGGGAAGAAAAACACTTTTTCCAGCCTTGGTACGCAGGAGAACGAAATTTCTATTGACGCTCTATCGGAAATTTCAAAGGCTGTCAAATTAATAGCAGAAAGCTCGAGATTTTGTAAACCTTCCCAATGCTTTAATGAAAAATACTTCAAACGGGAGAGATCACAAATACATAATTTGGCTGGAAGAGTACATTCCCTCAATGTCAACCACTCAAGATTCAAACAATTACCAAGTAACATCTGAGATTCTATTCCGGGTAAAGGTGCATAATATTAATAAAGAATTGTTAGGCTGTTAAATCGGTTGGTCAAATCTGGTTTAAGAATGCAGGCAGACAAGCTCAAATGCTTTAACTTGGATGCTTTAGAAATAAGCTGGAAAGAAAATGTACATAAATTATTACTAGTACCCACCTTGAAAACATTTTTGCCACACAAAAGGTTAAGCTCAAGCTTCTCAACACCCAATCCAACCGCCACACGGACCCACTCATCAATTGAACCAGAACACACTCTTCCAAGGCACAGAGAAATCCTGAAGTAGCTTATCTTTGTACCCAAGTAATTATCTAGAAACTGATCTAATATTTTCACGAACTTGCGCCTATACCCTGGGCAACAGTGACAGCCCGTTTTTATATCGAAGAATGGTCCCCCAAACACCGTATGCAAATCAAAATTGAGGTTAGGCATCCCTACACAAAGATATCTCCATCTTCTTGATACCATACTTGCGTTAATTAACAGCGTCTTTCACTGTCAGTAACGAACTAATAGAATAAAGTATGTCCTCCGGTAGTGTAGTGATACAATCATCCTGAGAAATTAAATCCTAAAATGCAAAAAAGAAAAAAAAACAATGAAATAAAAACAATATTGCAAAACATGTTAGAAAATATCAATGATAATAATATTAATAAATCAACTAATTTTAAAAGCCATGTCAAAACTTAGATTTATCTATCTTGTTATAAAATTGCTAAATTCCTGTGATTTCCAAAATAGACCAAAGAGTGTATACAACATGATTGAGGACCTCTCATATTGTAGCTTAATTGTAGCTTAGGCCCCATTTGGCAAGCTTTTTGTTTCTACTTGGACTGCTACATTGTCGATTTTGGCAACAAAAGTATGTTTGATACGGCCTTGTTTATTTTTAACAGTGCTAAAACACTTGATGGACAGTGACTCAAAACCAAAACACCAAAAAGATGTTTTTTCTTGTTTTAACAACTGTTCATGACTCGAAACCATAATTATGCATGTTTCTGCTTACTACATTTTCAAAGCAAAACATCGTTCTCAAATTCTCTTTCCATTTTTTTTTTCAAAACACTTCTGCTTTCTGTTTTAGCCAAAAAACAAAATGCTTTGTCTCTTTTAGCCAACGCTTAAACAAAGCGCATGCCAAATTAGCTTAAACAAATCAATTCTAATAAACTATATATGATTAAGTAGTGTGTTACTTTTCTACAAAAGTTACAAACCAAAAGGGTTCACCATACCTGAAGAAGTCTACAAGTAATCTGGAAAGCTAAGAGCATCTCCAATCCAAAGCTAAAAGGGCTGTCATTTCTAAAATATAGCAAGGGGACTGCAAAAAAGGCTCTCCAATGCAATGCTAAAAGGGCTGCCAATTTTTAACTTTGCCAAAAGTTTTCCCAATTGTAGCATAAGAAATAACTATTGCTATTTCAGAGAGAGAGAGAGAGGGAGAGAGGGAGGGAGGGAGGGAGGGAGTGAGGGAGGGGTTCTCAGATTTGGCATATATATATATATATATATATATATATATATATATATATATATTTAAAAAGATCATAAAAAATTTCACCAAATAATATTTAGTTTGCAAAACAAGAATTACAGACCTTGATTAAAAAAAAGTAAACAAAAATCGAACCTCTTTCTCAATGGGTTTGGTGAAGAGGTTCTCGGCCTTTGATGTCAAGAAGGAAGAGAGCAGAGGTTGCCCTTGCCATGGATTAGTTGATTTAGAAAATAATTACAGAGAATTACAGAGCTTCATTAGTTGATTTAGAAAAAAAAATTAAATCAAAATCCATACATACAAGTTAGCAATTGCAGAGAGAGGGGGGGGGGGGGGGGCAAGCTTGAGAGTTGAGAGCCAACAACTGAAGCTTGCGAACGGCGAACCTGAACTGAAATAGCGAGGGGGCAATTTTAGAGCTGAGAACGAGAATAGAGATGGAGGCGATTGGGGAGGGTGAAATGATTTGCCCTAAAAATATATATGGCTATTTGGGAGGCTGAATTGATTTGCCCTAAATATATATATATATATTTAATAATAATATAATCAAATATATAAAATATACATATATATATATATATATATATATAATAAATTTATACATTTCCTAAAAAGAAAAAAGAATTATATAAAAAAATTATATAATAATATAATCAAATATATAAATTTATGCATATATATATATATATATATATATATATATATTTTGTGTCCTTTTTTGACCAAATATTTTAGATTTTTTATTCTTTTTAATTAAGTTTAATTTTAGTTTCCTTCTACTTCTATAACTTGACTTGGAATGTGCCTAATATTAACATTATTGATGCAAATTTATATGGCGGGAATGGTAGTTGAAAAAGAATAGTGGTTGTGTTAAAAAATAGCATTTTCATCATTGGAGTAGAATTGCTATAATGTAACATTTTGACACTGTAGCACTGTCAAAATATAGATTTGGCATTCTAATTTGGCATTTTTGTATTGGAGATGCTCTAATGCTAGGTGCTTCAGAATCAATCATTGTGCCGTTAGAGCTTGGTATTCTTCCTGGAAAGACAGAATTTTACTTTGGCATTGTAAGGAATTTTTGATATATAGGATCCAAAACATAATAAATAAGAGCATATCCATTGCTAAAGCTATTTTCGCATGCCAAATCTATATTTTGACAGGTGCTATAGTGTCAAAATGTTACATTTTAGCAATTCTGCTCCAATGGTGCATTTTATCCAAAATACTATTTTTAACATAACCACCATTTTCTTTTTTCAACTACCATTCCCAACTATCATTTTTGGATAGAATATGGAAAAATGTAAAAGGAACCCATCTACCATAATACTCAAATTAATCACCAATTTGCATAAAGAGATTTCAAATTTAGAACTTCATTTTTGTTTTTCTTTAACAAAGAAAGGAAAAAGAAAAAAAAAACTACAAGTCTCAGATAAGTATAACTGGTGAATACTTTTGCTAGACTTTCATTTATAAGAAAGAAGACTTTCATTTACATGCATTCAAGAAAATCCATTGTATCTCATGATAGAAAATCATCATCAAAAACTAAAAGATAAAAAAAGTTCATATAGTAAGTCCACAATAACTCACTATAAGGTCATGAAAGAGAATTATAACCGAATTTCAAAATAAATATTCCATCAACACAAAAAAAAAAAAAAAAAAAAAAAAAAAAAAAAAAAAAAACAGAAACAAAAACAAAAACAAAAATTCCTTAAATGGGATGTTTTTATAAATATAACCAAAATAATACAATTACACAAGGAGATAAACTCCAATACATAAATAGGAATGGATACATTTCACTCCCAGCAAAAAGACATCAAAACAAACTAAAAGATTAGGAACTTATTAGCCTAGAAGCTAAATCTAATCAACACATGAGCAGGCAGCTTCTCTCTGGTCTTCAAAATATATTACTTCAGCAAGCCTTCTATCAAAACCATTCATAAAGAAACATTATCTGAATGTGCAACAGAAAGCTATACAATCTGAATTGTCATCAATTGCAGATAGTTAACAAATCTTCCAATCTAAGATTGAGATATGCTAGCATATCCCAAATTATAATCCTGATAGCATATTCATAAGAGTCTTTTATGCTATTGTGTAATGTTGAATTTCTACTTGACCAAATTTTCCAAATTGTAACAGCAAATAAAGCAACACCTTTGATTTTGTGCTTTTGATAGTTGAATTCACGATGAAACAATCTGTCAATTATAACATGGTAGAAAACCTAGGCAGTTCCAAATGAAGTAAAGAATTGATCTCATGCCAAATCGTAGCAGCATATGCACATTCACAAAAGAGGTGATCATTGGAATCTATATTTGCGATTGAAAGAAGGATCAAGCCACGCTTCTGCAAATTAACAAAGCTGGGGTTCTTATTATGTAGAATAATTGCAACTCCCACAACAATTTGAGGTCTACAACAGCCCCAAAATACCTTAGTCCATGACAGTAATTGTTTTTTTAGCCCTACACACATTCCAAGCTATTTTCAAAGAAAATCTTCCATGTTTCCATACCCTTGTATCAGCACCAGCCTGTAGCTCCACATTTTGAATAGCAAAACAGACTTCATCAGGTAAATCAATCTGGACAGCCTAAGCACCATTATGAATGATGTTAGATGCCATAGAATTTCTGTCAATGTGTCTAAACTGTGTAGCCCCACATCAACACATAATTACAAGTCATAGATGTAAAAATCATAACCGTAATTACAGATTCTTTTGAGCTTAAACCCAAGAAATCCCTCTCCATTTTCCAAGTTCAATCAGATATTTATAAAAAGCATACAAGTTTGAAAAAAAAAAACCCCAACTTAAATTTCGAGTCAATCCCCTCTAATTTTTTCAGATCAACAGAGATGAAAGCTCTCGGCTCCTAAAGCAACAAACCCTAAAACCTTATACCAATTGGTGATTAACAGAGGAGGGGTTTGTGCTATATAATATGTTTGGCTACTAGAAGACATGGCATGTATAATTACATATTTGAGTTTTTTCAACAAAATTATAGATCTGAGAAGATATATATATATATAATATATATATATACTATATATATATGAGGATGAGAGGGAAAGAGAAAATATAGATCTGAGAATGATCTCAGAATTTACCCGGTCGGTGTTGGTCGCCTTTAAGCGTTGGTTGCCATCGATAATCTCGTTGCAGATGAGAGGGAGATAGAGATGACAGAGATAGCAACAGAAGGGACAATGATAGAAATTAAGCAACAAAGGGAGATAGAGAAGAAACGGCGTCGTAGAACAATTAAAGAGACTTGCCAAAAAAAATTAGCAGCTCCTACATTTGAGAGCAAATTTAAGATTCTCAAATTTTGAGAGCCCAAATGAAAGCCCATTGGAGAGCCCACTCTTTACCCACCTCTCAAATTATGAGTTTAAAAGCCCAAAATGAAAGAGCATTAGAGATGCTCTAATTGGAGATTTGGGCATATAAACAAATAACTTTATGCATTCATATTAAAATTCAGGGTAAAAAAATAGTTGACCAAATAAACTAAACAAAGTACTAACAATTTCTTTCTTATTCTAATTTACATCATGAAAGATCAGAAAAGTTGAACATGAGTCAGGGTTCCAGGTGCCGGTGGAAGCCCTAAGAAAACCTAAAACAAGTTTTGTGTAGAGTGAGACAGGATAAGCAGATTCCCCTCTATTTTTTTATTTTATTTTTATATGGTTGGCTGAAATCCTACCGTATGAGGACGAAAGAAGGGCAATCCTTTTATTTTCTTATCTTTTCTTTTTCATTTTTTTATTTTATTTTTTATTTTTAATATAGTTGGGTTGCTGACGGGTAGGGCTGTAACTCAGGCGGGTTGAGAGGGTTTGAGGTATAACTTGAGCTCAACTCACAGTATGAAATGCTAGACACAAGCCCAATCCAACCCCAGCTACTCAACCCGAACCCAACCCATCATTCTGTTGTGGTTTTGTGGAGTCTGATTATGTAATTATTTTTTAGGAAGATTTAATTATATGGAAACTTCAAGAGTACTGAATTTTAGGAAAAATTCAGTTTCCTGATCTGGTTTAACTTCCTTATTGGTTTAAGGAAAATTCAGTTTCCTAATCTAATTTAACTTCCTCATTGGTTTTGGATTCTACAAAAAGCAAGTTCTTGTAGGACAAGTTTGGGGCTCTATAAATATCAACTCTAATAAGATTTTAAAGAGTGTGAGAGTTAGAGATAAATTTGTGCCAATACAAGAGAGAGTAATTGAGAGAGAATTCTCTATTGTAATTCTTCATCTTTTTCATAGTGAATTTGTTCAATGTGTTCCATGGATGTAGTCCTAAGATTTGGGTGAACCATATATATCTTGTGTTCATATGCGTGAAATTTTTTTTAATTCTTCATGATTGCTTATTTATTCCTTAAACATGCAGCGTTGTTTATTTTGTGCTCTCGCCACAACAACTGGTATCACATCCGGTTGATTGTGCAGAGCAATTCTAACAACTGGTATCAGAACCTTTGGTTGAGAACCTAGGGCACAGAAGGCGTTTGACAAAATTTCTAAAGTCTTTCAATTAGATCTATCCGTTCAAGTGGGAGTAATGGCATCAGAAGATAAAACATCCACATCCATGATCGAGAAGTTCGATGGCACAAACTTTGGTTTCTGGAAGATGCAAATAAAAGATCTCTTGTTTTAAAAAAATCTGTATCAACCTTTGGGAGAGAAGCTAGAGGATACAAAGGATGCAAATTGGGAATTAGTTGATAGGAATGCTCTTGGCACCGTCAGATTGATGTTGCCAAAGTCAGTCGCCTTTAATATTAAGAATGAGAAGATGACGAAGTCTCTCATGGAAGCCCTTTCTAGTATATATGAATAGCCTTCTGCAGTGAACAAGGTGCACTTGATCAAGAAGTTGTTCGATATGAAAATGGTCGAAGGTTGTAATTTCAATGAACATCTAAATGCATTCAATGAGATAGTTGGGTAATTAGAGTCTGTTAATGTCGACTTCAAAAATAAGGTCCAAGCACTGGTAATTCCAGGGTAGTTACTCGAGAGTTGGAGTGGCACAGTTACAGCGATCAGTAGCTCTACAGGGAATACCAAGTTGAAGTTTGATGAAGTTGTGAGCATGATTCTGACTGAAGAAATTAGAAAGTAAACAGCAGTAGTTTCCACCAGTGGTTCGGTATTGAATGTTGAAAGCAGGGGCAAGGGTTGAAACAAGAAGAAGGGCAACGGTAATAGAAATAGAGACAGATCCAAGTTAAGGAATGGAAGGACACAGTCTCAAAATTATAAGAATTCCACAGACCTCAGTGATGTTGAGTGTTAAAATTGTGGAACGAAGGGACATTACCGTGTTGATTGTAGATTCCAAAGAAGGGAATCGAAAGAAAAACTGAAGCAAACGTTGTCTTAGAAGAATTAGATGATCTATTGATATGCTCTTTGGAGAGTAAGACGGAGTCATATATGGGTTTTAGATTTCGGTGCATCGTTTCATGGCACCTTAAGTATAGAGCTATTTAATAGCTATGAACCGAGTAACCTTGGCAAGATGTATCTTGGTGATGATCAGTCTTGTAGTGTCATTGGCAAGGATAAAGTGCAAATCAAGTTGAATGGGTTAGCTTGGAAGTTAAAGGATGTGAGACGCATCCCTGACTTAAGGAAGAATCTGATTTCGGTGGGACAATTATCAAATGAAGGTTTTGTTACAACCTTTAATGGAGACTCGTGGAAAGTTTTCAAAGGTACTATGACCATTGCATTTAGTAAGAAATCTAGCACTCTCTACACAACCACCAGTATTTGTGGGTCTATAGCAGTTGCAAAAAAATAGAGAAGATCACAACCGTTAACACCAGAGACTAGGTCACATGAATGAAAGGGGGCTCAAGATTATGCACTCAAAGGGAAAACTACTAGGCATACGGGTAATTGATATTAACTTTTGTAAGAGCTATGTGATAGGCAAGCAAAAGAGGGTCAGTTTCAAGAAGAGTGGCAGAGATCTTAGAAAGGAAAAACTTAAACTAGTTCACATAAACTTTTGGGGCTAGCCACTGTCTCATCCATTGGCGAAAAATCTTACTTCGTGACTTTCATTGATGATCACACGAGGAATGTATGGGTTTATTTTTTGAAGCACAAATTTGAGGTATTTGATGTGTTCAAGAAGTGGAAGGCCATGGTGGAGAATGAGATAGGTTTGAAGATCAAGAGGTTGAGGTTAGAAAATGGTGGTGAGTATAAAGATACTGGGTTCAAGAAGTTTTGTTTTGATAATAGGATCAGATTAGAGAGGACTGTGCAAGGAACACCACAGCAAAATGGGGTAGCAGAAGGATGAACCGAACATTGACAGAGAGAGCTAGAAGCATGCGCATACATTCGGGTATACCCAAACAATTTTGAGCAGAAGTAGTCAATACAGCATCCTACCTAATTAATCATGGACCATCGATGCCTTTGGAGCATCGAATTCCAAAAGAGGTATGGAGTGGCAAAGAGGTAAATCTTTCATGGTTAAAAGTTTTTGGTTGTATTGCATATGCACATATTAGTGACCATGCTAGGGGAAAACTCGACCCTAAGTCACTAAAATGCATCTTCGTTGGGTATGGTGGAGATGAGTTTGGTTATCGACTCTGGGATAATCAGAACAAGAAAATCATTAGAAGTAGAGATGTGATTTTCAACGAGAAGATAATGTACAAGGATAGAGATGCAACACAGTCAACTAGTCCTGTACAGAGTAAGCCTGAGGTTATTAAGTTGGATAATAATCCAGAGGGTATTGACACGGAGTAGACATATGAGGGTTTTTGGCCAGAACTCACAGAGCATAGTTCACTGCGGATTCCAACTCCTAAGCCTGCACTCAAAAAGTCCACGTGTCCTCATGTACCAAATCAGAAATTTATGGATCAAATGTTGCTCACAAATGGTGGTGAGCCTGAATGCTATGATGAAGCATATCACGTTGAAGATGCTAGCAAGTGGGAGCTTGTAATGGAAGATGAGATGAAGTCCCTTATCTCCAACAAAACATGGGAACTAGCCAAGTTGCCCATGGGGAAAAGCTTTTCACAATAAATGGGTGTACAGGGTGAAAGAGGAACATGATGGTTCCAAAGATACAATGCAAGAATGGTGGTCAAAGGCTTTCAGCAAAAGTAAGGCATTGACTACATAGATATTTTTTCCTCGGTTGTGAAACTGAGTACCATTCGTTCAGTTCTTGTAGCAGAGGGGTTGCACCTTGAGCAGTTAGATGTCAAAACTACTTTCCTCTATGGTGACCTAGAGGAGGAGATTTACATGCAACAACTGGAGGGTTTTTCAGTCAAATGGAAAGAGAAACTAGTGTGTAAATTGAAGAAAAGCTTATATGGCTTGAAGCAAGCCTCGAGGCAATGGTACAAGAAGTTTGATGGTTTTATGAAGCGGCATGCCTACAACAAGTGCAATGCTGACCATTACTACTATTTCAAGAGGTTTAAGTCAAGTTTCATTATTCTTCTATGTTGATGACATGTTAGTGGTAGGTTCTGATTTTGAAAAAATCAGCAAATTGAAGAATCAGTTGTCTAGTGAATTCGAGATGAAGGATCTTGGTGCAGCGAAGCAGATTCTTGGGATGAGGATTAGCAGAGATAAACAAAAAGGTACTTTGAAGTTGGCTTAGGATGAGTATGTTGAGCGGGTTCTGAAGAGGTTCAACATGAATAATGCTAAGGCGGTGAGTACTCCCTTAGCTAATCACTTCCGATTATCTCAAGATCCATGTCAGAATGCAGAGGATGAGAAAAACTTCATGGCTAAAATTCCATATGCCTCAGCCATTGGAAGTTTGATATATGCCATGGTGTGCACAAAACCAGACATTACATATGCAGTGGGAGCAGTAAGCAGGTTCATGAAGGATCCGGGCAAGCTACACTGGGAAGCAGTAAAGTGGATATTGAGATATCTATAGGGTACCACAGACATATGTTTATGCTTCAGAAGGGGCGAAATGAAGCTACATGGTTATGTAGATTTAGACTTTACCGGTGAAGTGGACCATAGAAGTACTACTGGGTATGTGTTCATGATGGGTACAACTGCAGTTAGTTGGGTTTCGGAAATAAAGAAGATTGTAGCGTTATCTACTATAGAGGCAGAGTATGTGGCAATGATAGAGGCCAGCAAGGAGATGATTTGGTTACAAGGTTTGTTGATAAAGTTAGGATTCGAACAGGTGAAGAATGTTTTGCAAAGTGATAGTCAGAATGGGATACATCTGGCAAAAAATTCAGCATTTCATTCAAGGACCAAGCATATAGGACTTCGGTATCACTTTATCAGATCTTTGTTAGAAGATGGGGTGTTAACACTTGCGAAAATACTTAGCACTAAGAATTCGGCTGATATGTTGACCAAGATAGTGACCATGGAGAAACTGAAGTTGTGCACAGCTTCAGTCGGTCTTCTAGCTTAAAGACAGAAAGAAGTGCACCGACATATATAAGACATGTATGAGAAGAAGATGGAATGATTTTACAAGTGCTCCAGCCTCCAAGTGGGAGATTGTTGTGGTTTTATGGAGTCTGATTAGTTAATTATTTTTTAGGAAGATTTAATTATATGAAAACTTCAAGAGTACTGAATTTTAGGGAAAATTCAGTTTCCTGATCTGGTTTAACTTCCTTATTGGTTTAAGGAAAATTTAGTTTTCTGATCTAATTTAACTTCCTTATTGATTTTGGATTCTACAAAAGACAAGTTCTTATAGAACAAGTTTGGGGTTCTATAAATATCAACTCTAACTAGATTTTAGAAAGTGTGAGAGTTAGAGATAAATTTGTGCTAATACAAGAGAGAACAATTAAAAGAGACTGAGAACAATTAAATATCAACTCCATTGTAATTCTTTATCTTTTTCATAGTGAATTTGTTCGGTGTACTCCATGGACGTAGCCCTAAGATTTGGGTGAACCATGTATATCTTGTGTTCTTATGTGTGATTTTTTTTTTATTCTTCGTGATTGCATATTTATTCCTTGAACAGCATTGCTTATTTTGCATTTCTGCCACAACAACTAGTATCAAATTCGGTTGATTGCGCAGAGCAACTCTAACACATTCTACTTTTAGATTCCATGTTAAAAAATTATTATTCTCAACTTTTTATTACTTACAATTCATACTAATTTAAATGGATAATTTTGTAATTTTAAAAGGAACCCTTAAAAATTTTGAGTTCCAAAGAGACCAAAGAATTTATATTAAATTTGAATATCAAACAAATCAAATTTAATTAGTATTTCAAATTTGAATATCAAGTGAGTCAAATTTAAATAACCATGTACAAATTCAACTTGTTAGACTATAATAAATATTTGGTCACTGTACGTTAGAACTTGTCACTTTCTTTTTAATCAATCTTTGATTTTGAATTCAAGATTGAGTCCAACTTTAACAATAATTAAGTTTGAATTCAAACGCAAGTTTGATCAAACAAGTCTAGCTATAGCTTTGCTTAGGCTTAGAGAGTTAAGTGTAGACCCCAATTTTTTTACTCCAGTAGAAGCATACATAACCTAAATGAAATGCCAAATCATTAATAATTTGATACCAAAATTTTAATGGTGAGTACTTTCCAAAATAAATTGGTGAATATGCAATACAATCCAAAAGTTTAAAGGGAAGTGATATCCGCACTTCACTTTTCAACGTTTACACTATGATCTTAAATGAAATGACAATTCTAACCCTAACTTTACAAGTAAATAATTATTACTTTTTAAATAACACAACTGCCCTTCCTCTCCTTATCTATAATCTTAAATATTTTATGTCATTTTTGACAAGACAAAAAAAAAAAGAAAAAAGAAAAAGAAAAAGAAAAAAGAAGACCAAATATATATATATATATATATATATATATATATATATATATATATATATATTATGTTGAATAAATTACCTCTTTTGACCGGACAAAAAAAATAAAAGGTAACCATTAAAAATGATCTCTTTTGACATGAAAAAACACTCCCAAAAATTATTTATTTATTGAAGAATTATCTCGTTTGTCAAGATCTCAAAAAAAAAAAAAAAAAAAAAAAAAAAAAAAAAAAAAAGAAAAAAAAAAAAGAAAAAAAAGTAAGAAAATAAGATGATTAACAAAAAAATTATATCTATTGAAGAAAAAACCAAAAAAAAAAAAAAAACTGGTGATTATTATTTTTTATTAAAAAAAGAGGTTATTTTAATTGAATAAATTATTTCTTTCGATAGGCCCATAAAAAATTACATAAAAACAAGTTATCTCTTTTGACATGACAGAAAAAAAAAAAAAAAAAAAAAAAAAAAAAAGGTAACTATGGAATAAATTCTCTCTTTTTAACTGTCAAAAATAAAATTATTAGTATAGAATAAATTATTTTCTTCGTCAGGACCTCCGAAAAAATGAAAAGAAAGAAAAAAAATAGTAAAGAAAGTAAAAAAAAAGTTAAAGTTGTATAATGGGTAGTTATGACATTATAAATTAAGTGATGGTACATTAATGAATTTAAGGACCTTCTTGTCATTATTTTTAAAAGAAAAAGGTAGTTGGAGTGCAATTGAGAAAAGTGGAGTGCGAATATCGCATCCCAAGTTTAAATTGGTGAATAGTCAGCACTCCAAACATTGTTGGCCCGTTAGAAATGGGTAATACTCATTTTTTTACTTTTTAAATTTTTTGAACATGTGTTCTAATTTCATTGGTCCACCTCACTTGAAGGATGAACTATAACCTCCCATGGGAGGACCAAGTATTGTCCTTCTTAGATAATCACACTTATCATAAAATACATGTTTGTTCAGTGGTGACTTTGGTATTCAAATTGACAACCATTTATACTCTATAAATAAGGTACTTGATTCAAAAATTATGATGTAGGATACTTTACGTATTTAGTAATTTTTAGTTTAGATTTCTTATTTATTTTATTTTTATATTTTTTAATAGGAAGTTTAGTTTCAGTTAATTTCTTTTAGGAATTATTTTCCTTTTGCAATTAGGAATCTTTATGTTTTAGTTTTCTTCTATAGTTAGGTTTTTTTTTGTCTTAGTTTTCTTCTAGAGTTAGGTTTTCTTTTATTATAAATATATTTACTGTCAAATGTAGAATTAATTTTTATTCATTCAATTATCAAATAATATATCAAATTTCTCAAAATTATCTTTTCGTTTTGTGGATTCAAAACACTCATCTTGTGGATTCAACGTAATCTGTTCTTCGTTAAAAAATTTATCGCTTCTGCTTATGTCAATTGGTATCAGAGCCTTGTCTTTTCTTGGTCTGATGGCAGGTGATTGTTTTCGTGGTAACCTCGCTGGCGACGAAGATCGACAGAGAGTGGCTCTTTTTAGGGCCGAATTTCAAGACTGTCAACGTAAAACCTAGCAAACGTACGTTGCAAGATATTCAAGCAATGATTGCTAGGCTTAAGTTGGGTCTAGAGTAGAACCGCGATAACAATAGGTTATGCAATGATGTAGATCATGTTCATCCTATTCGTAATCGCAACCCCTTCCCTCCGCATAGTCAGTCAGCCTATGAGGAAAAGGTGTTTGGGGACCATAGAGACGCACGAAGATATTATGATTATGGGGATTATGATTATGGGGTTTATGATTCTAGGAATTTTCCTCCTAGAAATTTTGATGGTCTTTTTCATATTAAAGATTTTCTAGATTAGCTAGAAGATTTTGAGAGGTTCTTTGATTACATTGGGATTCTAAAGGATAGGAAGGTGGCACTTGTTTCATACAAATTGAAGGGAAGAGTTTCTGTTTGGTGGAATCAATTAAGGGTTACTCATGCACAACAAAGAAAAGCACCAATATGGTCATGATTGAAGATGAAACATCTTTTAAAAGCTGAGTTTCTTCCACCTTACTATAAGGATATTCAATTTCAGTCGTACCAGGATTATCAACTGAGATGTACGTAGGTTTAACCTTATACCGATTTATCGTTGTCTTCGAAACCTTGACCACCTCCTACAATGGTCAAGTTTACACAAGAATTGAAATTCAAGAGTAATCACAATTTTGTTGAAGTAATGAGTGCTTTCAATGGGATTAACTGTGAGAAAAATCTATTGTTTCACCGCCTCTTGTAGTTGAAGTTGAAAAAGTTAAGTGCAAACATCAACTCCTATGCACAATTTGTTAAAAAAAGAAAAGAATTTCAAAACAACAAAAGAAGAGAAGGGGAACAAGAATTTATCTGTTGAATAAGAGCACCACAATGATAATGAATTTTTCAAGTTGTATGATGGGTTAGAAGATTTTGAACATCTAGTTAGTAAGGGACCCTTTATCAAGTCTGACTCACAATATTTTAAATTGTGTGACTGTTGGCACCAAAACTTGGCAACCACCTCAGCAATGACGTGGACCAGTGAGGAGCCGACAAGTTTTCAATAAATTTTTTAAGAGAAGTCAACCAGTTGAGAAATATTAGGAGAGAATTTAGGAGAAGATACTCAGCCACCTTATCAATAAGGTTGTTGCTGAAATATAGGAATTAATATTTGACTTAATTCAAATGGGTTGTTCACAGGGAAAGAAAGACTATGAGATTCGGCTAAGGTAAAACAACTAAATCCCTATTTTATATGGATTTAGTTAAAGAAAGAGAAGGAAAGATTCAAAGGACAGCCACGTCAGTAATGACATGGATAAATTTAAAAGTGACAAGTGGTTGTTGGGCATTTAAGGGAAGATACGGCTTCCAGGTCTGTAAAGAGGAGTTGTTAAAAATTAACAATAGAAGCTGACCAAATCAAGGAAGTTTTTTCAACATATGACAAAGAAGACTCTCAAGGAAATTAGAAACAGACATCCAAAAAGGGAAAACACACTCAGGTTGAGCTAGTTTGAATTACAAAAGGAAGAAAATTGAGGAGAATGAGATTTTTGAAGCAAATAATTAGGAGAATAAGTTGATTAAGACTTCTATAAATAGAAGTATTGTAATTTATTCCAAATGGTCCAGTACCACCCATAAAACATGAATCAAAAATTCATTCAACTACTCAACGTCAATTATCTTCAAATCTATCCACTTCGGATATGCCCAGCAGTTTACTCGCTGGACTTTGGCGCTTCGCAAGTCCAAGGTCTGGGGTTAGAGTTCCACTGGGTATTCTTTGTGGCTAGCCTCCGTTGCCCTGCAGTGACTTACCTGGGCCAGGTGGGGAGGCACCGTTCCAGGTCCTCGGGGATTAGTCAGGATGTTAAGGGTCCCTAAGGGTTCGTGCTATCCCGGACACCCCAGGTTAATAATAATAAAAAAATTATCTTCAAATCTTTTGTCCAAATGGAAAATTTCATTCAAGAAATCTAAGTTCCACTAACTTATTGTTTTTCTTGCAACGCTTAATTATGCTATTTACAATTTAATTATTATTTTATGCAAATGGATTCAATGACAAATCTTTGATTAGATTATAGTCATTTAATTTCGGCTAGTTCATTCCATTGCACACATTATTTTTCAGTCAATTTCAATTCGGCCAACTTCCTTTATAGTCTATTTCAATTCAGCCTGTTCATTTACTTTATATTGCATTTATTTTCTTTCAGCACTATTATAAAAAGTCCTTGCATCAAGGCAAAAAAAGAATCTAGCCGAGAGTTCTTCTTATTCTCTCTCTTGCACAATCGCCAGAAGTCAGCCACCAAAAGAGAAAGTTTGGTGTTCAATCATTTTTTTAGTATTTACATACTCTGACACGCTCGTAAATTCCATCGGCCTTGTGAAACCAAAAAAACTCGTGAATAGTGACTCACATGTATGTGACAATAAAGTTGTGGATGTTAAACCATCCATTGCATTAGACCACATGGTAAATAAAGACAAGGACACAGCTACACCAAGGTCTATTCCTCTATGTGACTCTGAGCAAGCAATAGTAGACATGCACCCGCCAGAGAAAACAAAGTCACTTATGGTTTATAAGGTACATGTTGGAATGAAAACTACAGATCCCAGTGATGACATCACTTTACTAAAATTCATTCACAATGGACTTCTGGTGGCATCTGGCATCTGCTAAGGACTACCATGAATTTTTGGGATATACAACTACTATGGACATTGTGGATTTTATTGGGTAATGATCTTATCCATATGCATGCTCTCAATTGTTACCATTGGCGACGATTATCCTAAACAGTTAAAGGGAAAAGTGAATAATTGGGCAAAAATTCTCAAGCCAGTTTATGCTAGATTAAGATTCAATACTCAATGGTATCAAATTTTATTTATACTCTTGTATGATTCAGAGTAGTAAAACTCGAGGATGAATTTTTTTTTTTTTTTGAAGTAGAGAGGACTAATGTAAGACACTTTACGTGTTTTGTAATTTTTAGTTTGATTTCTTATTTATTTTATTTTTATATTTTTTATAGGAAGTTTAGATTTAGTTAATTTCTTTTATGAATTATTTTCCTTTTGCAATTAGGTTTCTTTATATTTTAGTTTTCTTCTATGGTTTGTTTGGTTGGCGTCAAGTAACTAAAAAGGAAAAGAAAAGGAAAAGATTTTAATTTTTAGGAAGTTTGCTTAGAGGGAAAGTGAAAGTTTTGGGAAAAATAGGATTTTCGTACCTGAAAATTTTTCCCAAAATTTTTTGTGCATAAAACACACGAAAATTAACTTTCTCACAAAAGTTGAGCACTTGATATATTACTTTCCTATTATACCCATGTCAGTTGTCTCTCTTCATTCTTCTTCTCTGAACATCATTAAAAATATGAGTTTCATTCTTATATAAATTGTTTGTTTATGCAATCATGTATTACTAATGTAATTATTTGCTTTAATTATTTGTATTTTTCTGTGTGCATCCAAATTTAATTTATTTTTTTCTTTCATTATTAAATTATTTTTTTCACTTTTTTTTTTTAGAAAGGTGTGAATTAGTAAAATATTTTTTCTCATAATTGATAATGATTAAGAGTTGTTATATATATACATAACTATTTGTTAATAGAAGTGTTGGGTGAAAACTGGGTTAGTGTTGGGATTCTTGGTCAACTATTTGAAACTCACTTATCGTCAATCTCTCACTTCGATTTGTTTCATAACTTGTACATGATATCATAATCCTCTGTGTGTGTTCAAACTAGAGCCACAACTCTAACTTTACAAATACTCCAAATTAAGCTCACTTTTTTTTTTTGCACAAGCAGAAACTATAGTTCTACTTTTCTAAGAATATATGTTAGTTTTTATATTGATCGATGAAGTATTTTTAAAAGTAAAAGCAATATATAAGAATTTAAACAAATAACTTTGTATGAATCTTCTTTATCTTCTACTTTTTTAGCCCATAGACTCGTGACATAAAAAATTTGGTTTATCAAAAGCTTATTCTATTCAATTTCAAAAAAAAAAAATATTAATAATAATAAGGAGAAATAAATAATAAATAATAAAAATAAAACTAACATAAGAAGAAAACCAATATTTGAATTTATAAAAGTATTTTTGATAAGTAGAATCATTTTCTTTTCCTATTTATATTATTTGTAACGACCCGAACCCGAAGGTCTGAATCGCTAACCGGGTCCTTACCTGAACCCGAGGTTGTCTAAGGGCACTATAGTCAATTCCAAGGTTGATACATAATATATGTGCCACCCCAAGACTTATATAAATAAAAATGAGATCACAAATACAAAAGATGTCAAAATAGTCTACTAACCCATTCAAACTTGTGGAGGAGCGTCGTCCGCCACTTCCTTCCCGTGACCTGAAAAATGTAATAATATGACAGAGTGAGCCAGCCGCTTAGTAGGAGGTGTCTAAGACATACCTCTTAATGACCCGTGAATCCACACAGAGCATAGGGTAAAGGTAAACGAGATCATGTCCATCGGGGAAAAAACGCAACAACAATAATAATATCATCAACAACTACCAAACAAGTCATCCAACCATATGTATACAATGCATGTCAATGTAATGCAATGGCATGCCAATGTCGCTCCCCATTTTTGAAACATTTCCGTTTCACCATTCCAAACAGTTAATGCAACCCGACCCATAGCATCTCTATGGCATCACGAGAGAATGATTGGCTAGCTATCCCCAACCATATGGCACCTCCATGGCGTTGTTTTGGGCCTAGGTTGCTCAACCACACTAGGGTCTCTCCCTAGTTCCCTTTAGATGACATTAACACCACAGACCACTAGGCACCTCCTAAGCATCCAGATTTTCGCAAACCTTTTTCAAAACATTTTCCCCAAAATAATTTTCATTTGTTTTTCAAAAAACATTTTCCCCTTTTCTTTCCCAATGGAATGCATGAATGCTTCATGTTTCCCAAAAATCATGATTTTATACAATCCAACCTTACAACATTGCATGCTTAAAAAGGAAATTCTCATAAAAATATAACATGCTCATTAACAACCAAATTTCAACAGCTAAGCATAAGGGATAAAAACACAATCACCTGAACATGCTTCTCGAATCAATTAAACAAACCACATGCACACATACCACTTACGCATAAAAACTCACATGGATAAACAATTTATATATATATATATATATATAACATTATAACAAATTCTCATAAAAATATCCACAATTAAACATGTTATACATCATATATACAAAAATGAGTCACAAGAATCAAAGAGATCATGGATTAGAGCATCCCTACCTCAAAAGTAGCCAAAATACATCCCCGGCCTGAAAAGTCAACGCCGGTCAACACAGGTCAATGAAAGTTAATGCCGGTCAACGATGGCAGAACAGAAAACTATTTGGCAGGAATGTAACCGATGACGAGGAGTTTCTATTGTTCCAAATGTGTGTCTCTGGAATCCGACTCCATGTGGCCCAAAACCCCCTCCGAAACCTTAGAACTAAAAACTTCAAATATTCATAAAATAATTACCGCTACTCTAAAAATTAAATCCATTGACAAGGTAATAGAGAAAGACGGGAGGAACATTTTCCATCAAGGAACCAAGACCGAAATCCTGACCGATTGGCCAAAAAATGAAAGACAAATAATGAAACTCAAATGGAGGGAAAAAAAAAAAAAAAAAAAAAAAAAAAAAAAAAAAAAAAGAAACTGAAGCTACTGTGAGGGAGAGAGATAACTGCGTGATGGCCAGAGATGAGAGAATGATAGTCAGTATGTGACTATCAAGTCATTTGTAATGACATAAACCACTAGCGGGTCTCACGGCTTGATAAAATATCTTTTAACAATATAATATATATATATACACTAACCAATTTACAATCACACATTTCCAAACACATAACCACATAACTATACATCATAAAAGGTCAAAGTACAGAAAACCCCCCTCAACTTGTAGCCTTTTCCAGTAAACCTCCCTCGTCTATTTTTTTACTAAAGAACCCCTCTCGACTTGTAACCCTTTCCAATAAATCCCCTTTGCCTAATTTTTTACCAAAGAACCCCCCTCAACTATCTAAGGGGGTAAAAGAATTGATATTTGAATCAAAATGCCATTTTATTTGAATCTTAATTTTTTCGAACTTCAAAAATTCACATCTCACAAACTGTACATCAAAATATTACAAATAATATATAAACGGAAAGCTTATAAAACAAGGATTCTAGAAATATAAGATTTGTTTAACAAAACTTCATAACCAGAGAGAACTAGACAATCTAAAAATCTACTGTAACAATCTTATTTTATTTTATTTTTTATAAAGTACTTGGGTTATTAGCAAAACAAAATACAGAATTATTCATTTTCATATAGAGCATAACATATAAAAAAAATTAGTCCCAATGGAGAGTGAATGTTCATTTTATTTATTTTTTAAATGGTGAGCCTATAAAAAAATGAAAATATTTTGACGCAAAATATGATATCTCGTGAAATCGATATCTGTTGGGGCTAAATTTTTTATATATTCTACTCTACATGTAAATGAAAAATTCTTAAAATTTCTAGCAAATATCTTAAGTATTTTAAAATAAAATAAGATTATTGGAGTAGATTTTTAGATTGTGTATTTCTCGCTAATTATGAAAGTTTGTTGTACAAATCTTATATTTTTGGAATCCTTATTTCATAAGCTTTTAGTGTATATATTATTTATAATTTTTAAAAGTACGGTTTGTGAGATATGAATTTTTGAAGTTCGGATGAATTAAGATTTAAATAAAAGGGCATTTAGGTCCAAATATTAACTCTTTTACCCCCTTTAGATAGTTGAGAGGGGTTCTTTGGTAAAAAATTAGACAAGAGAGATTTATTAGAAAAGACTACAAGTCGAGGGGGGTTCTTTGGTAAAAACATAGACAAGGGAGATTTACTAGAAAATGTTGCAAGTCGAGGGGGGTTTTCTGTACTTTGCCCCATCATAAAATAATGTATGAAGAGTAACAGCCCTGAAAATTAATTCCTGTGCACAACAATACCGGTTGCAGGTTCCACCTGAGACCTCCCGACCCAAAAAAGGAAAAAATACCGAAATAACAACTGATGCATTTTTAAGAGTCTCAAACTCGAAGAAATGCCCCAACCACTCTCAAGACTCACCCGGCACACCCCACAGTGTCCAGCACGCAAAACGAGGCAATGATTAAAATAATCCAAAAAAATCAAAAATTTCCAAAAAATGGAAAATAGGAAAATTGAGAAACATCACACTATCCAAATTAACAAAATAAAATTTTGTCACAATTTTCTTCAAAACTTTTCTTGCTAACTTTCCCTTCTTTCACTTCACTTTTTTTTACTTTCACTTTACATAAAATTTTCCGTCTAACCAAACGGAGGCCTAGAGTTTGGTTTCTTTATGTCTTAGTTTTCTTCTACAGTTAGGTTTTCTTTTATTATAAATATGTGTATCGCCAAATGTAGAATTAATTTTTATTCATTCAATTATCAAATAATATATCAGGTTTTTCTGAATTATCTTTTTGTTTTGTGGATTTAAAACAGCCATCTTGTGGATTCAAAGTAATATGTTTCTCGTGAACAAATTCACGGCTTCCGTTTACGTCAGTTGATACCACAAAACAATAAATGTCACTACTCCGGATGAACCTTACATCCAACCTCCCAAAAGAAAATGTGGAACTAATTAATGGATATAATCAAGCTAATTAATTGCAATTTGCAACTTATATTTTAGACTCCTTCAAATATTACACGGTATATCTTTATCAAATTCTATATATATTATGACTGCCAACTAGTACATTTTTTGCCAGGAGAATGATCTGCGACCTAGAATGAAAACATTACCATTTAATACTTTCTCCTGCGAAAAACAAACAAACAAACACATCCGAATGGAGTCAAATCTAAAAGCATGTTTCTTACATATCATCACAGGACAAGAAAATAGACAATTTCGATTTTTTTCCTCACTAGATAAGAATAACCATGGTTGGGAACTATCAATGTCAAAATATCAAGATGCTGAACAAAAAAAAAAAAACTTTGAACCATTATTTAGACAACAGAATAAACACAAATTCCTAGTGTGCCTCACAAATCACAATGTCATTACTGCAAATTATAAAAAAAAAATGCCCAATGAAACATAAAGCTAACCCAAAACTTGCCATTTCTCTGCTAATTCCTGAGATCTCTATCATTCAAGCAAAGCTACGTATAGAGCTACATGCGTCGGTAATAAAAATCTATTAGGACTTCTATTATTTTTCAAAGAAAAATTGTATATATTTCTCTTTATAAATAATATTGAACACAACTATAAATAGACAAGAATTAACTAAGAAATTGAAGAAAAGCTAAAAAAAATTAGATATTATTTGATTGACCTCCTCACAATTCTTTTTTCCTCTTTCTTTTTACTTGAGGTGTACGAATGGGCAAAACTAAACTATCCACATATAAAAGCACTCTCGGAGAATATGATTTTGTTTTCCCAATTCTCCTGCACTCCTTTATCTTGGGATTATAGGTGACTATACTTCTTCCATTTATAACACAACCATCAGTTATCATCACAATTTCACCATTTTTGGTAGCATACAATGGCGCCAATGGTGCCATGCAACATAAATATCCTGTTCCTAGCCAACGCGGGATGACGACGAACTTAGTCCAGGAATTCTTCTCACCATATTGCTTCATTGTCCATACCACAATATGTTTTTTGTCCAAGGTATTACAATATAAACTGAGGCATCCTTTCATAACCGTCAAACTAAATACATCTCCTTCTTTTATGTATTTTGGTGGTGGCATCTCCTTGAACTTGTCATCGGCCGTATCAAAGTAAACAATCAAACATGTTCTAGCGGAATCATGCTCATATTGGGGTATATGAGTGTCTGAATTGTGAAGATAGAGTTGACCAACCAAAGCTGAGTAATAATTACCATTGTCATCACCACTATCAATATTATCTGATGAACCCGAAGAGGAAACACTAGAACAGTTGTCGGAAGAAGGGTATCGCCTCACGTTGGCAACTGTGGGTGTTAAAGCAACCCAGTGTGACACACCATTAGCAATGAACATATCACCGCAAAAACACAAATAAGGGAATTGCCTAGGCTCTGACCAGCATTGACCTCTGAAACTAAAAACCACAAACAATTCCTCATCTGTCGAGATAAATATGACCTTGTAATCATCCATGGAAGAATCATAGCAAAGTCCCCGTGGTACATAACTGTTATATATATGAGGTGGAGAAGAGAACTTTTTATGTGCTCTGATGGATGGATTCCACAATACATACATATTGTCTTTTTCAACATGCAAAAGTACTAAACCATTACAAGAACACATCATTCTCGCAATCCAATACTTCCTACAAGGAAAGGATACTTGTTCACCCTCACAACTTTCATTGGCTATGGAGTAGAGATCAATATGGTAGTGGGCCGAGTCAAGGAGTTTTTTACGGTCCAACCTAATTGATTCATTGAGATGTGATTTTGCAAATTTGGGATCTGAGATTACACCACGCCATGATTTACAAACGCACCTGAATCGAACCAGAGACTTGACAGGTAGTTTCGAGAGTATGTTGTATATGACTTCACATGGAAGATTTGATGTGTCACCTTCAATTGCTGGCTTTCTTTGTTTTCTCTTCCTTCCCATTCTCTAGCAGCTTTATCTGGCTCTTCTAGATCAATTAATGGCGGCAGAAGGATTTATGCATAACGGGTTTTTGGAAGGGTTATGGGTTTTTAGGCTTATATATTACCTTCGGAAAACACCATAGTTACCAAATATATATATATATATATATATGGAAATTAAAATTTTCAAAGAATAAAAAAAATAAAAATATATATTATTTTTAATTAATTTTTTTTCAAGATTTTAATTCCGGGTAACTGCCTTTTTTCTTTCGTAGTTCTTATATAGAAGAAATTAATAATATTAGTTTGGAAAGCTTAAAATAAGGTGGTTATGTTGTTGTACTAGGAAAGGAAAAAAGTGGTTATATGGAAATTTAGTCAATGTACGCGGTACTAGGAAGGAAATTTGCTTGAATTTTCTCGTAACTCTTACTACTACATTATAAATAACTTTCCATATATCAGGAAAACCTTCTCAGAACCGTGAGGCAATTACATTCCAACTCAAAATTGCGATGAAATCTCCTTTTCAGGTAAAACTATGTTATTACAAAGATACACCCATCCGTGTTGGATTGCAATTTTTAAGAGCACGTGTAGATAAAAACTGAATTTATAATTTTAATTAAATTATTTATATAAATAAATAATTAATAATTTTTATTTTTTCAATGAGGTGCTGAATTGAGAAATCAAACAGGCCCTAATTAAATTAATATTAAAAAATTAATTATTTAGTTCAAAAATAATTCTTAATAGTATATTAGTAGTTTTTTTATTTTTTATTTACTTATTTATTTTTATCATGAAAACGATAACATATATCATTTCAAAGGCACAAAGGCCAAGCCAACGGCAGTACAGAGGCAAAAAGCCAAGGCAGAAAAGACATACAAATCATGAAGCAAAGCAAGAAAATGAAGACGTACAGGTTCCAGATCTATGGAGAAAATAGAGCCTAAAACTTTGCAACGGAACCACCATAGGAGAAACGCAACAAACTGGAGTGACCCAAAGGTCAAGCCATCATCAAGGCAACAGCTCCAAAACTACAGCCACAAGGCACTCCGATATCCAAGAAAACCCCGCACAAGATCAAATCAAGGAGAAAAATATCAAATCTAGGCGAGAGAAAACCAAAACCAACGTAGACTGAAGATCAAGTCAGAGAAAACAACAGATCAGTCCATGTGATCCGAAAACGAACCAACATGAACAGATCTAGCTGAACAAAACAAAAACGGTGTAAAAAAAAACACACACAGAGCGCACTTATTGAAACGCGCCTAATTTATTACAGCCGTGAGAGGCAACTATCATCTCCCCACTCCCATAGAAGGGAACAGGGAGGCACAAAGTGAAGAAGATGAAGGGGGTTAGAGAGAGAAAGTTAAAGAGAGGTGGGAGAGAAAATTAAAGAAGTTGTATTGAGTATAAATGTAATTACAAGGTGGGCTATAGGAGCCAAAATAGAGCCTAACAGTGACAAGCCCGACCTAAAGGGATAGACCCGATCCAAACAAAAACAAACATCCCTAGATTGACAAACAACCCTTCGCTCGGAGTGAGTCAAACAGCCATTAATAACAAATTTCTCTATTAACAGTGAATATGCCATCATCCAGTGGTTATCGAAAGGAGCTCATGTAAGAACTAAAGTGATGTCATCCGACGATTGAGGAGGTGGTTGAGTGCAGCCTCCCCCAATTAGCAAGCAAGGATCGTGAAGAATCACAGTCCTTAAGAACTCTGGTGGAGAGCTTTGATGAGATTGAAGAAGTAACTAATATGATCGAGAACTATGTTCTTCGAAGATGTTTTACCCCTAAATAACAGATCATTCCTTTCCTTCCACAAGTGGCTCACTGTAGAGGCCAGGACCATTTTGCATATAAAAAATTAGGGTTTTTTGGATTTCCAATGGTGGCTGGCCTAATCGATGATCCCGCTCTAGCTTGTGATGCCTGTAATCTGTAATATCCCGTATTTTTTCGACCATTTTTTTATATTTATTATTTTTGGGCATCGATTTGCGTGTCATATGGGTTCTCAAGGTCAATTAGGACATTTCTTTGAATTTAAAACTCTTAGAAATGCATTTAAGTACGTTTCACCATTTTTTTTTGGGTCCAGAAGGACCCGTGTAACCATGAGTCCAGGTTTTCACAGTCAGAAAATTTTCCACTTTATTGCATGTCATTATCATTATTATTGGTGCATATTATATATAGATATATATATATATATTTGTTGATGGTATGGTTGTAGTTACATTTATGTATTAAGGGCATTTTAGTAACTTTGACTAGGGGAGTGGGGACCACCAATTGATCACATGTGTATGTAAATGTCTAGAATGTAGATTTTTTTTGCTCATCTTCATCTCTCACTAGGGGTACACACAGTTCGGTACGGTTCTGACAAGAACCGGAACCGAAACCGTTCATAATGGTTCTTTAAAAATAGAACCAGAACTGTGTGTGCATGGAACCGAACAGAACCGAATCATGAATAATGGTTCAGTTCCCATTCTGGATACTAAAGAGTAGATGAGAGGATGAGGAGTGAGGACTAAAGATGAATGACTAGTGATAAGATGAGAGGATGGGGAGTAAGGGCTGAAGAGAAGATAAGAGGATGAGGAGATGGTGTGTAGGCGATAACCGCGATACAGAAGAAAATGTGAAAGGATGAAGAGTGAGGACTGAAGATGAATGACTAGTGAGAAGATGATAGGATGAGGAGTGAGGACTGATGAGGACGAGGACTGTAGATGAGAGGAGGCGAGGGCGATGAGGAAGCCACTTGAGAGTTTAAACTTGAGATGAAGGGAGGCAAGAGTTAGGTTTAGGTTTAGAACTTTAGATGAGTTTTTGTTTTTGTGGTTTAGTGTAGACCACGTGTTACTGACTTACTGCACTCATGTATGAGTGTATGATATATTGGTATGAATGAGTTTAGTAAGTATGTAATTAAAAATATATATAATTAAATATATAATCATATATATATATATATATATATATATATATACGGTTCAGGTTCCTAACAGTTCCTACCGGAACTAGAACCTGAACCGTAAGCCCACGGTTCTTATTTTCATAACCAGGATTAGAACAGTGAGAACTGGAACCAAAGCCATGGTTTGGTTCGGTTCGGTTCCACGATTTTTTTGTTCACCCTTTCTCTCACATCCAACCTAATCTCTCTCTCTTTCTACATTCTCTTCCTCTTTCCTTTTCTTTACATGTTCATTAGGCCTGATCACGGTTCGGATCGATTCGGTTTGGGGATAAAGATCAAGTTGAACTGGTCCCCACAGATTGGTGAAAATTGAAACTAAACCGATCCGTGGGGGCCTTCAATCCGAACCAAACTGATATGTTACTTCACGGATCGGATCGGATTGGTTTCCACGGATTAGGCTGATTGGGCTTTTTAAACAGCCCAATAGATTATGGCCCATTAACAGCCTGATACAACTACATTTGGCTTATTTCAAGTGAGTATTCTAAAATAGATTTCTGAATTTAAATAATGCAATACACAAGAATGTAATTGTTATTGTTCACATTTCATTCTCTTTAATTTTCAAGAATATAGTTCCAGATCTGACACCAAATTCGCCAATAGCAAATGAAATTCAACATATGTAACACACACACACACACACACATATATGTATATACATATATAAATATATGTATATATATTACCTGATAGAAGAACGGCCATCATGAATTGACGATGGGATCGAATTGTCGGAGAGAGGAATGGCGGTGAGAAAAACAACGATGCCTTCGCTGCCGCTAGAGAGAAGGAAAGCATTGCCGACTTCTCTGAAAGAATCTCGTTCATAAATGTGGACAGAGGCATGAGTTGATCCAATGGCTGATATTAAGAGGGTAACACTGATAGTGAAGAAAGCTGGAGTAACTGTGAAACCCATGTCCTAGACCTAGAGAGAGAAAGTAGAAAGAAAGAGAGGGGATTTGCAAATTTGATGGAGTTTTACAGGGAGTGGGAAAGTGAGCTCCGAGCTAAATGCCAATGAGAGAGGTTATGGACTTGAAGTAGCATGTAATGCCAGAGGTTGAAGAGAGAAGACTGGAGAGAAAAGGCTGAGGGAGGGGCGTTTGTAATGAAATGAGATGAGAGTAATGAATTATTTGGGAGATAGGAAAGTAATAAGTATATTTAATATTGTGTATGTGTGTGTATATATATATATATAATATATTAATATATTATTTAGGGAACGGTTTGGTTCTGATTGGTTAACGGTTTGGTTCAGTAACGGTTCGGTTCGGTTTTTTTAGGGTCCAATCTGTTAACCGAACCGTGAATACCGGATTGCAAATTTTCCAAACCATCACCGAACCATGAGATCTGAAAACTAAACCGAACCACACGGATCATATTGGTTCGGATCGGATTGACTGATTATTTGCTTACCCCTAATGTTCATGTATAAAACCTTAGATCTAGCAGAATTTGGCCAAGAGAATGAAGGAAAAGTTGTTCTACTTTTCAAGAGCATCATTTTGGTACCAATATTGTGTAGATTTGGAGCTTGGTTAGGGTCTCGTCTAGTATCATGCTCGCACTCATGTATACGCAAGGGTTGCACACGGGCACGCGGCGTGACAACTGACAACCGATCGTAGAGTGCTACGACTGATCGCTTAAAACTAAACTTTTTATGCTACAGTGAGATGGACTTTAAATAAATTTTACATAGAGGATGACCAATCGTAGAGTTCCTATGACCAATCGTCGAGCCAGAAAAATGCTTATTTACTATTTTTTTGTTATGGTTCATCATCTTAAATGAAAGGTGGTCATTTTAGACCATTGTTATTCTGTCCCAACTCACATACATGAATAATGGAATACACTAAGGAAGTAACATACATATAACAAAATGGATTACAATTACATCATTTATAGCCTAAAAATACATAAGTTCATCCATGAACTATCAAATTTACAAAGACGAAACCTAATCATATATACAACACTTATATTACAAAACAACTACAATAGTTACATCTTGATTTCAAAGTCACCACTCTACACTAGTATCAATGCCAAAAATGGTTTTCAAGGTCATTACACCTTCGCTTACACTTGTTGCGGTACTTCATCCACTACTTCCCTTCTGGTTCCTGAAAAATGTTAATAAGGGTTAAGCAAGACGGGTTGAACAAGACGGCTTAGTAGGAAAGGCCTAAAACACACACTTTAAGCTTCCGTGAGCTTAACACCCAATGAAAGGGTTAAGAACAAATTAGGGGTCATGCTTTGAGGGGAAAACATAAGACATGGGTAATATATAATTCCATAGCAACCAACACACAAACGACTAGGTATTGAATGTCAACGATAATGAGCCATGCAATGAATGCAATCCTAACTCCAACCCAAACTCACACAATTCATAGCAAAAATCGCTAACTAACTTTACCAAGACGAAGGTGACTAACTATCCCAAGCCTCTCACCGATGACCATTTGGAGCCTTGTTAGTTCAACTGTACACATCTTACCTGACAGGTTCTCCCTATAGGTTAAGTTAGCCCCCGGATTCGCAACTTTCGGCCATTTTTTCTTAAAATCCTTTTTCATAACTTTTGAAAATCATGTCATTTCTTTGACCAACCGAACTCAATGCCAACACCAATACCAAAACCAATGTCAATGCCAATGCTAATGGTTAAAAATGGATGTTTTCATCATTTCATTGTATATGAATACTCATTGGAAACCAAGAAATCATGGCATTTGTACCTAAACTAACACATACTTTCATGGAGGTATTTTATCATACACTTACTAGACAAGCTGGAAAGATACCATACTAGGACAACAATAACATGGTCAACACATTTTGCATAAATAATAATACAATAGTCAAATATATGCTTCCAATTAAATATATAATCACATAAAAGGGCAATTAAGCAAGTAATTAAATGGCAAGAACCACAACTTTGTCAATGTGTAGCATAGAATTTACAACACAAACCAAAAAATTAAAACAAGTGCCTCAAAATTTGCATACAAATATAATCATATATGAATTGAAAATCAAATAAACTCGCGAGGAGGAAAAATTATGTAGGTTAGACACCCCTACCTCAAAATAAAGCAAACCCTAATCATGCTCCCATGATGAAAGTGCTCAAATGGCCTCAAAAATTACATCAACATGTAGAGCTTGAAGAGTACTCCAACTTTTTCTACTGGAGCTTCCCCAAACTCTAACCCATGCTTCCACCCCAACACTCCAAGGTGCTCCAATCTTTACAAATTTGGTATCAAAAGATAGCTCTTGTCTTGCTCTTTCATTTCTCTAACTACAACTCTCTCAAAATCTCACTCTAAGGTGATGGAATCAAGGGATGGAGCTTGTGGGTTTGAGTAAAAATGAAAGGAAAAGAGAAGCTAGAGAGAAGGATTCAGTGGAGGAGAGGATAAATGGCTCCAAAAAAAATCAGATTTTTGTCTCCAAAATACCACTTTAGTCAAATGGTGGTCCCCACAAGTCATGCCAAAGTTACTTTTTTGCCCTCCTAATGTAATCACTTTCGCATCCGTACAGACTCATTTGCCACATATGTACACATATAATTAAACAATAACAAAAATGATAAATCAAAATCAAAATCAAAATCAAAAATTTTCCTAAGCGTGAAAATTTGGTCTTGGGCCCACACAAGATCTTCCGGTCCAAAAATCTAAAAATGACTTAATTATTCGTATACATTCTAAGAGTTCTAATCTCAAATAAATGTCCTAATTAACCTCTGGAACACACATGACACGCAAAATGAGGCTCGAAGATAATAAATATAAAAATATAAAAATGCAAAAAATTTCAAAAAAATCTTAGACAATACAACCTAGTGGTGAATGAGAACGCTAATTTTAAGCCACTTACCTTAATAAAAATGCTCAATAATTATACATAGATAGATTTAAGAATAAATAAATCAAAATTCATACTATACATAACATGTGAAATATATATATATATATTAAAAAATATATAATACAAGTTAAAAGGACAATAAGATTATTAATTAATCAAAAGTATTAAAAAAAAAAAAGAAAAAAAAAAACCCCTTGTTTGGAGTTCTCCATTTTTATTTATATATTAAATATTATTGTTTCACTACAATAATGTAAACCTTGCACGAATGGTTAGTCATTTTTACTTTTTGAATCTTGCCAAGCTTCGGTCCATAGTTTTAGATATAAAACCAGCTTCTGCAAACTCAGCTTTCATGGCGATCGAGTCCATAATCTATTTCCCTCTCCCTAAGTCCACTCCAATCTCACAACAGCAGCAACCATACCCCTTTTCCTCATAATTTTTTGCATTTTCACATTCAATCCCACGAAATTTAAGGATCCCTTCTAGTGGGTTGAGGTAATAATTAACTTTTTCGATCTCTAAATTATGCTCATACTTAAAAGTGCCAAATTAAGTTTTTTATTTTTATTTTTATATGAAGATACATACCACCATTATTGATGTTATCTAAAGTTGGCTCAGCTAGAATTTCAGTTAATAATACTGTCAAAGCACTTGCCATCAGAATGTACAAACACATGGAAATCAAAAGCATGCTTTAACAAAACAAAAGTAAATGGTTTTTTCTATTAATTTGCACAGGTCTTTTGTAGCAATGATCAATCAATCACTGCGGGTAATTGGCTCCCAAAAAAACACACAACAAAGTGTAGTATAGTTCTCTAGTAAACTGTTCACTTCATTTTTTATTTTGTGCCTGTGAAAATTTCGCACTCTTTAATTGATAAATTTATTATTATTAGTTAGTTGTCTTATGCACACTGCACATGCGCACAATTAGTTATTGGTGGTGATAAAAATTTATAGTTATTAGTTAGTTGTCTTAAGCACACAGCACATGTGCACAATTATTTATTAGTGGTAATAGATTTATACTTATTAATTAGTTGTCTTATGAACACTATACAGGGGCACAATTATTTGTTGGTGGTGATAAGTTTATAGTTATCAGTTAGTTGTCTTAGGCACAATGCACATGAACACAATTATATTAGTTATAGAATTTGAAAACATCGTGTTAAAATTTCACGCTCTTATAATTCTTTTTTCCTTGTGTGAAACTCAAGGGCCTCACATTTGAAAGTTCGCCTAGGGCCTCTCGAAATATTTGGAATCTCAGGGCCGGCCCTGATCATTACAATAATCCATAGAAACTCAAACTCAACATTACGTTCCAAAAAAAAATAACATTTCCCACAATCTATTTCACCATAATCTAGTTAACAGAACACGAAAAAGACAGGCCACTTTCCTACTCGAACCTATTTTTTTGGAGTTATCGAATAATCACTTGTGTTTTTGTGGGATAAACATTACCAAGCAATAGATCACGAATATAGTGGCACTTCTCTTCAGACAAAAAAGTTGTATTTTCTTTCTTCCATTTCCTAAATACTTTTTGAACCAGGCATCGAGAACCATTCGCTCGAGCGCGACACCATTTTTGAGCAAACAAATAGCAAAATCAATGTGATTACAAGTTCCACAAAATGCACCAATTTCAATTTCTTTGAGTTGAGTGTGCATGTAACCAGGAACCTCCTCCACTCTTGTTTGATTAAAAAATGGAATTGGCATCTACAAATTTCAAACATCAAATATGCTTTAAGAATGCAAATTCAAATGGGTATTCCACAATCAGCTAAACATTAAAATTAATTGTAATACCCCTGATTTTAAAACGATAGTCTCGGTATTTTTTTTAAAAAATTATTTTAATTGCATTTAATTATTTAGTTGATTTCTTGGCTAATTGTTTACTTGTTTAATTGATTTAATTATTTGTTAAATGTGTTAATTGATTTAATTGTTTAAATGAAATTGTGTGTGATGATGTGTATTTATTTAGGAATTTAAATATATATATATATATATATAAGGAAAGTCATATATATTTATATATTACATATAAAAAGGATTACACATAGATTATACGTACCATATATTTTAGTTACCTTTTTAGTATTTAGATTTTATTTTATTTTTATTATTAGTTTGGCTTGGATTGGGAAAAGGATTAGTGTTATTTTATTTGACTATAAATATATAATTATAGGGTTGTGACAGAGGTTAGAAAATATATTACGTACTATATTTTAGAGAGAGAAAGAAGGAAGAGGAAGGAAGAGAAAAGGAAGAAGGAGGTTAGGGTTTTTATCTAATCCCTAAAGGCAAGTTCTTTTCTAACTCTTCTCCTTTGATTCGTACCCTATGCATGCTCGATTAATTCTAGATTATTTAAATAAATTGATTAGATTACTTTGGAAGCTACAGTTCGTGTGTTTTAGTAATGAATTTGGGATGAATTTAACTCTTTACGGAACTGGGTATGGTTTGTTGGTGGTGTCATTATTAGTATTTTTTTTAAACATGAATTTGTTTGCATGAATCAGTTTATTACATCTAAAATGAAATTAGATTCTTTTCTTGATTTCTTTCATAAACTTTACATGCGGAACGAAAGAAAAAAAAAAAAAAAAAACAATGGCTTAAAAGAATGAATCAGTTTGTTACCACAAATAGAATTCGTTTTGCATAAACTAAGCACGCCGAACGAGAAGGAAGGGATATGAAGTCAAAGGCTTTAAATAATGATGCAGCAGTTTACTTTTCTAATTTAAATTTCCTTCTCTTATAATGATGCATCAGTGTGCTTTCTAGTGTAAATTTCGTTCTCCTCTAAATGACGCGTGAGGTTGCTTTGTAAATTTAAATTTCGTTTTCTTTTAATAATGCATTAGCTTGTTAATTTTAATTGAAATTTAATTTTTGGTTAGGTGGGTAGGAATAAATCTTGTATTCATGGAAAATAATAATAATAATTAGTTATGCATTAAACAGTTTTTAAATATATATATATATATATATATATATTTATTAATGTTATAATATTAAATTAATATATTTTTGATTGATGAATCTGAATTAAATATTTATTTAATTTAATTAGATTCATTAAGAGTTGGAATGCATGTTTTAAGTGTACATGCTAAGTATGGAATTTAATTAATTTTAGAAAGGATAAATTAATTAAATATTGTTGGATTAAATTAGTTTAATCAATTGTTTAGATTTAAATTAATTTAATGAGTACATGGGGATGTACAATTTAATTGAGATGCATGTTAAATTCTTGTGATGTAAATTAAATGCATGCTAATTAGAATTGATATTTTTGCTGAAATAAATGCAAAGGACGTGTATAAGATTTATATCATATTTATTTGGTTTATTAGATGTAAAAATATATATATATTTACATTATCCTTGGGTTGGAAACTGTTATTTGGATATGTTATGGATTAATGCACCATTATGGGATAGGGGCATATTAGGGACGGATTAACTTACGAGTTAAGTCCTACCTATTTTTAATAAGGGAACGGATTAACCATAGTGTTAAGTCCTACTTATTCGTGTCAGGTCAACGGAATAGTTGGATGACATAGTATTGAAATAATAATTGGATAGATTATTTTTGATGGTTGGATAGGACGGATTTTAAATATATAATTATACACCATGATATGAGCTTGAGTCTCAGGATCAGTGGTTAGGGTGCGTATATTGCCAGGGATGTGTAGCTAGATATAGCGTAGTTGTGTACCCTGGTAGGTCTAGGTACTCATGCCCACTATATGTGCGTTTTGCATGTTGCCTACTATTCAGGTTGAGACAACTCTATAGTCTAGTGAGGTTCCTTTAGTGTGTGTATATATCTATATATGGACTATTTAGTTATTGTTGAATTAATTAGGATGTGTACGTGTATCGGGTCTCTGTTTGGGATGTAGTAGATTAGAACTTGTATGTGGGCCTGACCCACCATTATTTTTCAGGTGTTCGTCAGTTCCAGTCTTAGAGATTGTTCGTGCCGAGCAGAGACAGCCATTCATTCTTCTGACTCTACGTAGGACTCTTCTTCATTAGTAACTTATTATTTTTTCGATTCAGTTATGTCAGTTAGGATATTATTAGGGGTCCACAGTATGGATTCCCGAGTTGTAGTTTAATTAATTACTGGTATCAGAAGATTGGAGAATTTTATTATGGAATTTTAATCATTATTTATTTGAGGATTTTTAAATAAGAATTTATTATTTAGTTTTCCTTTCAGCTTATCTGTTTATTTTTAATTCATCTTGTATTCCAATGCTTGTTTAAATATTAATTGTTTGATATCCCTTGTATTCTGTGCTCGGACTTGATCACCCGTGGCTCTAGAATCGAGGGGTATCACAGTTGGTATTAGAGCACTCCAGGTTCAAGTGTCTCTAGGGATCTATCGTTTTAAGACTTCCGCGTAGCGTATTCTTTTATTTAGAGCCTAAGATTAGGATTCGTTGTATTCTTTACGGTTCGGTTAAATCGTACTAATGTCTGTCTTTCTATGTTAACAGAATGGTTAACGCTAGAAGAAGATGGGACAATCAGAGAAACAGGCAACGAAGGGAGGCGGCTCGTAGGCAGCGTCAGGAGGATGAGGGTCAGTTCTATGAGGAGCATGAGGAAGTTCAGCAGACTCGGGATCAGGGAGGAGATCCAGAGTTTCCTCCTCACATCAATGACCTTATTGCTCGGGCTATAGAAGCAGGGGTAACCGCTGCACTTCGGAATCAGCCTCAAGTACAGCCGGCACCGTTACCGGCACCGGTTGTTCGGATTGATACTTGGGAGAAGGCTAGGAGTTCTTTCACAAAGGGGAGCCCACCTGAGTTCACAGGCTCCACCGATGCGAGAGCAGCTCATCAGTGGAAACAGGACATCGAGCGACATCTTCGCTTGGTTCAGTGCACGGAGGTTCAGAAGCAGTTGCTTGCTACTTTCAAGCTAGTTGGGGATGCACTACAGTGGTGGGAGTCAGTTACCACCGCAGCGGAGAGGATGGCATTGACTTACGATCAGTTCAGTGCACGCTTTGATGAAAAGTATTTCCCTTATGCAATCAGGGCAGCCATGAAGACTGAGTTTCTTAATCTGCAGCAGGGGAACATGACAGTAGCGGAGTATGAGCAGCAGTTCACACGCTTGTCTCTCTTTGCACCGGAGGAGGTGGATACAGAGGAGAAGAAGCGCAACAATTTCGTCAAGGGACTGATGTGGTCTATCAAGAGAGCTATTACGGGTAGTCCAGCCTATACTACTTATGCTCAGGTGGTAGACGCCGCTCTATAGCAGTATCAGTTGACCGTGGATTTTAGACAGGCCAAGGGTGAGAAGCGGGGTGATCGAGACTCTGCTAATCAGTCAGCTGAGAAAGGGAATGGGAACGGACACCGACAGAATGACAAGGGCAAATTCCAGGGACATCAGCCTTGGAAGAAGCACAAGGGTGGTTCAGATGCTCAGCAGAATGGGGCACCTATTCAGAGGCAGCAGAATGGGGGACCACAGGCAGGACAGGGTCAGCCACAGGCTAACCGACAGAGGAGGCCATTTGGTACTTTCCAGGGTAGTTGCTATACTTGTGGAGAGTATGGTCACACTTCCAGGCAGTGTCCTACAGTAAGACAGGGACAGAGACAGGGACAACATGTGCAGCAGGGGCAGAGGGCACCAGTGCCTTTACCAGCTCCACAGGTTTCACGGATTCAGGGACAGACATATCCAGCTTTACCAGCGCCGCCGCAGCCTCAGGGACAGGCATCGCAGCAGTTACATTATGGCAGGGTGTACAACCTCATGCCACAGGATGTTCGGGCACCTCAGGCTATTGAGGGTAAGTTTCCTATTCATGGTTTACATGGACGTGTTTTATTTGATACTGGTGCTACACACTCATTTGTAGCTAGGACTTTTGTTGCTTTATCTGGGATGAGGACGAGGGTATGCACTAAACCTCAAGGTATTTCTACACCATTGGGCGATACAGCCATTTTATATGAGAGTGATGGGCCTGTGACACTAGATATTGGTAGACTCAGATTTCTAGCCAATCTATTGGTCCTGGACATGCACACTTATGACGTGATACTTGGGATGGATTGGTTATCGCATTACCATGCCCAAGTTAATTGTTATGATAGATCAGTTATTTTCACTATACCTGGTCAGGACATGTACGTCGTCGCTATGCCGCGTTCTAAGGGGATCACTAGCACCTATTTGTTTCATATGGAGGAGGAAATGGATGAGGGGACTACTGTATTATTGGATAGCATACCAATTGTACAGGATTACCCGGATGTATTTCAGGAGATTCCAGGGTTGCCGCCTAGTCGCGAGATCGACTTTGTGATAGACTTAGCTCCAGGCACTACGCCTATTGCTAGGGCACCATATAGGATGGCACCAGTGGAGATGCGCGAGCTGAGGGATCAGATTTAGTAGCTACTCAGCCAGGGTTTCATTCGCAGGAGTACTTCACCCTGGGGAGCATCGGTTTTATTTGTGAAGAAGAAGGATGGTTCGCTTCGCTTGTGTATAGATTACAGGGAGTTGAACAAGGTTACTATTCGTAACAAGTATCCTTTGCCCAGGATTGATGACTTGTTTGATCAGTTGAAGGGAGCTACTTATTTCTCTAAGATTGATCTGCGGTCTGGATATCATCAACTTCGGGTTCGGGAGCAGGATGTCCCGAGGACAGCGTTTCTCACTAGATATGGATCTTATGAGTTTCGGGTGATGCCATTCGGGTTGACTAATGCACCAGCGGTTTTCATGGATTTAATGAATAGAGTCTTCAGAGCTTACTTGGATCAATTTGTCATTGTCTTCATAGATGACATTTTGATTTACTCGAGGTCAGAGGACGATCATGCTAGATATCTTCGGATAATCTTACAGACGCTTCGTGAGCATCAGTTGTATGCCAAGTTTGAGAAGTGTGAATTTTGGCAGCGGGAAGTGAAATTTCTGGGTCACGTGGTGTCAGAAAGGGGAATAGCGGTGGATCCAGCCAAGGTTTCAGCGGTGGTTGAGTGGGGACAGCCTACATCACCTACCGAGATTCGGAGTTTTCTCGGTTTGGCAGGTTATTATAGAAGGTTCATCCAGGGGTTCTCAAAGATAGCGGGACCACTCACTCATCTGACTAAGAAGGGTGTACGGTTCGTGTGGGATGAACATTGTCAAAAAGCTTTTGATGAACTGAAGACTAAGTTGACTTCTGCACCGGTTTTGTCTACCCCACAGAGCGGGATTGAGTATCTTGTCTACACAGATGCTTCTTTGCAGGGTCTGGGATGTGTCTTGATGCAGGAGGAGCGACCAATTTCGTATGGATCTCGGAAACTTAAGCCTCATGAGCTTAATTATCCAACACATGATTTGGAGTTGGCAGCGGTGGTCTTTGCTTTACGTATTTGGAGGCATTATCTGTTGGGTGAATCCTTCAGATTATTTAGTGATCACAAGAGTCTGCAGTACTTGTTCACTCAGCGAGAGCTGAATATGAGACAGCACCGATGGTTGGAGTTTGTGAAAGACTATCATTTCTCTATCCAGTATCATCCAGGGAAAGCGAATGTGGTGGCAGATGCACCCAGTCGTCGACCTGTTGGTAGTCTTTCCACTCTGTTCATTACTGAGTGGAATGCGTTGAAGAGGGTGGATGAATTGTCGGATACTTTCTTGGCTTGCATGGTAGTTGCACCTTCTATCATTCACAAAGTTTTGAAGGCACAACTCACGGATCAGCAGTGCATTGATAAAGTTGCAGAGATAGCTTCCGGAGAGGTTCCATTCTACTATGTTGGGGCTGATGGAGGTTTGAGGTACAAGGGACGGTTAGTGGTACCTTCTGCTGATGAGTTGAGGAAGGATGTGATGACTGAGACTCACCACTCTGAGTTTTCGGTTCATCCTGGAGGTGACAAAATGTATCAGGATATGAAGCGGCAGTTTTGGTGGGCAGGTATGAAGAGGGACATTGCTCTATTTGTCTCACGATGTAGTACTTGTCAGATGGTCAAGATTGATCATCAGAGGCCGCCAGGAGCTCTACAGCCACTGCCGATACCGGAGTGGAAATGGGAGAGCATTTCTATGGATTTTGTAGAGGGATTACCTAACTCGTTTAAGAATCACAATTCCATTTGGGTCATCGTTGATAGGTTGACTAAATCTGCTCATTTCTTGCCTATTCGCACTGATTACACTTCGGAACAGTTGGCGAAACTTTACATTACAGAGATTGTGAAGTTGCATGGCATTCCGTTATCTATTATATCAGATAGGGATTCGAGCTTTGTATCAGGGTTTCGGAAGAGTTTTCAGCAGGCTTTGGGTACAGAGTTGCATCTTAGCACTGCTTATCATCCTCAAACTGATGGACAGACCGAGAGGGTTAATCAGATAATGGAGGATATGCTTCGTTCTTGTGTCCTTGACTTTAAGGGCCATTGGGAGGAGTATTTGTCACTTGTGGAGTTCGCATATAACAATAGTTTTCAGAAGACTATTGGTATGGCACCGTTTGAGGCATTATATAGACGACCATGTAGATCTCCTGTTTGTTGGATGGAAGTTGGCGAGAGTCGTTTTTTGGGTCCTGAGTTCATTAAGGATACTTCTGAGAAGATTGCTCTTATTAGGGATCGCATGCGCACTGCCCAGAGTAGGCAGAAGAGTTATGCGGATCGTCGTACTCGTGTTTTGGAGTTTCAGGTTGGGGATCAGGTTCTACTCAAAGTGTCTCCTATGAAAGGTTTAATGCGCTTTGGAAAGAAAGGGATGTCATTCGCTCACAGTTTCCAGATATAATGGAAGAAGGTAAGGGCGAATTCCGAGGACGGAATTCCTTTTGTTAGGGGGGAAGAATGTAATACCCCTGATTTTAAAAGGATAGTCTCGGTATTTTTTTAAAAAAATTATTTTAATTGCATTTAATTATTTAGTTGATTTCTTGGCTAATTGTTTACTTGTTTAATTGATTTAATTATTTGTTAAATGTGTTAATTGATTTAATTGTTTAAATGAAATTGTGTGTGATGATGTGTATTTATTTAGGAATTTAAATATATATATATATATATATAAGGAAAGTCATATATATTTATATATTACATATAAAAAGGATTACACATAGATTATACGTACCATATATTTTAGTTACCTTTTTAGTATTTAGATTTTATTTTATTTTTATTATTAGTTTGGCTTGGATTGGGAAAATGATTAGTGTTATTTTATTTGACTATAAATATATAATTATAGGGTTGTGACAGAGGTTAGAAAATATATTACGTACTATATTTTAGAGAGAGAAAGAAGGAAGAGGAAGGAAGAGAAAAGGAAGAAGGAGGTTAGGGTTTTTATCTAATCCCTAAAGGCAAGTTCTTTTCTAACTCTTCTCCTTTTATTCGTACCCTATGCATGCTCGATTAATTCTAGATTCTTTAAATAAATTGATTAGATTACTTTGGAAGCTACAGTTCGTGTGTTTTAGTAATGAATTTGGGATGAATTTAACTCTTTACGGAACTGGGTATGGTTTGTTGGTGGTGTCATTATTAGTATTTTTTTTAAACATGAATTTGTTTGCATGAATCAGTTTATTACATCTAAAATGAAATTAGATTCTTTTCTTGATTTCTTTCATAAACTTTACATGCGGAACGAAAGAAAAAAAAAAAAAAAAAACAATGGCTTAAAAGAATGAATCAGTTTGTTACCACAAATAGAATTCGTTTTGCATAAACTAAGCACGCCGAACGAGAAGGAAGGGATATGAAGTCAAAGGCTTTAAATAATGATGCAGCAGTTTACTTTTCTAATTTAAATTTCCTTCTCTTATAATGATGCATCAGTGTGCTTTCTAGTGTAAATTTCGTTCTCCTCTAAATGACGCGTGAGGTTGCTTTGTAAATTTAAATTTCGTTTTCTTTTAATAATGCATTAGCTTGTTAATTTTAATTGAAATTTAATTTTTGGTTAGGTGGGTAGGAATAAATCTTGTATTCATGGAAAATAATAATAATAATTAGTTATGCATTAAACAGTTTTTAAATATATATATATATATATATATATATATATATATATATATATATTTATTAATGTTATAATATTAAATTAATATATTTTTGATTGATGAATCTGAATTAAATATTTATTTAATTTAATTAGATTCATTAAGAGTTGGAATGCATGTTTTAAGTGTACATGCTAAGTATGGAATTTAATTAATTTTAGAAAGGATAAATTAATTAAATATTATTGGATTAAATTAGTTTAATCAATTGTTTAGATTTAAATTAATTTAATGAGTACATGGGGATGTACAATTTAATTGAGATGCATGTTAAATTCTTGTGATGTAAATTAAATGCATGCTAATTAGAATTGATATTTTTGCTGAAATAAATGCAAAGGACGTGTATAAGATTTATATCATATTTATTTGGTTTATTAGATGTAAAAATATATATATATTTACATTATCCTTGGGTTGGAAACTGTTATTTGGATATGTTATGGATTAATGCACCATTATGGGATAGGGGCATATTAGGGACGGATTAACTTACGAGTTAAGTCCTACCTATTTTTAATAAGGGAATGGATTAACCATAGTGTTAAGTTCTACTTATTCGTGTCAGGTCAACGGAATAGTTGGATGACATAGTATTGAAATAATAATTGGATAGATTATTTTTGATGGTTGGATAGGACGGATTTTAAATATATAATTATACACCATGATATGAGCTTGAGTCTCAGGATCAGTGGTTAGGGTGCGTATATTGCCAGGGATGTGTAGCTAGATATAGCGTAGTTGTGTACCCTGGTAGGTCTAGGTACTCATGCCCACTATATGTGCGTTTTGCATGTTGCCTACTATTCAGGTTGAGACAACTCTATAGTCTAGTGAGGTTCCTTTAGTGTGTGTATATATCTATATATGGACTATTTAGTTATTGTTGAATTAATTAGGATGTGTACGTGTATCGGGTCTCTGTTTGGGATGTAGTAGATTAGAACTTGTATGTGGGCCTGACCCACCATTATTTTTCAGGTGTTCGTCAGTTCCAGTCTTAGAGATTGTTCGTGCCGAGCAGAGACAGCCATTCATTCTTCCGACTCTACGTAGGACTCTTCTTCATTAGTAACTTATTATTTTTTCGATTCAGTTATGTCAGTTAGGATATTATTAGGGGTCCACAGTATGGATTCCCGAGTTGTAGTTTAATTAATTACTGGTATCAGAAGATTGGAGGATTTTATTATGGAATTTTAATCATTATTTATTTGAGGATTTTTAAATAAGAATTTATTATTTAGTTTTCCTTTCAGCTTATCTGTTTATTTTTAATTCATCTTGTATTCCAATGCTTGTTTAAATATTAATTGTTTGATATCCCTTGTATTCTGTGCTCGGACTTGATCACCCGTGGCTCTAGAATCGAGGGGTATCACATTAATAGTCTTTAATTAAAGGATAATACTTAGCTACTCATCGGTGAGTATGGTGAAGCTACTCACCCCTATATGGTCCAATAATAAAATAATGCATCGAATTTAAAATTAAAATAATTCACACCTAAAAACACTATATACGATTTATTCAATGGTTGATCCGAGAAAGCGGAAAAATGTGTGAATTATTTTATTATTAAAGGTGATATGTTATTTTGTTATTGGACCACATAGGGGTGAGTTCACCCTACTCACTGGTGAGTAGCTAAACATTGTCCTTAATTAAAAAGAGAAGCCAACACATGCATGGAATATTTCATTATCTCTTGGCCACATAAAAAAAATAATAAAATAAAAAAATAAAAAATGTGAACCAAATAAGCAAAAAAATATATCGTTCCATTAGGAAGGCACAAGGTAGGCTAGACTCGAATGTATATCACTCCGGTAAATAATACAATCAACAATGGATCTTAGATCATCAAAGAGATAATCGTCTCATGACAGTGAAAAGGTCAGGATATCCAATTACGTAGAAAGATTTTGACAACGGGAAATATTTATAGAGCTGCGGTAAAAAGGATTCAACAAAAACCATTGTCATCATAAGTGAGTAAATAACATCTTGCTTACGAAACTTTTCTAGAACCACCAATTTATTAATGGATCCGGCTCAGCTTAAACCTTACACATTGACATATTTCCTTGTTCTTGAATCAAAGACTTGGAACTCTCCATGAAATGAGAATAAAAGAAATGTCAAAAAAAAAAAAAAAAAATCATAAATAACGGTGATTCACACAATGATTTTATTTCAATAGTATTTATAAAAATAAAAATAATAATAATAAGAACAACATAAATAAGATGAATAAATAAGTTTTTTTGTTTTTAATTTGCGTCTTCAAGTGACTCAAGATGATAGATTTATCAATCTTACACTTATTTTTTTCAACCTCACGAGCCCCTTGTGCTAGACCACATAGCGAACCCATAACTCCCTGGGCTGCATTCCTTTCTTTGATTGAGGTGTTCTTTGATTGATGATTTAATTACTGTGTGATTAGGTCAGTTGTGTAGTGTTAAACAATTCAAAAAAAATTTTGTTCTCTAAGAGAAAATCATTTCAGTCGGAGATATAAGGGGTAGATGGAGACAGGCAGAGAGAAATTAATTTGACAAGGACATCTATTGGAGAACGACATCCTCTTTTGAGTTTGTCTCTTCCATAAATGGTATGAAGCGACCAAATTACTATCATATCTTTTAAAATAAAAGGGATATGAGTAGAATACTAATTTTCTCTTTTTAATTGTGTGTTTAGGACAGTTTCGAAATTATGAAAATATTAGTTAAAGATTATAATTTCTCTCATTATCTTCTCATTTTTGGAGATAGTGGAAATGAGGAATAAGGAGTGTATCTCTCCCTATCCTTCCTTTTCTCTCTTTTTAAACCACCCAAACACACTTAAGCCCTATCATTTCTGTTTTTTTTCTTTCCATATCTCTCCAAATCATCCCATCCAAACACACTCTAAGTCGTCTTCCAAGTGAAGTATTCGAAACTACCCGCCAAGTCTCTATTGCGATCCAGGTGCATTTGTAAAGTTAACTAAGAGGGGATATTTTCTTTTCTTTACTTTTTATATATATATATTCTGGTTTGGGTGGGGAAGTGGGGGAGATGATTTGGATGGAGTGGATCTACAATGCAGCCAAACACAAGTAATATCCAGAATTACGACGCACAAAAAATGTAATGATCCATATCAGCAAAGGTATATTGAGATGGGTTACCACTACGTATAGTTTCTGCAGAAGGGGAAGGGCACTCAGAAGGGGAGCAATAATCTTTGCAAAGATCATATTTCCGATCTTGAAACATAAAAAGTTCCAATCGCTTGACATTGCTAAATACAGCTGGATTTGCAGGCATATTTTCCACCAGAAAAAGGGAAGAAAAACATAGTTTTCCCCCAAAGAAGGGAAATTCATAAAAATGATGTGCTAAACAGTATAAGGTTAATCTATTTTTCCACTTACCCACTGAACCCAACTGAGTTTTGAAAGACTTTTCAGCTGAGGAAGAACTCTAGCAACTTCACCGAATAAGTAAGGCATAGCATTTTGATAAGATGGGAAGAAAAACACTTTTTCCAGCCTTGGTACGCAGGAGAACGGAATTTCTATTGACGCTCTGTCGGAAATTTCAAAGGCTGTCAAATTAATAGCAGAAAGCTCGAGATTTTGTAAACCTTCCCAATGCTTTAATGAAAAATACTTCAAACGGGAGAGATCAAAAATACATAATTTGGCTGGAAGAGTATATTCCCTCAGTGTCAACCACTCAAGATTCAAACAATTACCAAGTAACATCTGCGATTCTATTCCGGGTAAAGGTACATAATATAAATAAAGATTAGTTAGGCTGTTAAATGGGTTGGTCAAATCTGGTTTTAGAATGCAGGCAGACAAGCTCAAATGCTTTAACTTGGATGCTTTAGAAATAAGCTGCAAAGACAATGTACATAAATTATTATGAGTACCCTCCTTGAAAACATTTTTGTCACATAAATGGTTAAGCTCATAGTTATTAAGGGCCCAAGGCGCACCAAGGCGCTAGAGGTCCTTTGGAGCCTAGGCGCGAAGCGCACGGCGAGGAGCGCGCCTGAGTGAAGTGAGGCGCGCAATTGAAAATTTAAACTACCATAATAACATTCATATCTCATAAGTCATATCGATATTCTAAAAATTAATATCAAATATAAAAAAGTAAATCCATCAACTATACAAGCATCCAACAACCATAAAACAAATATAAAAAAGTAAATCCATCAACTATACAAGCATCCAACAACCATAAAACAGAGTACAAATTTGTTTTCTTGAAAGGCAAAACATGCAAAATGTTTTTTTTGAATGGCAAAACAAAGCGAGCACAAAAAAAAAAAAAGGATGAGAGAACTAGACAAAGAGAGAGATGTAAACAAAGATAAGAAAAGAGGAGAGATCTAGAGGAGAAGAGAGAAAAAAGAAAAAAAAGAACTGACGTGGCTTCGTCGTTCATCTTTGCAACTAGGGCTTCGTTTTCGTCTCACAATGTCACTCTATCGTTGTTCGGTTAACACTTTGACTCTTGGGCTTTCTTATTTTTTTATTCTTTTGAACAAAAGTTCCTTATATCGTATGATTAAGCTTTCTTTTTTGTTTATTAAGTTGCCAAAAGTATCCTTTTTGGCTTAAGAAATAGAACAATCATATTTTTTTAAACAAATATCAGTGAGGCGCGCCTAGGCACACCTCACAAACAAGACGAGGCGCAACTGAGATGCGCGCCTAGCAAACATCAGTGAGCCTGGGATGACAACAAGTGTTAAACCTGAGCCTCAAGTCTAGGCGCGCCTAGGCGTGAGCCTAGGCACGCCTTTAACAACATTACTTAAGCTCAAGCTTCTCAACACCCAATCCAACCGCCACACTGACCCACTCATCAATCGAACCAGAACACTCTCTTCCAAGACAAAGAGAAATCCTGTAGTAGCTTATCTTTCTACCCAAGTAACCATCTAGAAACTGATCTCATATTTTCACGAACTCACGCCTCTACCCTGGGCAACAGTGACTGCCCATTGTTATATAGAAGAATGGTGCCCCAAACACCATATGCAAATCAAAATTGAGGTTAGGCATCCCAAAACAAAGATATCTCCATCTTCTTGATAGCATACTTGCATTAACAGCGTCTCTCACCGTCAGTAACGAAATCATAGAATAAAGTATGTCGTCCGGTAGTGTAGTGATACGATCATCTTGGGAAATTAAATCCTAAAATACAAAAACAACAATGAAATAAAAACAATATTGCAAAGACATCATGATTATAATAATAAATCAACTAATTTACCGAAAAAAAAAAAAAATCAACTAATTTTAAAAGCCATGTCAAAACTTTGATTTATCTATCTTGTTATAAAATCGCTAAATTCCTGTAATTTCCAAAATAGACCAAATAGTGTATACATGATTGAGAACCTCTCATATTGTAGCTTAATGAAATAAATTGTAATAAACTATGATTAAGTAGTGTATTATACTTTTCTACAAAAGTTACAAACCAGAAGTAACCCCAAAAGGGTTCACCATACCTTAAGAAGTCTACAAGTAGACTAGAAAGCTAATGCCAGGTGCTTCAGAATCATTGTGGCGTTAGAGCTTGGTATTCTTCCTGGAAAGACAGAATTTTACTTTGGCATTGTAAGGAATTTTTGATATATAGGATCCAAAACATATTAAATAATTGGAGATTTGGGCATATAAACAAATAACTTTATGCATTCAATATAATCATGACATAGAAGAAACTTCTTTGAAACAAATTGAACTTGAAATGATATGAGTTCAATATATCATGACATATTTTGGACTAATTACAAATAACAAAAATCAATCGTCTAACAAAAATTGCGTCACTTTTCTAATTAATCCAACAGATCTACACTTTTCTAATTAATCAAACAGATCCACAGCAAAAATTCAGGGTAAAAAAAAAATAGTTGACCAAATAAACCAAACAAAATACTGACAATTTTTTTCTTATTCTAATTTACATGTATATACCCAAAATCTAGGGTTAAGGCATAAAAGCTCAGAAGTTGAACATGAGTCATGGATATACACAACCTAGGGTCAGAAAAGTGGGATTAAAATCTAATCAAAGATGTTCTCCAATTTAAATTGAAACAAATAGGTTTTTGAGTTGTGATTTGCTGCACGCAAACTAAAGGTTGGTCGCCTTTCAAAGGGGTTCAAGGTGCCGGTAGAAGGCCTAAGAATACCTAGCGATCTCAGATGTGTTGATAACATTGGTGACTCCTACACAAAGAGACTTTCAGCTACACTTCGATATAAAAGATTAGGCTCTTCATTTGATTGTGAACATCAAGTGTTCCAGCGGTATCACCCCTTCCTACCAAATGGGAAGGTGGGAGTTCGAACCTTAGTACTAGTAGGGTGTGTGCATTAATTGGTTTAACTTTCAGAAAAAAAAAAAAAAAAAAAAAAAAAAATGGTGTTCCATTATTGGTAATGCTTGAAATTTTAGTAATTTTTATTAAGTTCCTAAATTGTTGTCATTATTTAAAATGCTTAATAATTATACATTGATAAATTTAAGTATATATAAATAAAAATTCATACTGTGAAAAAAGAATATATATATATATATATATATATATATATATATATATATATATTGATAAGTAAAAATTGATTGGAAAGAGTTCAAAAGGGGAATGCGTCCCTAATACAAAAAATGAAAGTGGAACCTAAGGACCAATAGAGTCCAAAAGATTAACTAAATCATTAGTCGAGGAGCAATCGCTTCCTTTCACATGATAGAAAATAAAACAAAGAATATGGGTTTTCAATGTTGCCACAGACGTCTTCTTTCCTTCAAAATTTCTACTAATCCTTTCTCCAGATGCACCACCAAACATAGTGTGGAACTATCCTCCAATATTCACGAGCGTGGCTTTTCACCGGGCATCTTTTCCACGCGTTAATTAGCCCTATGGAGGACTTAGGCATTACCCAATGAGGTTCCAACAATCATACACCAAAAATGCCGAATATAAGGTTCCAACAATCATACGCCACAGCACAGTGCATAAGAAGATCCACGGACTCACCGTCTGTTTTACATAAGACAACACCAATTAACAATAGTGTTTCCTCTCTTCCTTAAATTGTCCAACGTCAAAATTTTACCCCAGACGATAGTCTAAACAAAGAATGCAACTCTGAGTGGAGCCTTAAAACGCCATATAGTCTTCCATGGGAAATCATCATAGTGAAATTGGACAGACAAAGGAACATGGACTGAACACCAAATCTACCATAGGTGGAAGAGACCCACAAAATGTCATCACTACCTCTGCCAACACCCTTCTGCTACAACAAATCCAAAAAAACACATGCCTCTTCTAAAATACACGTCCCACGTAACCCCACTGCTATCAAGTCGATAACAGTTAACTACGCAGGTGTGCCTATTCTCGATAATACTATAAAGTCTAAGAAAGGAATAAGACAACAACTGATCTCCACAATATAAATCCTCCCAAAAGCGAACATGCCTACCATCACGAACCTTAAATCTGATGTGTGAGGAAAAGACATCCCAACCCTTCCTAATGAATTTTCACACGCCAATGCCTCCCACAACAGATACTAGACGAGAGGACCAGCCTCCACTCTCCTCCCCAAAACGACACAAGACAATCCTTCTCCACTGGCGATGTCATTCGTTGCCAAATCTCCATAACCACTTCCCCAATAAAGCTCTATTAAAAGGAACTTGCTTTCGGATGCCTAAACTACCTATATATATACACAAGTTAAAAGTACAATAAGATTATTAATCATTCAAAAGTATTAAAAAAAAAAAGTTATAATATTAGTTCTGGAGTACCATTCTCCATTTTTTGTTTATGTATTAAATATTATTGTTGCATAAATGGTTATGTCATTTAGTTTTTGAATCTTGCCAAGTTTCGTAGGTCGCGGTATAACGGACTCAGATAAAATCAATGTAATTTAGTCTATATGAGTCGCATATCAGATTTGAAAAAGGACGTGTATCGGATGATACAACAAACCATAACTCTTACTACTTACCAGTCAATTGTTTTAAAAATAAAACCATCAACTAAGAAGTAATCATTACATTACTTAAAAATAAATAAAACCAACTGGTAGTAATCATTACACTACTTTGACAAAGTATAAGTATAATAATCCAAATTATGGTTCAGAGTGACGGTATCCAGGGTTTCTCAATGGGGTGGGCTAAATCAAAATATATCAACCAAAATCAAGTATTGTTTAATTCAATTTTAGTTAATTAACAATGTTTCTTTAGACAATTGACTGATTAAGGCATATAAAATCCTATTTGGGTAATTAATAAAAATAAATAAATAGCAATTTATTTCTGAACAATTCACCACTCAGTACCCTATCTCTTCTTTTGACCTATTTATGTATCCTATTTGAGAATCTACTAGTGGAAGCAGAGTGTGAGGTAGTTCATGGCAAGCCTCTTCCAACACTATGGAATTCACTCAAAAGCATGCTTTTTGAAAGTATTTTAATTTTCAAGAAGTAACTTTTGAGCTTTACCCTATATTAAGTACTTTTGCTTGTCAAAGTTCTTCTTAAGATTTTTTTTTTTTTTTTTTTTTAGTTCTGAAAAGATTTCCATCTTCAAAAAGCTTGGCATGTTGATAAAAATTGTTTCAGATTCAATCTCTGCAAATTTCTAATCCAATTCAGATTCTTTTTTTTTTTTTTTCTTTTTTCATGTCCAGATTCACATTTTCTTGTAGACATAATTGACCAAAAAATAAATAAATAGAAGTTAAAGAAATTAAAATACAAATATATATATATATATATATATATATATATGTATATATATATTTGTTTTGCTGAAATAAAATGTAGATTATGGTGATTACCTCAAAATGTAATGCAATGATTACCTCAAAATGCAATGCAAATATTGTTACTTTATATTGTGAAAAAACTAAAAAATTATATAAAAAAGATCATAAAAAATTTCACCAAATAGGATTTAGTTTGCAAAACAAGAATTACAGACCTTGATTAGTTGATTTAGAAAAAAAATTTAAAACAAAACACATGCATACAAGTTAGCAGCTGCATAGAGAGAGAGGGGGGCAAGCTTGAGAGTTGAGAGACAGTGGCTGAAGCTTGCGAATAGCGAACCCGAATTGGAATAGCAAGCAATGGAAACTGAAAGATATGGGTTTTGATTTTTTAAACAATCTGAAATGCTGTTATGGGTTTTGATATAGGTAATAGGTTTTGAACTTTTGATTCTTGCAAACAGATAGATAAACGCAAATATATGGTTTTTGAACTTCTGATTCTTGTAGATTTTGTAGTTTGCGGTTGTAGGGAGAGAGAGACAAAGTGAAGGCAAGTTTAGAGTTGAGAACGAGAATAGCGATGGAGGCCGTTGGGGAGGCTGAAATGATTGGGTCAGGGCCGGCCCTGGGCTTATTTGGCTTGGGCCTTTATTTTAGTACAGTGGCTGATTGACTTAGGCTTGATTGGGTGGCTAATTTTAGAGTGGGCTAATACTATTAATATTATTATTATTATTATTTTGATTGGACTAAAATTAATATAGTAATTTTTCTTTTCTTTTTTTTCTTGTGGGCTCACCAAAGTCCACCCCTATATCCGTCCTTGCTACTGACTCATAAATGGTAGATAACAGCCCTCACGGAAAAATCATGCTTGATTCACAGTGCTGCAAGTTCAATATCATCAAATTTATAATTTCCGCCACCCACATTAAACAGAGCACTTTCAAGTTCCAAACAAACAAGTACAGGTATTTTGCTAATATAATCCCTAAGAAGCATGACAAATCACATTTGAAATATTGAAGACTGCTTTACGTCATGATGCTAGGGGTTGGGTTGCGTTATATCCCTAAGAAGCATGACAAATCCAAACATTTGAAATCTTGAAGACTATTTTACACCATTATGGTAGGGGTTCGGTTGCGTGGAATTAGTATGTTGAAATTGAAATTGAACAAAAATTAGTTTAAACATCAAACTAATTAATTATTTTTTAAATGAAGTTCTATATTATTCTTACATCGAACAATATTTGTGTTTTTTTTTAATGTCTCTTAATTAAGCCATATTTCTGATTATCTTTTCTCAGCATGCAACACAATTTTAGTTTCTAATTTGGCTAGTTACTATCAGATTTTGCCAAGAGAACAATCTTTACTGCGACAAACAAAAAACACGTTTAAAAGTTGTTGATACTTAATTCTGTACGATCCGGGTCACCAAGGTTTCCTGGAAGAAAGAAGGAATGTAATCTTGACTAGAACCAGGGTGGTCCCATCAGAGTGTGCTCCAACAATCAGGTTAGTACTCTTCAAACATAGACTCTTTGGTAGGCAATTGCCTTGTCCCTTTCCAATCGACTTATGAGATGGTAATTGTCATTGCGCATCGTGATTCCAAAAGAGAGATCTTTGGTGATCCCTATAGAGATTTTTGGGAGGGGGTTTTAGGATTCAAGTCTTAAGCCATCAAGCTACAAGGTCAACCGGTAGTGAGAGATCTCCTATCATTGACTCGATTGTAGTGTGTCCTCGACCGGCACCACACTGATGATGGTCAAGATTACATTTTCTCTTTGTGGCACGAAGTTGTAACTTGGATCGTGCAGAATTATGCATCAACAAAGTCAAATCTAAAACATATTTCTTATGCACATCACAAGTCAAGGAAATAGTAAAATAAATAGAAAGGAGAGCAACGATAAAAAATAAAAAAAAAACCACCCAAAGTAATTCAAAATTAAACTTAAAAAGTGTATTTATGTAGGAAGAGAATGATAAGTAATCCAACCTTCTCACCAAACAGTAGACCTTTTTACCTTATATAGCTTGTTGGTTATGAGAATACTAAATGGAAAATAACATTGTCAAATATGAGGTCAATCAGCAACAGATATAAACTTTGTCAACATGTATGCATTTAGTTACAAACTTGTACAATAAACACATATATATATATGATCAGTCCTGTTTCTATTTACCACTGCATGCCTTATATGTTATAATATAACTAAGGACTAAGAGAAGTACAAGATTCTATACTGTTAAAATACATGTTACTAAAAATAACTTCCTTAAAAATATTTTGAACAGTCATATCCATTCATGAAGAATTGTATATATTCACAAATAATCACATTTATTCATGCACTACCATTCCTACACTATTCCCTATAAATAGGGTACTTGATTCAAATATTATATCCAAACATAATTCTCTCTTTCATCTCTCTCATTCATTCAGTCTTCATTTTATGTATAAACAGTTTAACGGTCATCAACGGTTTGTTATAGGCACGAAACAAGATCTCTTTGTTCAGTAGGAATTTGACAAACCAAGGAAAGCGAATGAAGAATCTGGCGAAGAGGCAGCAGACAAAGAGGATTTAAAAGAAGGAAGTGGAACTTCCGGTTTTGTTGTATCTAGGAGATGTTTTGCTTTACAGTTTTGATAGCAAACTCAATTAGAGGTTTTGCTATACGGTTAGGAGTAAATAACACCTTAAAAAAGTGACACAGATAGTTTTTTTTCTTCCAATTACGCACACACCCTACTACCACCAAGGTTCGAACCCCCGATCTCCCCTTAGGGGAGGAAGGGGTGATATTGTTGGGTCATTTGGTTCTTTGGTTGAAGGTATAGACTTGCCTCAAGATAATTGAATCCAGTAGCACCTAGCATGCATAAGATAAGTTGATAGTTTGAGGTGGATGCTTCTTATTACAAAAAATGGTAACATCATTCTAATTATACTAATTAATGAACATAACATAACAATTATATCATTTTTGCTACTATGTCTGAATCAGTTTTTTGACGACCCTTATAATCAATAAGATAGAGTATCTCACCTTTTAATAGTTTAATAATTGTCACATTACTCAGAACTAAAAATTGATAGGGACTTTATTTATCAAAGAAAAACTAAAACACAACAATTAAAAGACAACCATCTTTTTGGAAGAGAGTGAGAAGTAATTCTCGCGTTGATAAAGCTATTCAACCTTCTCACTAAACAGTGTATGTTTTTTACTTATATAGCTTGTTGGTTATGAGAATACTAAATGGCACATAACATTGTCAAAATATAAGGTCAGTCAGTATGAGATATAAACTTTGTCAACATGTATGCATTGAGTTTCAAACTTAAATATAAACACATGTACATATAATTTGGAACTATTTCTATTTATCCATTGCATGGCTTATCTTAACTAATCACTCAAATTAACTGTTAGATATATTGTAAAATAAGGAGTGAGAGAAGTGAAAGATTGTGTATGGTTGAAACACATGTTTTTTTATTTTTTATTTATTTATTTATTTTTTTTTCTCCTGAAAGTTAAAGTTTAACATTCAATATAGAAAAGGTACAAGTACAGCCCAAGGAGTTAGCCCAATGCTAACTACTAAAGTGTATACAAGTACAGCCCAAAAGCCCCAGTGGGTTAGATACAACATTAGAGCCCAAACAACAACCCAACAAACAGAGGCGTGTGATTATGAAAATCAACACAGCAATCCGGTGATCATGGAGATTGATTCCAGCAATGGTAAGAGGATTCCAGAACCTCAAGTCTGATGGCTTTTCCAGGGGATGAATCACTGATTCAGGGAGCCCCCATTCCATGGCAATTCTAGTGGCATTGAGGGAATCAGAGATTGTAGAGGAGAGTAACTTCGCTCGGATTGTTTCCAAGGTGAGGTGGTGAATTGAATTGGCATTGAGTGCTTTCTTCTTGAAGATTCTTCTGTTCCTCTCATTCCAGATATGGTAAACTAGGCAAGCTAATCCCATTTTGGAGATTGCATTGCTGTGAACTTCTAAATTTCCCCTCCAATGGTGTGATGCCCAAACAATAAGTCCTGCCCAAGAGAAGGGCTGGATATAGTACCCACAACGTGCCTGTAGAAAGTGCCTCAAGGGTTTGACAAATGAACAGGAGAAAAACAGATGATCATGTGATTTAGGTTCAGTGTTGCAAAGGATACACATTGTTGAGTTGATGTGTGTTATAACTACAAGAAATTTGGTTTTTAGTGACAGTCAAATCTGTCCCTAAAAGCCCTAAGACTGTTCCTAATGATCGAATTCAACCGTCCCTAATAGTTGCGTCACAAAAGATTTTTAGGGACTGTAAAAATTGTCCGTCCCTAGAAAAAATCAACCTTTAGGGACGGACTTACTGTCCCAAATTGGACCGTCCCTTACTGTCCTTAATAGTGATATATTAGAGACGGCTTTATTGTTTGTCTCTACTACAATACTTATTAGGCACAATTTATCCTGTCCCTGATAAGATTTTTTAATTGTTATTATTAAATTTGTGACAGTTATAAACTGTCCCTAATACTTGATTATTAATTAATTAATTTATTTATTTATTTATTTATTTTTTGCTCTGCTGGATTTGTGTTCTAGGAAAACTATTAAACCACATCCACCTTATATATCCAAACATCATAACTAAAAAGTATGTACATCCACAATATCATTCTAGAAAGAAAAAAAATAGATTATCACCACAATACGGTGCAAACAAACAAGCTTTTAATCTCATAATACTACAAATTCTCCAGTTTTGTAAACAAGAACTAAAAGTATCTACTAGCTGCTTTAACATCAAATGTTTCCAAACATCCTCAAAAAGTATCTACTAGTTTTTGTTGCTCAAGTAGCTTCTGAATTGTATCCAACTTCTCCTCCAAATTTGCAACTTTCTCCGTAAGTTGTGTATTTTTTTCTTCAACATTTTTCGACTTCTCTTTCATTTCATCCTGAAATTAAGATTAATGTAGTTTCAACATCAAAAGCTCAATAAAAAATTGACTATAAACTAAGTCAAGATGAATTTTTTTTTTAACTGGACATCTTATTTGACAATCCAAAAGTAAATAGTTTGTCCATTATTTAATATTCTATAAAAATGGTGTTAAATAATCTACGTTCTAATGAGTTAAATCCATAGAAAGATGTAAAACTTAGAACATCGGAGAAAGAGTTGCGACAAAAAAAAACAGCTTCATGAACAGCAAATATAAGAACTCAGAAAAACTAGAATCTGGAAAATGGAGCAGGCAAAGGAAAAGCAAAGGATCAGACTACCCAGGTGGAAAGGAATTGATGTGAGTTTGGGGTATTAGTATATACTCCATTCACAACAAAGAACATTATGTCTAAAAAAAAAAAAAATTAGTACAAATTTTAAACTAATCTTCTTTTAATTCCAATTTTAAATCACCGATTTTGCATCAACAATGATCACAATGAACCAATAGAAGAATTGTAACTAACCAACATTATTTCTCTGCAGTCTCTCCCTTCAAGAATCATTTATTTTTCATGTGCAAATTAAAATAAAAATTATGTGATTTGTGTGTCAGTGTGTGTGATCAATGTAGAGCCTAAACTCACTCTTTCTCTTAGTGGTAGTTTCAGCCAACTCTCTAGCTGCCACCTCTGAAGTGATGAGAAGAAGAGCAGCAAATGCAAGACCAAGCAAAAGAAATGCCTTGGAAGCCATTTTCGTATACTTTTTCAAACTGGAGAAGGATGAGAAAGCTAGTCAGTTACTCGTCCCTATTTATAGGCTAGCTGAAAGAGTGAGAGAGACTGTGAAAAGCCATTAAAGGGTTTAATATAATATATAATATATATTTATCTAGGTCATAAAATAGTTGGGTGTTGAAGGGTTAGCTTTTAATTCATAAAAGTCAGATCTTATCTTATTAATTAAATTCAATCAACGTGACGAAGAATTTGTATTAGACAACCAGCGTGCTCACGCCTTCATCTATTCGATTGTGTATTATCACAATATAGCAGTGAATGAAACCAGGTCCACTTGATCTAGTAGTCAGCCATTTGAGGGAGAAAAATAAGGTTTCTTCTCAATCTGAAGAGGAAAATTAACGGATGGGTCATTTTGGCATTTATTAAAATGTAAGTTAGTGAATATGAATTATAAATTGAAAGACATATCAACAACTCAATATATATTAGGGACATTAAAAAGATGGTATATGTTAGGCTGGCTCAACATATAACTCAATGTAGGCAATTCTAACCTTGCTTAACTTCTTATTACACCTACAAATTAAAGTTTTCCATTGATAAATTGTTAGATGAAATTAAGTTCAATAAATGTGCTCTATTATCTTAAACCCTTACCTACTTTAGTGGAACAATCCCAATCTTATTTGATTTCATGGCATGGCATGGGATGGAACGACATTAAGCTCAATAACTTGAAGAAGCAACTCCTTACTTAATTGTGCTCAATTTACTACAACCTATAAATGAATTTGGGGATTCATGTAACTAAATATTTGCAAAATGATATATTTCCCTACTCAAGGAAAAAATTTTAAAAATCTATCAAGAGTGTTTTCTATGTTTGACACATAGTCCATGCATGTAGTTGGAGGTAATCAAAAGCTCACTATTTTTTTTTTTTTTTTTTTTTGGGAGTATTTTATAAACTGTTTCAATTCAATGATATTAATAAATGGAGAGCACATGCAAAAATTCTCTTCTTAATGGTATTACTTGTATCTTATTATGTAATTTTCAAATTAAGCTTCACATTTGTTTAGAATTTGGATTCAAAATACATGATTCCAAATAACTGATGTTCAAGTGACAAAGGATGATGACCCTTAGTAGATTGTGTGGATTGGTTCAAAATCATATTCCCTTTTCGGCTGAAAGATGAAGGATAAAAATAGTAAATGAGAAGACTTGAAACACACTATAAGAAATAAATCATTATCTGTATTATTATTATTGTTATTTTTTTTTTTAATTTTTCTTCTCACTCTACTACTCACGTCGATATACATATAGACCAATACTGGTAGGTAGACATGATATTTTTGTCAATGAAATAAAAGACAGGCTGGACCAACAAATAAACTGTACCCATTTTAATCCATATTAACAACTTTAATATTAACAACTTCATTATTATACCAATATGCTAGTTTTAACTAAATTTGACAAAACTTCTGACTTCTCTACCATAGGACTTGTAGAGTGATGAAAACAAATCAACGGTTCACCTTTCTCTTCGAAACCATCCACATCCACAAATCAATTCTACTGAAATTTTTTCCCTCCTCTCTTTTTGCTCTTACTTATCCAAACAGATTGTATTATATAAAAATAATAAATAAAAAAATTACTTACTTATGAAGGAAGAAAAAATTGTACAAATTAATTAACCTAAAGTGAATACTTACAAGTGTTGCATTCTATAACATGTTGGTTACTTTTCAAATTGTGAAGAAAAAGAAAATACTTAAACAAGTGTTGCATTCTATAACATGTTGGTTACCATGTAGTACAAAATTTTGAGCTAGTACAAAACTTACAAATCCATTGTGTCATACAAGTAACGCTATGCTTGCTAAATATTGTAATAGTCATGTGATGTTGGGTTGTATTTGGCCTGATTATGCAAACAAAATGGGTTGCTCAGAGAACCTAATCCATTTTTCAAAAATTTTTTGTTAATAAACAAATATAGAATCACACAAGCATTTGGTCATTTTTATATGGATTGCATAAACTTTTACCGCAATTGCAACTCATACCGATGGTCTACGGTTGCATTTGTCGAGTAGCAGAAAATAGTTCATTGAAACCAAAAACTGGTCACTTGTTACCTGTGGGCAATGCAGCTCAACGACAAAGTTCAGCAGGACCACTCTGACCGGAAACAATATGAGCAGCCAAAGCAACCAACACCCTATGACCGACCAAGACAAACATTTATTAGGCAAATCAGAGATCTTAAAAGGGGCGCCAATACACCAAATGCACATAAAACAGATGACTTGTGGTAAAATATGAACAATTATGATAGGATTTTAAAATTTTTATTTTCCCTGAAAGGTTATGATAGAAAATTTTCAACAAAGAGGTGCAAATTGCAAATTGATGACCAGAAGCTCAGTTTCAATTGTCTGTGTGTGTGTGTGTGTGTGTGTGTATATATATATATATATATTTCTGGTCTATATTTGCATTCCTGACTATTGTCATGTTAGTTCAAATGACAAATTAAGCATTTGAACTTGAGCATACAATGTAGAAAATTGAAATCAGATTGAAAAATAGAGAGGGACACCAAAAAATATGTAAAATTCCAGTAATGATGATCATATAATGGGTAGAAAAATGAAGCAAATGCCAACAAACCCAGATTGCAGAGAGAAACATAGAAAATGGACAAAAATCAAAATTTCATGAGAGATCAAATTATATGTTTCGACGAATCAAAGATTTAAAAACAGGCTTACTTACTATGCTAAGACTAGATCTTGAAGCTATAAATGGAATCTGATCACTGTCTTCACCAAATTCATTCCTAAAAATAATACACACACTCAGAGATCGTAAAACCCTATAACTCTGTAATTGTTCAAAACTCTGTTTGTATCTCGGATTTGGCTTTACAGTCCCTTCATGTGAAGAAGAATCTCTCTGATTTTGGATTTGTTTGGTGGGAGAACTAAAAATTACTAGAAAATTATAAAATAAAAATGGTTTGATTGATAGGTTTGAAATTGTTTTTATGAAAACTCAATTAAGAAAGTCCTAAAGTTTTCAGAAAAATGATCTTTTATAATTTTAAATTCTGTTTTCTGTTTTGAAAAAAAACAAAAAAAAAAAAAAAAACAAAAACAAAAACTTTTATATGGTTAAAGTAGAAGAATTGGTAAAATAGAAAAATGCTTTCCTAACCAAGTAATATAGCTAAAATAAATAGAATATTAGATGCCATATATCAATAAAAGAGTAATTCCCGAAATGGACTGTGATCAATGAGATGGACCGAAATACTTAGGACTTCCAACTTCTTAAACCAATAAATTTTCTAAAGAATCATCTAATACTAGACACTCTCAAACTAAAAGACCATGGGATACATGATCAGCAATGATTCAACAACCAAGGTTCCAACTTTCATGAAATTTCCAAGCTCAATCAATTAACATTACATCCATACGTCCACCAACATAGAATATGTACTAACCAAAAAAAAAAAAGTCAATCTTTCATTTTCACATGGCATCAAAAAGACAAACAATATTCACTAATATAAATGTTTGAATAAGCAATTGAAATCAAATTTTGTAGCTATAATTTTACTTATCAATATAAAAAAAACCTCAACCTATATTTCCGAGATCTAAGATATAAATAAATATATATGTTTATAAAGCCATGCCACCTATATAATCAACACTAACAATAAAACCATATTCCCAATATCAAAATCTAAAAGAAAAGAAAAAAACAAGGAAAAAATTACAATAAACCGTTAAATGGAAACGATAAAAAAATTAAAATATGTAGAGATGTTCAGATCGATAGTGTAAGAATAAGATGAGACGTGTGGTTCAAAATATAGGTATGTATAAGATATATATAGACAGAAATTAGAGGACCTGAACGAGATAAAGAGCAGTGGTAGTGGCAGCGACGCCCATAAGGCGTTTCCGGCTGTTGTTGTTGGGGGGCTCTTCAAGACGTCTATGTTGATACCCATCTTGAGAAAGATAAAATCTAGGGTTATGACTTCAATTGAAAAGAAAGAGATCGATATTGGGGAAGACCAAACCAGTTTTTCACCACGAGATGTCATGTAACGGGTGGAGGGATCATCATTGTTTGAGAGAGAGGACGGAGGAGAAGAGCTAGGGCAAGAATAGTATAGAGCAGATCAAATAAGAAATTGAGAAGCATTTGCAAGTGTGATCCCTGGTGGATTAACTCTGTATATGCTTAATTGACCAAAACTACATCGTTTTGAAAGGGTACTTTTGTAAAATTACTTAGTAGGTAATTAAGGACGATAAGTTAACCGTCCTAAAAGCCTATTTCTGATCATTTTTTTATTAAAAAAAAAATTAAATTTCACTAAATGTGGCGCTAAATTTTTCCACCACCAAATTGGAGCGGGGTTTTAATTTTTTTTTTGGTCTTTTAGGGACGAAAAGGTTAGACTGTCCCCAAAAGGGGTCTTTTAGGAACGGAACGGTAGGACTATCCCCAAAAGGGGTCTCTTTAGGGATAGTTTTTTTAATGTCCCTAAAGGACTTTTACCAATACCCTTAATTCTTGTAGTGATCTTTAATTGAGAGTTGGTAATTTGTGCTGAATTGCAACCCAAAGTGTAAAGGAATGGTTTGGTATGGATGGCTTGGACCAGACTAGATGAGGCCAAGGTAGGGTAGGGAACTGCTGATTGTAATACTTCATTGTTTTTGAGATGGAGAACTGGCTAGAGTTGGACGCCAGCCAAATGTACTTATCTCTGCTGTTAAGATTGGGATTTGGCAATGGGTCAATGCTTTATAGTTGTGGCAAGATGTTGAGAATGGCTGTTGGGAAGGACCATGTGTTGGAGGTGATGAATGCACTGACTTTTGTCATGCTGTCAGACCCAGTTTCAGCCCTTTGTTGAGGAAGAACATGTTGATGAAGTGGACCAAGAGAGCTCCAGTTATCAAACCAGAAATTGGCTGAAGTTCCATCACCAATTTCTAGCTTGACAATGGGAAAGATTGTATCTCTAAGGCCAAACAGTCTTCTCCAGCTCCAAGAGCATTGACCAGGAACTTTGACATCCCAAATACTCCTGCCTTTGAGAAGATAAGAATGTATATATCTATTTAACCATAGCATATCCTTAGAGCTGAAAATATGCCAAAAATACTTCATAATGGCACTCTCATTGCATGTGTGCAAATTAGGGAGACCTTGACCCCCAGCTCTTTTAGGGAGACAACATTTGTCCCAAGCAACTTTAGCACCTGTTTTTTTTTAGAATTAGTCCAGACCACAAGAATGCACCAAAAATACTTTCAAGTTCATGTATAATGCTCATTGGTAATATGAATTTAGAGCTCCTATACATCTGGGTTGAGAAGAGGATTGCCCTATTAAGTTGTAATCTACCTCCAAAAGAAAGGTTCTTGCTTGTCCAGTGTGCAATTCTGAAGGTAATTTTATCAACTATGGTTCTACAGTCATTTGCTCTCAGTATTGTAGTAACCAATGGTACACCAAGGTACCTCACAGGAAGAGTTTCTTTTTTAAATCCTAAAAAGTCTAGGATGGTAGATGATAAGCGCTGAAAAGTGCGCATTTAAACCCCTTAAGCTTAGGTGCTCTAGGACCTTTATCTATCTTATTTTTCCGTCTTAGACTAATTTCATGTTAATGCCTTTTTCAGGCACTTATCCCAAAAATAAGTTAATTCAGTCAAATAAGAGCATTAAAGAAGCAATCTCAAGCTAAATGGAAGAAAAGAGCAAAGTGGAAGTAAAGTGTGGAAAAATAGCAAGTTCGATTGATCTCAACAATTCTTCGATCGATCTGGAGGTGATCGATCTAGAAATTTCAAGATGGATCCAAGCCTTTATCCTTATCCAAAAGATTCCACCACCTTCGATCGATCCAACTTTCCTTAGATCGATTGAAATTATTTGATCTTATCCACACCTACCACCCCACTTACCACTTTTGTTTTTTTCCCAAAATATCTCAGAGATTTGTCTTTATTCAAAAAGGCGCCGCCAAGGATGATTGATCTCTGCAGCATTCGATGGATCTCACCTCAATTCGATCGATCGAACCTCCTCAAGTCCGAATTAAAACAAATTACAGCTCATTAAAAGTTAGCTCGTGGTGCAATCATTGCAAAGGCCCTAGTGCATGAGTCCAAACCATTAGGTGTGACACTTGAGCCTCCTGTATAAAGATTTGGAGCCATTTTAAGAGCAACATTCAACATTCATTATACTTACTCATCTCATATTTTGGAGAGGAGGCTAAAGACTAGAGAGAGCTTTACACATTTTGGGAGTTCTTTCATTCTTCTAGGGTTTCCATTAAGAAGGAGGTTATTCCTACCATGGAGATAGCCCTTGAGGGTTGGATGACTACTTCAATGAGTGGCTAGACATCTACTTGGGGCTAAAGTAGCCCCTAAATTTTCTTCCTGGACCTAATGCTTTAAATATTTTTGGGGATTTACTTGTAATAAATGTTTTAATCTTAGATTTATATATATATCTTGTGGTTTCTACTTGATGTGTATGGATTAATGCTTTCAATTGATTATCTATTTTAAATCATATGTCTATGTATGCTAGAATGGATGATTTATGTGTTTTTCTCTTGATTTAATGGAATTTATGCATATCTATATGTATAGATGAAGTTAATCTAGTGATGATTAAAACATAGTGCTTAATTGAACACTCTTGTAATTTATTTGATGGTTCATACTTGTTTCTTGATGGATTGTGCCACACCTTTAGCTTACTTAGTTTAATATCCATGTCTTTAGTGTAGATGTAGTGTAGTTGCTTTAGATTCATAGATAGGTGGACAATCTATTCTTGTTCCTTGGTGTTCCATACTTATGAATGCAAAGGATGTATGTTTCTAGGTAGTTGTGTGTGCATAAATTGTGGTTTCATTGAATGGATTTTAGTCCATTTGATAGCTAGACAATCTATACTTATTTTCCATCCATGCCTAGTTTCAATTAATGTCACACACACACACATAAGTTATAATTCAATTTCCCCTTTGATATACAATTGCTAGTGTCTAGTGAAGTCAAGCTTAGTGGTGAGCTTTAGTACCCCAAGTCCTCTCTTCTATATCTTTTTCCTTACTTTCTAAATTGTTACCTTTTACGTACTTTAATTTTAATTGTATTGTAGTTTAATCAACCAAACAAACCATTTTTTGATCACTCAACCTATTAACCCTATATATTGTTTCCATTGCAAACAGGTCCACAATCCCTTGGGACGATCCTTACTCACCCTAGCTATATTTTTAGTTAGAGGTAGTAGTGGCATTTATAAATTTAAAACTTGGCCACATTGCACATTCACATTCTTAGTATATTTTTAGGCTTTGGTCTGAAGACACACCAAGTTTTTGGCGTCGTTGCTGGGGATTGAATTGGCAACGCCGTATTTCTTTAAAAACAAATAGGAATTAGTACCCTTTTGATCGTGTCTTGTAATACCCCTAACTTTAAAAGGATAGTCTCGGTATTTATTTATTTGTTTTAATTGTATTGTTAATTATTTAATTGATTATTTGACTAATTACTTATGTGTTTCATTGAATTAGGTATTTCTTGATTATTTGATTATGTGTCTATGTATTATTTGTATTTGTCTATGTGTTAATTGTTTAATTAGATTATGTGCTTAAATGATATTTTGATTAATTGTAAATTAAATGATTTCTTTTCTTTTATTATTTTATTTTATTTTTCTCTTATGGTTATGGTTAGTAGTCATGGGCCAACCAATTGGGTCCCATGGACTACTTGGATAGGAGGTTAGATGTATGTGGATTATTACCCATTGATAGTTGTGTATGTATATATATAGATATATATTATATACATATATAAGAAGGAAAGTAATTTATTAATTACTTTTATGGTAACTTGAATAGTAATATTTAATATGATGTATATATTTTATATTTAAATAATAAAAATATACATAGATTTGATACGTATTATATTTTAAGTTACTTTATAATATTATGGTAACTTAACTATTATTGGATAATCCATTAATAAATAATGAAATTTGTATAATTTATTTATTTAATAAACATATACATAAATTATATACGTAACATATTTTACTTACCTTTTTAATATATATAAAAGGGAAAGTAATTTATTAATTACTTTTATGGTAACTTGGGTAGTAATATTTAATCTGATGTATATGTTTTATATTTAAATAATAAAAATATACGTAGATTTGATACGTGTTATGTTTTAAGTTACTTTATAATATTATGGTAACTTAAGTATTATTAGATAATCCATTAATAAATAATAGAATGTGTATAATTTATTTATTTAATAAAGATATATATAAATTATATACGTAACATATTTTACTTACCTTTTTAATATATATAAAACGAAAATTAATTGATTAATTACTTTTATAATAACCTAGGTAGTAATATTTTATCTGATGTATATGTTTTATATTTCACTAATAAAAATATACATAGATTTTATACATATTATGTTTTAAATTACTTTATAATATTATGGTAACTTAAGTATTATTGGATAATCCATTCATAAATAATGGAATGTGTATAATTTATTTATTTAATAAAGATATACATAAATTATATACGTAACATATTTTACCTACCTTTTTAATATTTTAATATTTATTTTTTTTTAAGTTGACTTTGATTGGGAAAAGGGTTAGGATTATTTTATTTAGCCTATAAATATATAGCTATAGGTTGTAAAAAGGGGTTAAAAATATTCACATGATATATTTTAGAGAGAGAGAAAGAAAGTTAGAGAAAGAAGGAGAAAAAGGAAGGAAGGAGGAGAAAAACCCTATAGAGAGAAGATCAAGGAAGAAGAAATTTAACTTTTGATCCGAAAGTTTAAGGCAAGTTCTTCTTCTATCTTTTTCCCTTTGATTCGTATTT